>NC_067475.1:58522717-58845217 GCF_947179515.1 Apodemus sylvaticus
ACTCTTAGATGGCAACCTGTTCCTTCCACTGCCTCACCTCAGCCTGGCCTGGGTGGCCCCTCACTTGTTCCTTGTGTTTGATCTGTACATTTCCCCTTTTCAAGCCACAAGTCTCATTTGTGTGATAATAAGTTTAAACGGGAACTCTCTTCAATGGCTGAGGAGAGCACTGGGGGGATGAGTATATCTGCATTTCCAGAAGCCACACTGCCTCTCCTGTTTCTCAAGGCACAAAGCTCCTCTTGGGTCACTCGGATAGTAGGAGGGTGAATCGCTTGCTTTTAGAAACCCTTCCCTCCCACCGCTGGACAGTACCAGCGGCAGTGAGATTGCCCCTACTAACCTAAATGGCCTCCATCTCTGTAAAGGGGCACGTAGGGCAGAGTGGCCTGGAAGCAAAGGCGGGGGACATTTGAACCACAAGTCTGCTGGGACTACCGTGCAGACCGACGGAGCTCGGTGACTGGGAACAGGCTGGGGAGCTGCCTGCAAATGCGATGGTACAAGAAGCCATTTAAAGTTTTATTTTACAAAACAGAATAAATTAAAAATGCATTAGGAACGAGGCCCTTACTTAACTACAGGGTGTGCTAATGGGCTTGGAGCAGCGCTCCCTCCTCCCTTAAGCTCTTAATGATAGAGCTTTAATGTATTTTATTTCTCGAAAAACAATCCCACAAGCGCTCAGTACAGTCAGAAAAACATTTCTAAAATCATTAGACCACTGCACAGTAAATATTCATCACAACCGCAGCTCCCACCTGCTTGCAATGAGCCATCGATTTTTCTCCTCGCCTTGCTCTTCTCTCCCCTCACCTTTCATTTCTTCCCCCTCTCCCCAACCTCCTCTTCGCTGGAAGCTCAGACAAGGCTCAGCAAAGCTCTCTTTAAAGAGGCCCATCTTCAAAAGGAAGCAGAAGAGTCTCTGTCAATAGTCAGTCCAATAAGATCTTCCATGCCACCTGCTGCAAGGCCTCCGGGTATCTGTGGTGGGTGAGGGGCTGTGTGGAATGCACTCCCATCAGTCAGCTCGTGTGTGAAATATAGCTGGATTCATGAACCACACTAGAGATGATTAGTCTGGCTGTTCTCAGGTCTGGAATACAGCCTTAGCCTGGCTGATATCACCAGTGGGCCCTGAGCAAGCTACGTTGTTATCCTAACTCCTAGAGTTGCCATTTATAAGATGACCATGTTAGACAAATTGCCCAAGAGTTGATAGTTTATGATCTATTAGGTGAAGCACTTGGTTTCAACCTGACCATAGCCCAATGTTGGCTATGTAACTATGTACAAATCACTTATGTTTTTGAGCTCAAGTTTCTTACTTTAAAGTTATACATATGCATATATGTATAGGTATACCGCTCACTGGTAGAGCACGTCACATGAGTACTATAAAAAATCACATATGTATGTATGTATGTATGTATGTATGTATGTATGTATAAATATACACATCTGAATGGGACCTAAATTCAAAAGGTTGCCTGAGCTTTGAAGTACACATGAATGTAACGCTCTAAGCATGGTATCCTACACCTGTCAACTCCACAGGAATCAGGTTCTCTCTCCGAGAGACATTCTCATCCTCTTGTGGAGCACACAGGAAATTACCCTATGCCAACCGAGAGCTGGAACACACAAGTTCTGTAACAGTAGTCCTGTGGACACAATCTGGGAGGAGAAAGGAGAGAGCCTGACCACTTGGTACCTGTAACCCGGGCCCCAAGATCAAGATCAAATGAAAGGGGTTGGATTGCCTCAGATGGACAGAGGCAGCTGTCTGCTCTGGCATCAGAGTCTCCAGGTCCACTGTGTTCACAGCTCACCATGCAGCTCATTGGATCCCCAAAGCTTTGTCAGGTTCTCAAGATGAACACAGGCAGTTAGCAAACGAGCAAATGGAACTCCAGGGAAGTGTGCTCTGAGGTGAGTGACAGAGCCAGGTCACACTCCCAGACCTTCCAACCCCACGGTGATGTGATAACCAAGTTTTCTCTTTAATCACAGCTTTCCAGGACACGATTATGACAGTGAGAGCTCATCACAAACATCACACCAAGTGGGCGCATCACTAACCTTTTGTGTAGAATACTCACCACTGTTGATAGCTCCTTCATCCCGTCCATCTGCCATCAATGAATAGAGATTAACCACGTAAAATCTGAAAATTCAGCTGGACTCCCAGCTGAGTGAGAAATCCACAGGCAACAGGAATGCTGGGATGAGAGTCCCTGGCCCTCTTCTAAATTGTATATCTCTTTCCCTCCATAGCCTATGAAAATTGGTCTCACATATTGATTTTCTTTTAAGGTTTATTTATTTTTATGTGTATGAATGATTGGTTACATGTATGGATTGTACTGTATACATGTCTGTTGTCAAAAGAGGACATTAGATTCCCTAGAACTGCAGCAACGGATGGCTGTAAGCTACCATGTAGATTCTGGGGACCAAACTCACGCCCTCTGCAAGGGCTGTAAGCATGCTTAACCACTGAGCAACCTTTCAAGCTACTACTTATTAAAAAAAGTTTGTGAAAGCTTATGATGTCCCAGGCACTGCAAAAAGTATTATACAATATCTCAATTAATCTTGACAAATCTATCCCTCACACCCTCTGCAAGGGCTGTAAGCATGCTTAACCACTGAGCAACCTTTCAAGCTACTAATTTTTAAAAAGTTTGTGAAAGCTTATGATGTCCCAGGCACTGCAAAAAGTATTATACAATATCTCAATTAATCTTGACAAATCTATCCCCATTTTAAAGATGCATTGAAAGGAATGGCTCTTTAGCTTGAATAACATAATCAAAGTCATATAGACAATGAGGTTTACAATTAGTTTCCCTTACTACAGATTACAAAACTTAAAAAAAAAACTTTCATACTGTTTCTGACAATATGATGTAACTTAATAAGATATAAGATGAAGTTTCTTAGGAATCTTCTAGAACATTGTTGAGTGTTTGCTTTGTTTGTTTGGTTGGTTGATTTTTAAAAGATATATTCATCTACCATGCCTCTGGTTCTCATTCTTCAATGACATGGTCATCCAGCCTGGAGCTTCAGATGTTCATTTTGGATCTTAGAAGGGAAAACTCTCCACGATAGCAGAAGGTTATAGAAAGACGAAGAAGCAGAGATTCTCCGCTGAGGTGCATCAGCCTTCTGTGCCTTTTTTATGTGAGGAACCATGAGCCTTTGCTTGCTCAGGGAAGTTTGGATGACTGTTGTTTAGCGATATGCCAAGTCCCATGTGATACACAGAGTGACAGTATTTGGCTTTTACTGTCATAGTTTCTTTTTAAGTTGTTCTTTAAGTTTCTATGACAAAGAGCTGATGTACCTGATGATCAGGGAAGCCTGTCATTCGTACATGGACACAATGTTTCTCTCCATCCGAGGCACAAGGAGGACACAGAACAAAGTACTCAAAGAGGCTAAAGTTGGTAACTGACAAAGTTGGTGATGGGCTGTCTAGAGGTGACAAAATTAGCCATCAGATCAGCAGTGACAGAGGGAGAAAGACAGGGACCATGGCATTATCTCAGATATTTCTATGAGGGTTGTGGCTCATCTAGTTGAAAACACACAAACACACAGGAGTACATGCATGCACACATGCATATACACACACACACACAAGCAGGGACCTATGTACATGGTTCCAGTTCTGATAGGTAGGTTGTATTTTGACTGTGAGGTTGCATGTCGATGAGCATATTGATAGGACTGTTGAGTTTAGGGCCACTGAACTGAAGTTATAAATAGGCTGTACTGCAAACAATCATCCAGCAAAAGAAAGTTTTAACTAGGCCAATGGTGACAGGGTATGATTTGTTTCAGATAACTGATGTACAGCTTCAAAATGGATGCCAGGGCAGCAATTCTATTAAATAAATTCGTGATAGATTTAAAAAATGTAAACCAGAGGCTATTGGATTACAGATTCTAGTTTTTAACTACTATAGTACCAGACTCTTATCCAAACCTGATTGTTTGCCAGCAAATGTTGGGTAAGTGTAAGGAAAATATTACCCAGAGCAGATATGACAAATCCCATCCCTGCCACATGTATATTCAATTTCAACCAGTGATTTCTAGGATTTGGATCTCAATGGCCTTTTCCACTTCCCTGTCCTTAGGAAGGATAGCTATTCTTCAGCCAAATGCCACTTTGTCCAGGAGGCAGGAAAAAGGCAGAAGATATATGAGCCCAGTTCTAAATGTTAGATGAGTGATGATTAGAAGAAGATAGCTTTGTACTATTGATCCTCCAGAGGATCAAGAGATGACCAAACCCAAGCTCTGTGCAAAGAGGCCTGCTATTTCAGGACCTTGGAGAAGACACATGCTAGCAGGCCTGAAAGGCCCAGAGGCAATGCTGGGAGCCCTGGATTTTCCCCAGTGGGCCTTGTGGTAACTCAGTTACTGGAACCTGAGGCCAGAACTCTAGCATCTGAGACACTTGCTCCCTTGTGTGGGGAGCTAACCTGCTTTGTTCTCACTGGGTCACTGTGGCTACACAACAAGTCTCAGAAGTCTCTGCGTTCACCACCACCAAAGAATTCAGGGGTTGAAGAAGACTTCCTGGCACACGCTATGAAGAGCTCAAAGCGATTGTTCAGTGAACGAATCACACAAAGATTATTTTAAAGTGCCTTTGTGATGGAGGTTGTTGTCCTTGGGAAGTAGTACAGATTACAGCCAAGGCATGGAAATGTGGCACCTAAGTGATTAAAAGTCTCAGTGGCTGAGTTTAGAGGACATAAGGCCCCTAATCCTGAAATTCCTTATACTGAGGGAGTTGACAAAAACCGAATTGATTTGCTAGCTCTCTATTACAGAGGTATAAAATAAAGAAAAATAAATGTTCTCTGAAAAAGGAAAACAGTATTTACGAAGAAAGTTTATGTGCTCTTATTTCTTTCTAAGAAGGAAGAAATTGAGAAAGTGGATCATATCTACCGGAAGAGGATTTGTGATCTAACCAAAGAATGAGGAGCCAGGAAAGCGGTGCTGATTGCCTTCTAGATATTTCCTGTGCTCACGGGAAAGCCATGGAGGGATAATGCCGTGATAGAGATCCTGATGTTGGAGACAAACAGGAAGTGATGGGGCTGGCCCGCTCATCACTTAGACTTGTTAGTTTCACTGCCCTTCTATACAGACCCAGAGCTAGATCGGTGTGTTCAGTAGAGGTTTTGTGGTGCTGGTGTTTGCTGCCATTTAACCTTTTTGTCAGGGGTGAGTCGAGGGCTGTATAATGTGGACAGAGTAGGGGTGAGGAGAGAGGGGGTGTGCCTCTTATTCATATTTACTATCCTATTCACGATGAAAGTCGAGCCCGCCCCTGTCAGGGCAGAAGATTTTTTAAATCAATTAAACATGAGATTAACTTTTTAACCGTGGAAGTTAAATAATAAATAATAAACATTTGGCCCGATATGGCTGAAAAAGTAAAGAATCAGACCGAGATGTTATCAGGATGCCTTTTCCCCAGTGAGAGAAGGAGACTTGACATCGTCAGTGGGTCTTAACTGCCAGTTTGATTGGACTGAGAAGTGTCTCGGAGATTAGCAGAGCACAGCTCTGAAGATGTCTCCTGAGACGAGTAGAGGATCATGAGGGCTCAGACCCAGTGAATGGATCAATCCTTTATGACAGCATTATTGGGAGGTGGTGGAAAGTGGAGGAAGTATGTCACTGGAGGCTTGCCTTTGGTCCCCTCCTGTCCCCTTTCTCTGTTTCCTGTCTGCCATGAGAGATGAGAAGGATACTTTCCTACCCACTCCCACTGCCATGACATCCTGCCCAAGGGGTGAAATGAGGAAACCATGGACTGAGGCCCCTGAACATGTGAGCCAAAGTAAATCCTTGCTCCTTAGATTATTCTTGTCTGGCATTTTGTCACAGCAACAAGAAAGGTAATCAATACAATATACATAATCATTGGAAAGTATCCTGTGTTTATACCTCAATGAGTTTGTGACAGTTAGTCGGATTCATTACATCTGCATACAATAAAGTACAAAACTCAAGACATGAAATTGTATATGTGTTATGATTGCATTTTGTAAAAAAAAATGCAAAGACTTCAAAAATATTGGAATGACAGGTTTAGATGAAGTGATGAGTAATTTGAATTTTCTTCTCTGTTTATTTTTCAAATTTTCTCAGTGGATTTATATTACTTTCATAATCAGGAAAAATATTCTAAAAATTTTGTTTTCTATATGAGTTTTTCCCCCCAAGGTCCTCCTTTTAGGGGAAGGCTTTCCATCATTCTTGGCTTCCGTGATGCTAACACTCCTGTCAAAGACAAAGAAACACATATGAGCTATGCTTGGAATAAAGCTTCAGTCTAGCTCGTGTTCTACTTCAGAGCTTTACTTGAGAGTTTGGCCTCGGCCTTCAGAGCCACGGATTCTCAGAAACTGGGCCTGGTGCTCCATAATCTTTTCCACTGGAAACTGAACGTTTTTAAAGGAGCCATGTTCTCAGGGGGGACTGATTACTGTGTCAAGTCCAATTGGTTTTCCTGGGACTAGAGGGGCAGAATAGCAAGTGCTTGCAGTACATCATGAGGAGCCTGGCGGGATTTTATCCACATAAATAATCCACACAGTGTCCGCTTAGATTTTTCATCCTTTGACATAGAAGAATACTTAGAACAAGGTTAGAGAAACAGGACTTTCCCAAAACACAGTTGTTTGCCTGAAGATGAAGCTTAAATGAAATGGTGCACACAAAACCATGATCTCAAATCCTCAACTGCAAAGCATCCAGCTGTGCAGTGCTCAGTTAAAGTGCCTCAGTCATCCAGATGTCACTGTCCTCAATAAAGGAGTAAAAGGAAAACCATTAGGGTTTGGAAGAAGGCAATACATAGGACTGCGTTTCTACTATTTTCTTTATCCAAGTGTTTATACTATTTCATCCAATTTATACCAGCAAAGAAGGATAAAAGATGGAAAACTAACAAAAAGCAAAAGAGGGAGATTTCAAAGGCAGACTCTGTGGTGTCACTCCAGAGCAGTGCCTTGGTGCTATACTCTGCTTCCAGAAAAATGCCAGGAGTTAGAAAATAGCTGTATGAAAAATAGATCTGTATTGCTAGAGGCTGGGTGTTCGGGCTTATGCATGCAGTGGAAGTGACTCCAGTGGCTGTTGTTTGTCCCATCATAGATGAAAGCTGCAGTTCCAGCAGAAGCAACCACCAGTCTTCTCAGAAGACATTTCTGTATACTGAGAAGAGGATCCCTCTCAGAGACCTGACTCCTGCCTTTTAGTGCACAACCCCCTTTAATGGGGATCAAAGCCTTTAATATACAATGAAAAAGGAAATGTTTGGTGTAACCAAATCCCTAGGAAAGTAAACCCCATTCCCAGCTTTAGGTTAAGGGGTGTATAACTAATATAAATTGTGGTCCTGGGCTGAAGACGAATTTTCATAGCAGGTAAAGGATAGAGAGCAAAAGGTGGCATATTTGAAGAAGAAGAAAAAGAAGAAAAATCTATCTGCCAAGAAAGGAGAAAAACATAAGAGAGAGGCTGAGGCTGGTGAGGCTAATCTGACCTCACCGTCTGGCACGGATCAGGTGTGATTTTTCAAAAGGACACAGAAACTTTCCAACTCTGGGTGGGAGACACACACTGAAACCCCTCTGACTGTTTCTAATTCATTTTTGAGTTTTCAACACAGGGCTTGATCTACATGTAGGACTCCCACTAAGAACAGGAGAACTATTAAAACCAGGGTTTAACTACAGGGCATGCACAGTATACTTTCAATTATCCAGCCACGACGTGCCATTTTGCCGAATTTGCCTTTCCAGTTGTGTATTTAACCGAGGTTTATTTTTAAGTACACTGTGCAGGAAATGGGAGAAAAATTAGGCAGGTAAGTTAAAGGGCTCTATCAACAAGGCAATTACAACACCAGCTTCCATCTGAAAGCCATTTGTGTTTTCCTTTCAAAGCACTTTCTGTTACTGGCAGGGACTCCCCAACACCACCTCCAAGAATTATCTACAATCTCTGACCATATAATTTGGCATTGTCATAGATGTGGGCCCCCAGCCAGGGCCTGGAACGCTTTTGGTGTATAGCAATATCCATCACAATAATGCCGGGTCAGAGCGCTCTAATGTGATTTCCCACAATTAACTCATGTTAGCCTCAGATCGATTTCATTTCCTTCACTCCTCCTTCCCCTGTGCTCACAATGGTTGCCCTGTCAGTGGTCTTGCCCTGTCTCCCCTTCCTTGGAAGAACACTGCCTTTCTCCTACCCAAGGCTACATTTCCTCCTGTGCCCTGGATTTTACTCTCTTAGCTCTTCTGGGACCAGAAACTTTCCTCTTTCTGATGTAGTATCTTTCTGGTATCTTTACCTCCTAAGACTAGCTACCTACTGTGGTCACACAAACAGTTCAAAATTCTCTTACCTTAAAATAAACCAATACAATTGCCTTGAGTAGTTAGGACAATGGCTCAGGCAATTAAGTGCTTGCATGAGGGCCTGAGTTTGGAGCCCCAGACCCTTTGTAAAAATCTGGGCGTGGTGGCTGGGAGGTGGACAGGTGGGTATATGGGATTTGATGACTTATTAGTCTTGGCATAATTGTGAGTAATAGGTTCAGAAAGAGACCCTGTCCCAAAAGCTGTGGTAGAGCTAGACTGAGAAAGACAACTGAAATCAACCAATAGCCTCCACTTACAAATTCACACACACACACACACACACACACACATACACACACACAAACACACACCTATACACATGTCAGTGTGCAACAAGAAATGCACGTGAGGACAGACACATGCATTCAGCACACACATACACACTTACACATACACACATACCTTGACTCAACGTTCATTACATCTCTTTAAAATTCAGTGTTTTTAAGAGAAGATAAATTCCATCAGCTAGTTCTCCACTGAGATGATTCCCACCAGCAAGTGGGGATCACTTTTGGTATCTATCTGTTTTTTAAAAATCTAGGTCTTGTTGTAGCTCAGGCTTGCCTGGGACTCATGATGTAGCCCAGATTGACCTAGAACTCAATAAATTTCCTGTCTTTTCTTCTGAGTGCTGGGATCATAGTCTTCTGTTTGTTACATCTACAGGACTCTTTCAATCTACAAGTTTGTGTGTCTCCCCTATTTTTGACCTTAGTGACTACCTCTCCTGGAAATGTGCCTTCACTTTCTGGCCCTTTCTTACCATTGCTATCCTGAAATGTTCTAGATATTCCTTCTGTATCTTTTCCATTAGCTTCCCTTTTTCTCCTCACCTTGTAAATGCCGATGGTCCCCCAGGTTGTTAGCTACAGCTCTGTCATTGGCTCTACACATTGCCCTAGGGGTGAGGTAAGGATGCTGTCCTTTATCTCAGGTCAACCAGCATCACCAAGTGATGGGTCTTGCTTGTGTCTCTCCTCACCAAACCTTCCCCAAGATCCAATCTCTCATATCTACTTTGAATAGTGGGAGCACATCTACAATCAAGCATGTCCAATCTGTGGTCTGTGACTACAGGCTGCCCTTTGTGGTAAAGGATGGTTATGACTACAGTATAACACAAAATCATACTTAAAACATTATGCAAACTTTTATAACTTAACTGCATGGTTTTCAAATGTAAATTTTGTAGATGACAGCATTGTGTTGCAATCTCTAAAGATTGGACAAACCAGCGTTTCCTGGTTCAAGTTTATCTTTTCCAAATTTAGACTGATACCTTTCTGCTACGGAAGTTAAGTTCTTTATGAAGGATCTTTTATTGTCCACCTTTAACCTTTTGAATAAAGGATGAAGCCTTTATAAGTGTGACCAACAGTGTCTTTGTGGAATCATGGTTAGCCCCTGCCTGCCTCTTCCAGAGATCCCTGTACCTTTTCCCCATCCTAAAGTGCCTCCTCCACTCATCTTTAGCCACACAGGCTAAATTTTGTGTTCTTGTGTCCCATGAACGCAAAATTCCTGAGTTTTCCTCTGTACATCTCTGCTTAGAATGGGTCCATCTTGTTTTTCTTTTCTGTTTTCAAAATCCTACTAATGGGCAGACCATGCTCTTTGGACTCTTCTATATCAGAGATGAGGCTTTGTTCTGGTCCTGAGCCTTGCACATGTTTGCACTACTTTGTGTATCTCCCATGGTCCCACATTTTTTTTCTGACATACTTGTCTTTCTGACTGAGACTTTGGGCTCTTCATAGGCCGGGCCTCTATTTTATTAATCTTTATATCTCCCAAGCCTTTGTTTGGCTTCTAGAAAATGCTCAGTAAATGCTTTTGGGCCAAGCTGATTTTTCCCCTCATGGACTGAGAATCAAAAGGGTATTTGAGTATTTGGTAAATGATGAGTATCTCTGAAATGTTTATCATTGCTGGTGTAAAGGAACATCAGCAGGTTTTCCTCTCATATCCATCCTTTCCCCTTCCAGTCTTGGTGGTCTTCACTTCCTTGATGACTCATTGACACACTTGCCCAAGTGACCAGAGCACAGAGGACCTCTACATACAGGAGCATTGTTGGAGAGTAACTCCCAACTGAGCAGGTTCAGAAAATCAATACCTTGCTGACTTTAATATAGGACAACAACACAGAGAAGAAAGCTCTCTCATTCATGTTCGAATCAAGGTCACCAGTGTCAACAGAAAGACAGAGGTCTGAACTTTTCTGATGAAGGAAGAGGAACTTGGGATGTAATTAATAAAGAGTAGAGAATAGCTTGGAAGAATTTTCTTTCTAAATCAGAGTGAAAACTAGCCTTGAGTAACAGTAAGAAATATGAAGGCTGATGATACAGCTCAGTGCTTGCCCAGCCTGTGCAAGGAGCCAGATTCTATCTCTAGCAATTAAAAAGGAAACAAGGTCTGAATGGGACCTAGAGGAAAAACTAGATAGCAATGTCTCCACTCAGGACCTTCTCCCTCTGTGGCTTAAGATCCTGGAAGAAGCATCAGGATGTCTATGGGGGGAGTAGGAAAGGAGACAGGAGCCCAAGACAATGTTTCTGGTAGACTGAGTGTAGTTTGCTCTTGGAAAGAGGCATGTTAGGAAACTTATGTACTTGGTTTGGGCAGATGGAACAGTTCAAATCTTTAATGGTCCTGGGTAGCCCTTCCTACCAGTGACTATCAAAGCCGTGCCTCAGCTTTTGCATATATTCCAAAATCTGTGTCAGACCTGGTAGCTTGCATCTATAATCTCAGCACTTAGGTTGGGTCTGGCCTGGGTTATGAAGTAAGACTATGTTGCAAACAATATCAACCATCACCATCCTCAAACTGGCAATAACTCTACTGGAGGCTTTTTAGGCACTTCAAACCCTACAGGTCCTGACAATCTTGTCATCAGTTCTTTCTGTCACACCCCATTCTGCCAAGATTTCCATTTCCTGTGTCTTCCCTTGTTCTGATATCCTGGAACATGCTAACTCCCAGTCTTTCTACATACAATCAAACAACGAGCCTCATTTAACTTGCCAGTGATGTGCTTCTCAACTCCCTCCCTCCCTGTCCATTCTCACTGTCAATGGCCTTTGCATGGGCCATTCCCTATGTTAGAGCTCTTCCTCGGCATGTGGAACTGTACAGGAGTTGTCCAACACTCAACTCCTCTGCCTGGTTATTTCAGTTTCTTCTGATAATTTCTTTTCCTACCTTAATAATCTTCAAATGCTTCTCATTGCACTTACTTTAAAATCTAGGTTCCTTATTCTCTAATATTTATGATTGCTCTGTGTGTGTGTGTGTGTGTGTGTGTGTGTGTGTGTGTTGGGGAGGGGGCAAAGAGACATGCAAGGAATCAAACCTAGGATCTTGAGCATGCTGAGTAAGTGCTCTGCCACTGAGCTCTTATGATTCATTTTAAGTGCATCTTCTAATATAAACATGTTTTTATATTGACCTCAGTTCACATTTATATCTTTATTTCTCATGTTTACCTCACCCAGGTTGTTTTATATAATCACAACTCTTCCTTCTGTGTTGTCATTTTCAGGTTTTGGAAAACTTATCTTCAAAATTAAAATACCCTGCAGAGTCAAACTTCAATGTGACCTCTAACATTTGACTGGGTTTTCTTGTTACTAACCAAGGCAATGTCTCTTATATCAATATGTTGAGCACCAATGTGCTGTAACTTGCCTCTTGTCTCTGTGATGTGTGTATACTACCACATCAGCTTCTTCAAGTATGAGAAGAGAAAATGTTGTATCATGTCAGTTAGCACTTCTGCAACCTTAATTCAATGCCACACCATGGGTGATTCATACTCACAAGGGAAGTGAATAAAGGAATAGAAGGAAATTGCCTGGGACTGTAAAGGGGATGTGTCACCCTGGCCAAGAGTCCCTCTCTGAACTATGACCTTCAGTACCAGAAGGTCTATAGTTTTTCCCATCTACCTTGTGATCTACCTCCCAAGTCAGTCACAAATGAATCTGAATGAGGAAATGAGCAGGTAAGGATAAGACCAGAAGAATTTCTTGGGGAACTGTTTTGGAAGGAAAGTGAGATGATGTTTCAATGGGATAGACAAAGAAGAGTGGGCATTCAAAGAGAGAGGGAGCAGACACATGACTGTGAATGACACAGCGTAGTGGTATCGTAGCTATCCTTGAAGCATCAAAATGGTCTCAGATACTTGTACCCAACCTTTTGTCTACTGGGCAGTTGAGCTCATGGACTACAATGAAACTCTTCCCAGGAATCTTAGGCTAAGCAAAGAAGGACTGGAGACCTGGTACCAACTAGAGGGGAAGCTTGTCTCTAGGAAAGACATTTCCTGTAAAACAACTCACAGTATAGATGAGAGTGAGGGCCTGAGTTAATGATATGGCATTGATAAGCAGCACTACCCCCTCACCAGAACTATTTATTTATAAATACTTTTTGCCTCCATTTAAACCTAAACCTCATCTTAGGATCCAAAAGACAGACTCAGAAGTCACTAGACCTCTTTGCTTCTCTTCTCAATGTGGCTACATGGAACTAATCTCCTTTCTCTACCTTTGGGTTAGGGTTAGGGTTAGGGTTAGGGTTAGGGTTAGGGTTAGGCTTGGGGTTGGGGTTGGGGTTGGGGTTGGGGTTGGGGTTGGGGTTAGGGTTAGGGTTAGGGTTTGGTTAGGGTTAGGGTTTGGTTAGGGTTAGGGTTAGGGTTAGGGTTAGGGGTTAGGGTTAGGGTTAGGGTTTGGTTAGGGTTAGGGTTAGGGTTTGGTTAGGGTTAGGGTTAGGGTTGGGGTTAGGGTTAGGGTTAGGGTTTGGTTGGGGTTAGGGTTAGGGTTAGGGTTAGGGTTAGGGTTACGGTTATCCCACACTTGCTTACATGTTCAGTTGGCTTAGTGAGGATGAGTGGCCAAGCTTAGCTTGCTAGGGCGCAGGCACTCCAGTTGTCCAGTGTGCATAGATCAGAGTCTTCCCAATGGGCAGTGAGGAACTGAGGATGCTAAGAAGGGAGTGGGCAGGGTTCACACAGGTCCATTAAGGGTCAGGCAAAATACACTAATGATATCTTCTTCCAGGGCCTATGGTGCAACATAATCCTAGAGAACTAGAAAGTGAAGGTGCGAGAGGCAGACTTACAGCCCTAGCTCTACCAGTTCCTAATTTACAGGGTGTTGGAAAAGTGATCTGACTTCTGTGCCTCAGTCTCCTCATCCTGGTAGGGACTGTTCTAATACCTAGGGCTATCATATCATTAAATAAGAAATCACTTAGAACAGTGCCTAAGTTATATAAGGCAATTCGTTTATCATTCCAGAGAAGATCCTCAATATCAGGTTCCAACACTTTGTGTCATAAAATCATCAAAACAGATCAATATCAGAACTCAGGAGACCCACACTAGTAAAGACTTCTGTCTGTGCTCAATAAAGTTTTTCAGGACAGATCCAAGGAGATGACGTATCCAGAGATATTTGTAGAATTAGACACTGAGTTCAAGAGCTTCTGGAGCTGTGGCTGGATTGGTAAAGTATTTGCTATGCAAGAATGAGGGAGTTGAATCCCCAGAACCCACATAAAGCATCAGTGGGACAGAGACAAGCAGAACCCTATGGCTCACAGGCTAGACAGTCTAGACTACTTGGCAAGATCCTATCACCGGGCATATGAAGAAGTTTGGCAGGAGGAAGGCAAAGAGGGAAATGGTGTGTTTATATTATAATCTCAAAACAAACAAACAAACCAGGTGGACAGCACCTAAGCAATCACATCTGAGGTTGGCTGCTGGCATAAGCTCACATGCAAGCATCCACAGGCAAGTACACATGCACCCATACATACACATGCACATACACACATATATGCATATACATTTGAATGCTCGCACACACACACAGAGACAGAGAGAGAGACAGAGAGATAGAAACTGAGAGAGGGAGAGCGAGGAGAGGAGAGAAATACTAAGGTCTACATTGGGTAGGAGACCAAAAGAGGACCGAGGCCACTGTCAGATGCCATCTTTACTTGCAGAGGCACTGCCCCACAGTCCAGAGGGAAGGAAGGGATGCCAAGCTGGAGGCTACACCCCCTCATGAGAGGGCAGGAAAGAGCACTGAGCTAGGAACTTCCTTAGCAAGAGGACGCTGACTTCAGAGCAGCCACAGCCTTGCCCTATCTCCAGAAATGCTCCGAGAAAGTCAGAAAACAGGTATTTGGGGAGGCTTTCTCAAAATCCCTGTGAACACATTCTCAGCCAAGAATGTAAGTTGCCAGAACGGAGCAGCCAGCTTGTGCACGGGGCTGAGTATTATGAAGAGAGCATTACCTCCCCTCTGGGAGGGAGGACTGACACAGCAAAGAAACTTAATGAGACTCAATATCCTGCCTCCTCGCTCCTCCTTTGCAAGGGTTGAAAGCAAAGCTCCCGAGTTGGGGAGGTTATTTGATTCAAGGTAAAAAGCAAGGTGGATTGCAGAAAGTGTTTGTTAAGTTTTCCTTGGGCTTAAAAGGCCAGCGGGGACCTTTCTTTGCAAAAACAAGAATAAAGGGGGAAAACAAAGCCTGTATGAGGAGTTCTTGCAAATTTTCCCTTTCATTAATTCTACCAGAAAGGAGACCAGGCCTGAGGTGAAGCCTGCAGCTGCTCTTTCTAAGCATCTTTCCATGGGAGGCCTAGACTATGTATGGGGCACAATTCCCAAAAGAGGGGAAATGCCACCATATTCAAGAGAGGACACCTCTTCCGACTATGTGGTTGAGGAAAAAAATAAAACTGTCCCTTTTCTTTTTACAGGAGAGGAGACTGAAGTCATGATCAAAGACAAAAGCAAACCAATAAACAAGAAGCTTCTCTTGAGGGTGAAGTGAGGTGGAGAGTCACATGATCCAATTACATTCGGAATGCCAAATACCGAGCAAGGCACATGGGATAAATTATCTGTTAGGAATGCTAAGATAAGAGGCCAACCTTGGTTGAAAAAACACATGATTAATTAGGAAAGAAACAGACAGAGACAAACACAATCTGAGAAATGGGGGAGGGGCAGAGAAAGTAAGGGAGGGAGGAGAGGAAGGGAGGAAAGATGGACAGACAGATGGTTTAGATTTCAGGTCTGCCTCTTGCTAACAGGTAAAGGCTTCAGTGACTTTGACTCAGTTTCCTTGACTCAAGATCATGGTTTCATGGATGTGCTGTGGAAGTCTCCAGCACAGAGCCTGGGGACACAGTAAGCACTGGGCAGATCTTCTCCTGTGAGTTGTACAAGGTGAGAGGGGCATTTAGAATCTATAGACATGCAGCTGAATTTGACTCTGCTGCTTGAAGCCACTGTGTCACTAAGCAAATCATTCAGCTTCTCTAGGCTTTGCGTTTCTCCCTCCTGTGACTGCTAGAAACAAACTGTCTGATAAGACTGCTGTGAAAGTAAAACAAAAGAAAACAAAACAATTTCTATGAAAGTACTTAGCGGAATGCTGTGCCCTTTGAAATGTTTCTGTAAAAGTAGTTGTTAAGACTTCCAGCTACTTGCTGGAAGGGCTTTGGGGAATCAGGTGGTATAAATAGCAGTTAGCTTCCCAGGTATTTAAATAGTTACACATACAGATTTCTAGTGGGTTGTCCGGATTGCCCATGAAAATCCAAGGCATAGCACCCCAGCTATCACAGAAGTGAGAACAAGCTTCCATTATAAATGATAATGCTGTCATTGGTAGCTAGGTCAACATTAGCAGGTTTGAAAGGCACTGGACATGAACCCATCCCTCTTAATCAGACCCTTGGAAAATAAGAATGAAACTACAGCCTTTAAGAACTGGTCCACAGAACATGATCTGAAATGCATTCTTGCTCCTAGTGGAGACGTGACATTTTGAACTACTAAGAAGGCTATAAGTTGACAACCTAGCTGAAGACTCTTTGGTTAAGAACAAAGATATAGCATTGTCCAATTCCTTTACAGTAATCCAAATAGGTCTGTCAATCAACTGAAGGAAAGCACACTTCAGAGGAATCTGTTTACAGACTTCAGGAATGGTCTAAAACCTGTTTACAACCTGGTTCTGTTGCCCATCACCCATGCTCACTTCACTTTTCTTCCTGGTAAACTTCTGTCTTCTACACAGTGTTCTGTGTCTCTCATCTGAATCCTTTCTGTGGAGCCAACAAAGACCACAATATCACCAGGAGAATAAAAGAAGACCCTGGGAATAGGAAGGGCCAGTGAGTAGTCAAAAATGCAGAAAAGCAGCTGCTGGTACCTGCACAGAAGCCTGCTGAGCCTCCCGGCTCAGGTGTTGAAGGGGCTTTGGTGATTCAGACGCCTTGTTTCTACTCATGTGAAACTGTAGCACACAACCTGGAAAGCATTGCTCACCTGTCAGTCACTGTGAAGAAAATCATCACCGTCCACATACCAAATCACATTGTTAGGGAAAAGAGCACTGAACCTGAACTGTATCACTCTGCAGTAAACATTGTGAAGATGTCGCTGGGAGAGCAGTTAGGGAGAGGGGAGAAGGCTGCAGACTTTTCGGGACCCACGTGGTCCTCTTCCAGAAGGCATGCCTCTCATTCCTAGCCAGGTCCTTCCCTGCTCTTGGTGAGCAGGGAAGTTGGGATGCTCCAAGCTTTGCCAGAGTCATCTTTCATCTTCAATGACAGTATGAGTTTATTAAGAAGTTAGGCACTGTGTCTTCCCTGCCAGGTCTTGAAAAAGGTTGGTGATTAATGCTCCTAAGGCTGGGAAGCAGAAAGAGGGAGGAGTCTGTGCTTCGACCTTCTTGCAGTGAGGAAAATAAGGTCAAATAGGTGTTTGAAGGGTACCAGAAGTGCAGAGTCAGGCCTCAGAGACAAATCCCTGCATTCTGTCCTGTTTGAAGGTGACACAAACAGTCTGACCAAGGACTTTGTTGGCTTTCGGGAGACTCAGGTGATGTTTGTTATCAGTCGCTTTGTTTGGGACAATCCTGTATCCAAGAAAATATGTGAACCAATGAGTGGTTGTCTACTGACCTATTTCTTTCTAAACAGAGTTCTGGAAGATGACCACTTAGAAAAGATTGGAGAGGATTTTAACCCCTACCCTGACACACACACAGACACACAACACAGCATCTCCTGAGAGAGTGACCAACAGTTAATGACCTTCAACATGGCTAACAGAAGATCCAGGTCCCTCTTTCTATTCCTCTACTTATTGAGGGTATTGGATTTAGACACCAGTGGCCCTGCATCTATAAAGTGGGTAAGCGAGTGTCACTCATTCAATTGATACTTACAAAATTATTGATTGTATAACTATGTGCCAAGAATCATGTTAGGACTCCTAAGATGAGGAACACATGGCTTCTTCCCCCTGAGCATATTATAGTTCAATCTCTGTCCTTGTATCAGATACTCATGTGTCACTTCAGGCCCTGTGACTTCACTTTTTCTTATCTCATTTGTCACTGAAGCTTTTGGATCTATGCAGGCTCTAAATGTCACATAAGGACAATATGACAGTGATTTTTGTCTTAACCCTACTGCATAGCTCTTGTCCCCAAGCTCAAGAATTCACTGATGCCAGAAAGGCATGGAATATCTCTGGAATTTGCTTAGTACCTATTCACAGACAACCCAGAAACATAAGGGAGTTTGTGGTGAAACTTTGATCACCTCATAACAAAATTCATAGACAGTTCTTTCCCTGGGTGGATTTTGCTAAGTACAGTCTGCATGGCTTCTTAAAGATGGTCTTGTGAAGCTGGGTGATCAGTCACAATTTGCCAACTGTCAGTTCAAAACATCTTCACAGCTGCTTTCTGTTCTTCCCTCTTGATCATTTTTGTCCTTTGTATGCTTTTTTTTTTAATCTAAAATGTTGTTCATCTTTTATCAGTCTGTTCTCTGAGGAACATAGGTCAAGACAATTGGCCTCAGGAGTGACCTAGAAGGCAGGCTTTCAGAATGAGATTTCGGGGGTAAATCATCCAGACTCTGGGGGGCAATAAGGATGCCACTGATATTCGTGAGGAGGGTAGGGACATCTCAGGTATAAAGTATGAAAGTTTAAATACCTGGTAACTGGAAATGAAGGATAGGATGGAGTATTGGAATATAGAATAGCTTGATACTTGAAAAGCATGGTAGAACCTGTGATAATATGCTGGAGTTTGTTAGCTACTTTGGAGGCCTTAACTAAAGGCTCAGGGAAGCTTCCTGTCAAACCAAGGCACAATTTGAAGGTTAGAGACCCTCTTTGGAAGCTTTATGGAGACTTATATTTCCTAAAACTGAGGGACACACAGTGCTGAAAATCAAGCCCAGACTCTAATTGTAAGAATGCTATGTCTACTGAGAAGATTGTTATACAACTGCAACTGTCTTATACTTGAATCCAAGCGCAACTAGGAAAAGATAGAAATTATGAAAGCTAGACTGAGAACATCTGGGTGGATAATCCCAAGAATTTAGAACACTTATGCTTATTTAAACCTAGTAAGTTGTGAAGGGGATAAAAAGATAATTTCTTTCCCCTTATTAGTAGAAAGCATCATCCTCTTGCCTGAGAGCTATGCAATAAATACAACTGAGTATCAAATATATATTTAACAAAATGATGATTGTTCTCTTCAATATCACCTGCCATTCAATATGCCTAAGGAATAATTTTTTTAAAAAAATCATAAGATCACAGCATACCACAAATACAGAAGTGCAGTTCTTATTTCAAGAAGAAATGGTTACATGCTGAAGGTTAACCTCATTTATATGCACTTACAAACACTAGAGTAACATTAAGTAGTGGGTCTTCGTGAGAGTAGGAGTCAAGTTCATATCTTGGTAAGAAATACTTCTTAATATAGATGATTTCATCTATATTCTTACAAGAAAACATATATAGCTTATCCTCAGAGTTTGTTAGGGCAATGGCCCTAGGAAACTGGATGGAGACTATGGGGACTCCTTTTGGTGTTAGAGAAGAAATCAGAAAGCTCAAGAAAGCAAGAATATGAGCCTGATGTTCTGGAGAGTGTCTGAGAGCCCATTAGCCACCCAAATATTTCAAGGTTTCCTATCATGACCTTCTTTAATGAAGCACTGATGGACACCAGGATGAGAGACTCACAGCTGCTTTAAGAAGCTTACTGATAGCTCTCCTCTGTAAGCTGAAACTGTTGGGACATCCTGGCTTGGAATTAGGATTCCTAGGAACAGTGACTTTGACAAGACTAAGGAGCGGTAGAAATGTGGGGTGCACTGGCCTATCAGAGACAGCAGGTATGATCACTGTGATAGACAGCAAGAGTAGAATTGAAGGTGTCCCGAATATGAGGGTACTCTGTGGTTACATGCTGGTAAATGTTCAACAGCCTCCTTCAAATAGACAGACAATTCTTCACTACAGGCAGCTGACAATTTCCACAGTATAAATACTCCCATCATAACGATTTTCAAGCTATCAGTCTGACTGAACTGAGTATTGATATGGGCAGAGAGATGCATTATCGGCACTCTGGACAGTGGCTAGCATATTATGATGCCCCTAGAATTATCTGGTGTTTCTCAACTCGTTTTAAAATTTAACTTTTTATTGATTCTTTGTGAATTTCACCTTGTGCACCTAATCTCACTCAACTTCCTGCCCTTTTGTACCCACCTTCCATACTTGGAACCTCCCACAATAAGAGAAATAAAAATTCTCATTGTGGAAGCTGTAGTGTGCCACAGTGTGTCCCACAGTGTACCCTTTCTCCACACTTCTTTACTTGCAAATGTTCATTGCAATGAATCATTGGTCTGTCTCGGGGCCTCTGGCTTCTGCCACACTAATGAGGCCTCTTCATGCATTCCAGTTTATGTTGGCCTGTTCAGATCCCTGGACCTGGGCCTGGGTGGTAGCTGAGCTGGTCAGCCTGCCAGTTCTGCACCCACACCACCTGCTCTGCCCCAGTAGAGCATCCACTACTATAGCTGGCAAGCAGCAGAGTCAGTTCTTCTGCTCATGCCCTCAGGGCTGGCTCACACCCCCACCCCCACCCATCACCCCCACCCCCTCACACACCAGCAAGGCCAGGTCTCCTGTGCTGCCCAGATGAGGTAAAGAGCCCACCCTCCTGAGTATTGCAGATGCTGAGAGGCAGGGTCAGCTCTCCCACCTGCCATAGATGGCAAAGGGCAAGGCAGGGAGGAAGGCATCTCTCTCTTGTCCACCCTACCTCACAGTAGATAAGTTGTGGAGGCAGCTGTCCCACACTCATGCCCTCCAGGCTGGCTTACTTGTGTCCCTAGCACCAGGTCAGTTCTACTGTGCTCCCCAGGCAAGGAACAGTACCCACCCTCCCAAGTGCTGCAGCTGGTGAGGGGCAGGGACAGCTCCCCCACTTTCAGGACCCAAGCTCAGCTCTCCTATTACCACAGATGGTGAGGGGAAAGGGGTAAGGGGGTGAGGAAAGGCATCTTTCCTTTGCCCGTGCCACGACACAGCAAGACCAACTCTCCCACATCCGCACCCTTGGGGGTGCTCTGCCACCACTCTGGAAAACAGGACCAGCTCTACTGTGCTTCCTGGGCAAGGTATGCCACGCCAGCCAGCCCTCCTGCTCTCACTCCTTCAGGGACAGCTCTCCCAGCCCAGGTGAGAGGTGCGGCCAGCTCTGCACAACCCTCTAACATCAACATGGTCCTAGGCAGCAGCCCACACCGGGAATGCCTGCTTGGTTTTCGATGGTAACAGACTTCTGCTGCTACAGGGCCATGAACCCAGTCACGGCCAGGGCCATGAACCCAGTCACGGCCAGGGCCATGAACCCAGTCACGGCCAGGGCCATGAACCCAGTCACGGCCAGGGCCATGAACCCAGTCACGGCCCTTGGTGGCAGCACAGGCCCGGACCTCAGCATGGCCTCTGTTGCTCACTACCCTCGGGTCTCCAGCTCTGTCCCTCGCCATTGTGCCCACCTCCTTCTGCTTCTCTGTCTCCTTCGTCTCTCCACCTTGTACTTGCTCATCTCAGTGGCGCCTGGAGCCTCTGGGTGTCTGGAGTCTCAGGACTGTTATGTCCTGCCCACGCCATGTGGCACCAGGCAGGGGTTGTCAGCTTCCGCCCTTCCCAGGCCCTGTGGCACTGGACTGGGGGTCATTTCAGGATTCCTCCTGACCTGGGATCCTTAGCACCAGACTGGGGTCATCTCAGGTTTGCTCCCTACCCAGTGCACATGGTACCAGGCTGGAGGTCCTCTCCATTTCTCACTTTATATACATATACTTATATGTTGATATATACCATATAGTGTGTGCTTCTCAGATTTATATACATATACATACATATAATTGTATATATATAAAGCTATTTACCTGTAACATGGATATATTCACTCAGGCATCAAAATGAGAAACTATAGGTACTCATTTATTTCATTGATATTAGATAGCAGATAGCCCCAGAGGCCACCAACTGAAGAGAAGACTGGGTTTCTTCCAGGAAAGGCTCTGAACTGTCACTGCAGTGACACATGCCAGACATTCCTCTGGTCTTTCCCAATAGGAACATGTGTCCATTCGCTACCATCTAATAGCAAGGAGACTACCTTGACTGTTCAAAGCTGTTGGACACAGGTTCTCATAGTGTGATATGAGCTCTGACCAAGGTCCTGCACTGCCATTGTAGTCCTAAGCTAGAGAATTAGTTTATGTTTATGAGTAGAATCTTGGCCTTAGTCCATCTACAGTTAGTCCATTGAAACTGCAGGCACAATCAAGTATAAATTTGGTCTCTAAGTACATATTAATTCAGACCTATGTAGTTAACAGAATGCTCACTTCCATTCTCTGACCAGTGTAATAAGGGTCACGATGCTGGTAATGGCCAAGTGGACAACTCTGAAATGGAGCAACTTCCTACTTTCTATACTTACCAAGGGAGTAATCAGAAACATAGTCTAGGGAAACAAATCACAGCGGTAAGTACTACTGTCAAAGACCTAAACAGCTTGAACCATGTTAAATGGTCTCATCTTCATTTGATTTAAATGGAATAAACAAAAAGGCATTAAGGCTATGCTAGCCTACCACAACTTTAAGTTAGTAGTCCCAATAATAGTTGTGGTGGAAATGATGTCTTCCTGAAAATTAATTAATAACATTTGGAATGTAGCTATTCAGTTTTCTTAGAGCATAGACCCTACTCCATCAATAAGATCAAATGTAGTTACCTGAACAAGGCAGACAATATAGTGTGCACTCATCATCATCCTCTGGGGGTACATTAGCTTTTTTCTCCACCACAATATGAGGATCTTCACCATATTTAATGAAGAATATCATTAAATACTATTAATGAGATCATACTCTTCTGCTTACTTTTCTATTCCTGTAATAAAGCATTGACCAAAAGCAACTTGGGAAAGGAAAATATTTATTACTTACAGGTTACAGTCTATCATGTAAGAAAACCAAGACTTGAACTAAGGGCAGGAACCTGGAGGCAGGAATAGAAGTAAAAACTATGGAGCAATGGTCTGTACTAGCCTGTTAGTTTCCTTAGATATTTTCTTGTACATCCCAGGACCACCTGCCCAGGGGTGGCACCACAAATAGCTGTCTAGACCCTCCCATATCAGAGGACCCTGCTATACCACTCCACTATAACCAGAGGATCCCCTGGCATGTAATAAGGACACAGTGCTCTACTATATTCATAGCAGCCTTATTTATAATAGCCAGAGGCTGGAAAGAACCCAGATGTACCTCAGTGGAGGAATGGATACAGAAAATGGGGTAAATATACACACTGGAATACTACTCAGCAATTAAAAACAATGAATTCATGAAATTCTTAGGCAAATGGTTGGAACTGGAAAATATCATACTAAATGAGGTAACCCAGTCACAAAAGAACACACAGTCACTGATAAGTGGATATTAGACCAGAAGCTCTGAATACCCAAGGCACAACTCACATATCAAACCATTCCCAAGAAGAAGGAAGGAGAGGGCCCTGGTCCTGGAAAGGCTTGATGCAGCATTGTTGGGGATTGCCAGGACAGAGAAGGGGGGGGGGCTGATTGGGGAAACAGGTGGAGGGAAGAGGGCTTATGAGACTTATGGGGAGGGGGGAACTGGGAAAGTGAAAATCATTTGGAATGTAAACAAAGAATATAGAAAATAATAATAAAAATTAAAAAAACAAAAGCAATAATAAACAAAAAAGAAAAGAAAAGAAAATGTTCCCATAGACATGCCTATAGGCCAATCTGATGGAGGCAATTCCTCAATTGAGGTTCCGTCTTCATAGGTGACTCTAGTTTGTGTCAAGCTGACAAACAAACAACTAGCAGCTCACTCCATTACTGCACTCAGTAAGCGGAAAATGACGAGTCCTCTAGATGTCCTAGAAAACATTTGCATATTAAAGTGTAGAGAGGAAGCATAGAAAGGTTCAGGAAGCACACATTGGTGAAATTTTAGGGGTTCTATATTTTGAAGTTTACTAGAAACTATGATACTACCTTTAAGCTAAAGAATAAATTGCAATGTGAACCTGCTACTGCTCCAGCAGACTTGGGACCTTAGGGTAGACTATACTCCACGAAGGAATATTACTCTGACAAGAAATTCTGAATGACTCATAGCCAATTTCAAATAGAGCCATGAGCAAGAAAGAACTTAGCAATAGGGCCTACCTGCCGCTGGGGATGTGTGACTCAGTGTGTCTGACAGTGTTTGAGATGTCTCAGAGAGTAAGGTTGCTCCTATTGGCAAGCCTTAATTGGAGAGTTAAAATGCAGAGCCAAAGGTTCTGGAGAAGATATATAATGTTTGTAACAGAGAAGTTGTTTCCATTTGAAAATAGCTCCTGGTTATGCTTCTCGACTCCCTGTCAGAAAGTAGATACTTGACCACAGACAACACGGGATTAGTGTGGCTTGAGCTCCTGTCACAAGCTGCTTATTACCAGACCCACCAAATCACAAAGTCTGATGAACACAGCAACAATAAAGTACTGAAAAAATAACTGCATTTTTGGAATCAGGCCCACATTGGCTCAAAATGTTCAAATGAATCGCCTAAACACGTGGACAAGTGTCCCATGACAGATGTCTAGAGCACACTGTCTCTTCTGGAATTCAGACCCATAGCTCATAGCAGTTTGGCTCAGAAATAACCTAAACCAGTGCACTGGGACTGACAAGGAGTTTCTGCAGGCACAGCAGGGAGCTCCTTAGCATTGGCGATTGGTCTAGCTGAGTAGTCTGGGGCTGAAAGGAAGTATGACCAAAAAGTTGCAGGGCAAAAGCTGAAGGGATGAGAATGATGAGGTAAGTCCCTCATCCTGGGATGCTTCCGAGCCTCTCCTTAGCCACTCCATCCTGGCACAAGGAACCCATTAAGAAAGCGAGCATGAGAGGATGAGAGATGTCATGGATGAATGAAGTCAAGCTGAAACGCAGACTTCTACTGTGCTCACTCTTTCTCACAGCCTTATGCACTAAAGAGACTCATCAGGAGGCCAGCAGTCCTTTGTTTCCATTTGGTTCCTTCGGATCCAGACCTGAGAATCTAGATACACCTAATTTATCAACATGATAACCCACACAACATCATATAAGATCAAAGGACTTTTTTTTCAGAAGGGAGATAAAATAATAGGCACTTTATCATGGGATTCTTTGTTCTTACTATGAGTGCTGTGATGATTTGAATAGGTATGGCCCCCATAGATATATGTGTTTGAATGGTTGACCATAGGGAGTGGCACTGTTAGGAGGTGTGGGGCAGGCTTTAAGGTCTCCTATGCTCAAGCTCCACCCAGTATGCCACACAGTCTCTCCTTGCTGCCTGCAGATCAGCATCCAATGTCACCAATGTGTGCTTCCTGAACCTTTCTATGCTTCCTCTCTACACTTTAATATGCAAATGTTTTCTAGGGCATCTAGAAGACTCACCACTCTCAGCTCTAGCACCAGCTCTAGCACCACATCTGCCTGCATGCTGCCGTGTTTCCCACCATGATGATAATGGACTAGACCTCTGAACCTGTAAGCCAGACCCCAATAAATACCCTTTGTAAGAGTAGCCTTGATCATGGTGTCTCTTCACAGCAAACCCTGATTAAGACAAGTGCCATCATCCCACCTGGAAAACTGCTAGTCTAACTGACTGAAGGAATAAGGTACTAAAATCCCATCTATTGTTTTAGCCTGGACAAAGTTTTTGGGAGTTCAGGGTATGCTTCTTCAAAGTAATGAAACAGATGTCAACTACTGAGTTCTGTGGCCCAGGAGCTAGAACCCCTGGAAACATAAGTAGGACTGGATCTCTCTCACTCCAGTGTCCCATACTGCATATATCCTACTCAGCCACAAGTCCTAGCAAGTGACAGTGTAGCATGTTTCTTCTGGAAATATACTATATTCTACTCTAAACTTGGACCAGGTGATAGAGATATGTGATACCCCAGAACCTTTACTAGAAAGTTCCAAGTGTTTCTATGGTGAGCAATAATGGATATAATAAAAATAATAATCATAATCATAAAGTGGTTGGACCAGCCATAGATAAGACTTCTTGGGGACAAAATTGGGTGTCCTAACTGTCAAGAGATTCAGACCAACTGAAGAGCTGGCCAAGTTATGGGAGTGTCGAGAGAATAGATGCTGGAGAGGCCTCATGTGTGTGTTATGGTTTGGGGCTGTAACTAACAATGGAGAATACAGAGTATTTCCCTAACTCTCACTCTTTAGAGGTTGCTCCTGGCAAGTGTCTTGAAAAATGCTCTGTGATGGATCGAACTTGTACCTTGTTCCTCTGAGGGAAATTGAGGTCATTTTGTTCTCACAAACATGGAGGCTTCAAATGGAAACCAGGCGTTAGATAGCATCAGGAGAATGAGACTACTAGGAGTGGAGTATCTCAGACTCATTTCATTCTCTACTGGGGTCTTCTTGAGTCCTGACTCCTGTTCCAGTTTCAGTCTTCCCATTAACCAGCTGTGTCTGAGCTTAGACTAACTTCATATCAATAGACACAGTCTTAGAGAGCCTTTGCTAAGATGGTACCTAGATGACCCCACCTTGCAATGGCTTTCCTGTTGACCCCTAAGTGAACATGCGGGTTCCTTCTTAATATTCATGCATTTGAACCCCCAAATATGAGGGTGGTAACAATCCAAAGGGCCAATATTTGTCTCTGGATAAATCATTTCTCGTTTCCTTTCAGATGGACCATTACGAGAGGTAATTTATACAGCCTCTTAGAGGGTGACACCGGGAAATCAAGCAATCAGTCACACAAAGCAGCAGCCAACTCCATAATTCATCCTTATAGTGGAGCTTTCTCTCCTTCCCATCTCCCCTTACCTCTGTTCCTTAGGCTCACATGCCCTAATAAATTAACGTTGCGTAAGTGATTACCTTACATTCAGCTTCCTGGGAAACACAGATGAAGACAGCACTTGAAAAAGTTGCTGTGAGGGTTGGATTTTTAAAATACCAGATATCAAAGTACTTTGCAAGCATATTATGTAACGGCTCGTGATGTAAATATCAGCTTCTAACTATTTGATCTGTTTCAAGTTTATGTTAAACATATAATGGAACAGTAGAGCAAGCAAACTTGTGGGTTTTATTTTTTTTTTTTTGGCTCCCCTCCCAGCCCTTTTCTTTGAATCATACTTGTCCTGAATTACAGAATCCTTACCTCTCTACCTACTCTTCTTACATTCCAAAGACCACCTTCTCCAAGAAGGCTCCTGGATTTATTCGGCTTCTTATGCTGTTCTATAATAATTTGGGATTCAACCTTTGCTGAGTAGACCTTGTCCTTGTGAGTTTCCAGAGAGCTGCCCATGTTAGCCCTTCACTGGGACTCTGGAGTAGTTAAAACATTTACTGATGTGCCTCCAGAATGCTAGGTTTCCCTAACACAGTGGGGCTGATTGGTTTGAACTCTTCTGTCCTGCCACCTGAGTTACTGTCTGACTATCACACTAAACAAGAACACAAGCCAAATGCAATGTGGATGATGTCCTAGCAAGACTAGAATCAGCATTCACGTGCCTTGCATTCAGATCCTGGCTCCAGGGCCTCAGTGCTGCATGGTTCTAATGTATGTATAGAAAGTCCAATAACCTAGAAGCTTCAGAAAAATGGGGGCCAGTGGTGTAGCCCTTGTCTTAGGCCTAGATCATCCTTGGAGAGTCACCTGTGTGAGTGCAGATGGAGAAGCAGGAGTCTGATGCTTGTTGGTGACAGTGGCAGCAATAGATACATTTGTTTAGGAAGAACGGATTTACACACCATGCTAGCTGGCTTTCCTTTCCTGCTTTAGTTCTCTTCAGAAGTGCCTCTAAGACACTGGGCAGTTCAGTCGCTGCCCCACATTCTAGTCACCTCTGGAGATGTCCTTGCAAACACATCCTGCAGTGTGCTTCACAACATCCTGAGCATCTCTCAATACTACAAGCTGGCAATCAAGATTAGCCTTCAAATCGCCATCCAAATATTTATGATTACAACCGTCGACGCAGGCTCTTCTCAAGCACAATTACAGAAGCTTTTGCTTTGTTTTGTTTTACCGCAAGCAGCAGTCGATACAGATATGTATAATTGGCCACAGTGCTGAGAATAAGAGGCTAAGTGCAAAGTCCTAAATAGAGTATGTTTCTCACCCCTCTTCCCAGGCAAGAATCGGGAATGTTTGGGGAAAGGAAGCAAACAGCACGTATGAGCCGGAGGATGGGGAAAATTGCTATGACGTGCTCTCCTGAACATGACAAGGCTGTCACACTCATGAACTCACATAGCTGTGGTTTCCACATCAGACCTGTACAGATGGG
The DNA here is from genome assembly GCF_947179515.1 of Apodemus sylvaticus. NCBI lineage: Eukaryota > Metazoa > Chordata > Mammalia > Rodentia > Muridae > Apodemus > Apodemus sylvaticus. Next base: position 58,551,000 of record NC_067475.1, read on the forward strand.
AGACATGGTTTCCAGGTCCTACACTTTACTGAGGAGCTGTTGGCAACTGAAAGCTTTTGGGGAAGAGAGAAGTATTCTTTCTTGAGGGTATTCCCGTAAGTAAGCTTCCCATGTTCCAGTACATGGACCTACAACTGTGCACACGGGGGCAGCACTATGTGGACTTAAGTGGGCTAAAAAAAAAATGAGTCAGGAGGAGAGCATGTTAAAGAGATACAGCAACAGTTGGAAGAAGGAAATGGGAGGTGAATATGATTTTATTAAATTAAATTCTCAATAATAAAAATATTATAATAAATTCTCAATTATAAAAATATTATAATAAAATGTATATTTATCTAATACAGATATTATATAATATACTATATATTATATAGATAGATACATGCAGTTATTATTGAATGTAATAGATATATTACAGAATATACATCATGTAGATGATTTATTCTATAATATTATGAGTTGTATAACATAATATATATCTTATTGGTGAAATATGCACATAAAATATGCTTTATTTGTATAATAGGATTTTCTATTGCATAGTGAAGATAATATATAACATAACAATATTATATAATATAGATATAAACATGTACTATCTTTCCCATTGGTTACATTTCTCTGGAAAGTACAGGCTATGTTTCCTTGTGTCAGAAGAGACATGTATCCAGCCAGAGCATCCCTCAGGATCTTGGTAAGGTTCATGGAAGGAAGCATACAGAAAGTAGGTTTTAAATATTTCCTAATTTAATTGTTTTAAGGAACAGCTATACTAAGGCATGGCTTGCACAACACATATTTTCCTCATTTAATGTGCACACTCCACTGGTTTTCATTTTATTCACAAAGTTGTGTAACCATCTGTACAATCAGGAAAGCAGATTTTCAAACTGCAAAAATCTTTGTATACCTATCAATTTTTGCCATCACTGCACTGTGGGGTGTGGAGGAGGGGAACCTCTTTCACTTGAAGAAGGATTTGTTTTGCAACTCGTAAAGCACTGTGGGGACCTTTTCTGACATTTGGCTTTAGGGCCAAGAGATTTGCCCTAAGTCTCTGGGATCAGGGGAAGTGAGAGGAATCTGGCAAACAAGGCTTCAGTCTAATATTTCATTTTAACCAAAAATAGCTTCTATTTGTGAAGTGTTAGCATTTGCAGAGCACAGCTCACAAAGCCATCCCATTTGACTTCCACAACCCCGTGAGGCAAGCGGAGTTCTCCCCATGTTATAGATAAAGAAACTGAGTATATTAGAGTTTGGGATCTGGTCTGAGGTCTCCCGGCGTCAGCACAGCAGGTAAGGAACTCAGTAAGCACTGCTCAGTCCCAGTTGCATGTCTTGCTCATTAAGATCTATGCAACTAAACTTGGCCTAAACCATCTTGGATGCTTCTGTTAAATTCTGAATCTGACAGCATGCCTCACGTACTCCAAACCCTTTAGGAAAACAGGAGTTTCTCCTAAGCTCTCAGCACACAGCTTAGATACTAATGCCACTGAGGAAACAATACACAATATATTTGATTCTGTCTTGATGTCTGTTGAGGCTAAGATTAGTTTCCCAACAGTTTAGAAAGAGCACCACCCAAAAGTTCAGACAACGATCCAAAGTTCAAAATCTCCCTCTATGGGTCTGGGATTGAGGAGAAAATGCTCACTCAAACCCCATGCAAATCCATGGGCCACTCATTAGGGTTGACCTATAAACACAAACTTTTCTGCTAGTGCATTCCTCCTTGGGTTCTGAGTCCTCAAGGTTGTAGGAGAAAAGAATAGCCCAATTAGGAAATCACCTCGAGACAAGAAAAGCAGCAGCATATGGAAAAGGGATTAACTTCCTTTTAGTGGGGTTCTCAGGAGGGAGGTGAGTAATTTACCAAATGCAGGGCAATTTTTGCATCTGGCTGGTGCCGTAAGACACCATGGAATCATTGAGACTGAATTACAGAGACTCTGGTTATGAGACTGGACTTTCTGTAAGGCCCCTCAGCTGACACCAGCTACTTGCCTTGTCTTTAGTGAGACCCAGAATAGCTCACATTAGCTCCAGTTTGGGAATGGTTCTTCCCCTTCATTAGAACCCCAGGATTGAGGAGAATTAAGATTCTAATGAAGTTAAGTATTTCAATCCTTTAGTGCAGCCAATAAACATTATCTCTCTTCATCAGACCAGAAGAAGGGCAACCAGATCCTTTAGGGGTCATCCATCCCAGGCTCCAACTGCCTTTCTCATGGGTCCTTCTGAAGAGGTGCTGAAGCAGAGGACATGCTGAAGGGTCAGGGCAGCTTCCTAGTCCTAGTCTATCAACAATCAAACCTATGAAACACAGGGCAGGAGAGATTTGTATAGCATGTGACTTAGCAGTCCAGGACAATGGAACAATCAATAGAGTGTCAAGAAGACAGTCACAGCCAGTCTCAGCAATGCGTGCTTATATTGTCAGCATTTGGAGACAAAGAAAGGAAGATTAGGAGTTCAAGGTCATCCTCAGCTACTACACAGTAAGTTTGAAGCAAGAAAGAGAAAGGTGACTGACACCTAAAAAATCATGGCAGCCTCATCTGGCTGCTGCCGCCTCTCTTCTGCATTGGTATTCAGTGGGGACATCATCAGCTCTCTGTACCTTAACAGCAAGTCACTGAGCAAGTTACCCTGCCCCAAAACCATCAAAGCTGGAGAGTTCCCATGGAAATCATGGCCACTGAAACTGTTCTCCATCTCTGGCCCTGGCTTTCCACATTTTAGCCCTCTTCTTTTTTTTTTTTTATTCAATATATTTTTTATTTACATTTCAAATGATTTCCCCTTTTCTAGCCCCCCACTCCTCGAAAGTCCCGTAAGCCCCCTTCTCTCCCCCTGTCCTCCCACTCACCCCTTCCCACTTCCCCGTTCTGGTTTTGCCGAATACTGCTTCACTGAGTCTTTCCAGAACAAGGGGCCACTCTTCCTTTCTTCTTGTACCTCATTTGATGTGTGGATTATGTTTTGGGTATTCCAGTTTTCTAGGTTAATATCCACTTATTAGTGAGTGCATACCATGATTCACCTTTTGAGTCAGGGTTACCTCACTTAGTATGACGTTCTCTAGCTCCATCCATTTGCCTAAGAATTTCATGAATTCATTGTTTCTAATGGCTGAATAGTACTCCATTGTGTAGATATACCACATTTTTTTGCATCCACTCTTCTGTTGAGGGATACCTGGGTTCTTTCCAGCATCTGGCAATTATAAATAGGGCTTTTAGTCCTCTTCTTAATCTTTAACATAATATACTTATTTATCTAATGCATGAATGTATATGGGCACACACATATCACTGTACATGATAGATGTGTAGAGGTCAGAGAACAACGTGAAGCATAGACAAGAATGAAACTCTCAACACTAGACACTAAGACCAAAAGACAACAATCATGGTTGAATGAAAAGGGGAATCTGCTCATTAAAAGGAAACCAGGATTGGCATTTTGACCTTATCAGATTAATTTCAGATCACAGCAAGGTTTCACCTCACTTGGAAGGGCCTGCTAGGGATCACCAACATTTGTGGTAACCTCTGCTTCCAAGTTCTTAGATATTCTATAGTGTTCTTATGGTTCAGAGTAGTCACATGTCTGAATTCAGATCAGTAGGACAAGAATACGGGTCATGTGGTCATCTCTAGGATAAGTCCATAAAACTTCCCAGACATGACTGTCCATGTTCTTTCTTCACTCTCAAACAGCAGGGAGAGAGTAGAGACCAAGACACAAGGAACACAGGTTCTTTTGAAAGTACATCAGTGCCTAGCCCTGGCTTCTCCCTTCCCACCACCCTCCACTAGCCTACACTGTATAAAATCATTGCAGTTTTTGCCTTATGTGGAAAACAACTAAATACAAAGTTCCTCAGCTGACTTAGACATTCAGAGAAATCTTTCCATACTCTTGGTTATTTATTTATTTTTCTTAAAGATTTTTTCTTTTCTTTTATGTATGTAAGTACACTGTAGCTATCTTCAGACACACCAGAAGAGGGCGTCAGATCTCATTACAGATGGTTGTGAGCCACCATGCTGGGATTTGAAAAGGATCTCTGGAAGAGCAGTCAGTGCTCTTACCCGCTGAGCCATCTCTCCAGCCCCCACTCTTATTTTTAAAACTGAAAATTTCATTTTTCTTTCAAGATGTCCCTCTGACACTTTTCTATTTTGGTTTATGTTAGAGAGTGTTTCTATTTTGTACAAATAATCCAAGAGCTACAGTATTAAAATAAGATAGTGGCAAGTCCGGATATATTACAACAATAAAAATGAGTCCTTTCAAAAGACTCAGTTCAAGTTGAATTTTTAATTTAATGTTTTGGAGGGTATTAGGAGTTGCACATCATAGTTAGGTCAGAGTTCTACTTCTGAGGGTTACACCCAGCCCTCTTTTCACTTGTTACTTTGAGATGGGATCTCACTGATTTTGATCCCATTCTGACTTTGAATTCATTTTGTAGCCCTAAATTTTGTACTTGCAATCCTTTCATCTCAGGCTCCCAAATAACTAAGATTATAGAGCTGTGCCTCTAGTCCTGGATGAGTTTTTAAATTGTATTAATATGTCATTGTAAGAGACATACAAGATCATTCATAAAGATTGAAAGCAAAAAGATTGGGGCTAGAGAATCACTCAGCAGTTAAGAGCACTTACTGATCTTCCAAAGGATGTAGGTTTGGTTTCCAACATCCTTATCAGGTGACTCACAACCACCCATAACTCAAGCTCCAAGAATTCCAGTGCCCTCTTCTGGCCTCTGCAGGCACCTGCATGCATGATATATAGTATACTCAGGTAAACACACGCACATAAAAAATTCTTTTCTTTAAAAACATAGAAAGACTGATAACAATACACCAAATGAAGAAAGCAGTGGTGGACAGTGAATACAAATTAAAGTAAAATTTAAGAAAATAACCAAAAGACACTCAAAGACTATTTATTCATATTTATAAATGCATGCATATTTATTCATTTTCAGTCATAAAAATTACCATGAGAACAAATTGTGATTTTCTTTCCATTTTTAAATATTGCTTCATTCGTAAGAGGCAACCTGTTAAGTATTTGCTGTGTGTATTTTTTTACCTTTGTGTATGTGTATGCTCACATATTCACATGTAAATTAAGTGGTATTGGAGATTCTGCCCAATCTTATAGTCATGCGCACATGCATAATTGTAGCAGATAAGGTACATTTCTAAGTTCCAGTGTCTCCGCCAAAATCATGTTCTCTTTGTCGGTAACAATCATCCAACTACTAGCATAGAGTCTTTCCAGCTTAGGACTTCTCTGTGACTAGTCTTTGTACCAAATCTCTCTGACAGAAGCAGAGCTTTCTTGAAGTTTCAGATTCTTCCTAAACAATCTCTCTATCTTCCTTTTTATTTTTGTTTTTGTTCACAGTGTCAATCCTGCATTGGAGTAAAGGCTCTTTATGTCTGTTTTGGGTTTCTTTCCCTCTAATATGTCATAGGCATATTTCCAATTAAATCGTTGCATTTCTAATTTATCCTATTTTGCCACTTAAACATCATGATAGCAGAAATGTTCCAAGGGAACACGGACAGACGTGGAGTGTTAATACCGTATCAGTCCCTTCTCACCCTGTTATATGACATGTAGGGCCATGGCACAAAAAAGTGGCTCAATTGCTATGTTTTACTTCAGTGGTGACTACAAAAACATCTCAGGATTAGAAAGCATCTTGGCATCTTTTTAAGAAAGGTTCATTACATTTATTATGGGAGGGGAGCAGACAGACAGACAGAGACTGAGAAAACAAGAACTGTGGCATGTGTGTGGAAGACAGAAGACAACTCGCAGAAGTCAGTTCTCTCCTTCTACCACGTGGATCCTAGAGATGGAAGACATGTCTTCAGACTTGGCAGAAAATGCCTTAAATCATGAGCCTTCTTGCCAGCCCTATTTTGGCATCTTGAAAAGTAATTGTTTGGGGTTGGGTAATGGAAGAGACAGAAACAAACATACCATGTCAGTGGAGTAGGGTGATTATGACATCGTTAGATGAATGTCCTACAAAGGCATACTAAGTAATTAAGTAGGGTTAATGGTTAAAAACCAAGCTTGAAGAGCAAAGGGGCCTCGTTGCTACAGGGCCTTATCTCCTCAGGTGATAATGTAGAGATAATGTAAATGATGTAGATTTAACACGCTGGCAGCACTCATGGATAAACGAAGGTTTCAAAATTGTTTTAATGACTTAGACATGGGTGTTTCTGGGTATTTGGTTTGGTACTCCATTATTTTTTAATGTTAGAAAATACAGAGGACTCTCTCATAAAGATAAGAATGCTACCTTGCCATGACTGCCATTCTGATATTTATGTTCAAGTCTCTGTGTAGCCAGTGAGAAGAATGCTGGGCTTGATAGGGAAGAAAAGAGACTGAACACCAAGAGAGCTACGGGAATCACTTTTAGGCAGGAGCTGAAAGCATGCCCATGGGATTAACTTTTTAAGATGAATACTTGAGGAGATATGAATGTATAGACAAAGGTTTGCTGACTTTGGGTAATCTATTAGGAAATGAGATTTAACACCCTGGTAAAAACTCCAGGGAAACAAGTCACCTATCAGACTCACAGAGCTTGGAAAAAGGGGTGTCCTATGCCAAGCCAAGATGCAGTTCCTAAATTTCTGTGGCATATGGAATCAGGGATTTAAATAGGCTAGGGAAAGCAATGCCAGAAGTCTCTTAATGACTTACATAACTTGTGAAGACACAAGTCACCAGGAGTGCCCTAGGGGGATGGATATCTGCATCACTTGTGGCTCCTCTCTACAGCCCAGGATGCAAGGGATGGTCACAGAGTTTAAATGCTTTTCAATGGGGAGAGTAACTTAAATACCACTACATCAAGAAAGAAAAGTTGGGTGACAACAGTCAACCACCAGAAGCCAGAAAGTTTCTATTTCCATAATGACTGGCAGAATTAGAGTAACACTCAAGGGGACCTGACCTATAGTGAGTTAAGGAGCTGGTTAATAGAACTCAGGGATTCCAGTAGCAAAGTAGACAAGCAGCCAAAAAGCACTCTTCTTAATGCCGACAAGCACAAGAATGCATGGGCAGGAGGTCAGTTACCTTAATTTAAAAAAATCTCTCTCTCTCTCTCTCTCTCTCTCTCTCTCTCTCTCTCTCTCTCTCTCTCTCTCTCTTCATCCTTCCTTCTCTTTCTTTATTTTCCTTATTCCTTTCTTTTTTCTTTCTCACAGGATCACATGTACCCCATATTGTCCCCAAACTTGCTCTAGAACTGAGGGGTAACCTTGAATTTCTAATCTTCCTGTCTTCACCTCCCAAGTGCTGGGGTTGCAGATATGTGCTTTCTCCAAGCCACCACTAGACGGCTCCTCCACCCCACCCCCACAACTTAGCTCTGCTTCTCCTTACTCCCATCCTCTTATTCCTATACTGAGTCAGCCTAGCACAAATATTCCCAGCTGTCTTCTCCATGGCTACAGATGCAATGTAGCTGGCTTCTTTAAGCTCCTGTTACCTTGACTTCACTGCCATAATAACCCTTCTCTTCCTTATGCTGGTTTCGTCAAGGTATTTTAGCGTAGCAGCAGAAAACATTGGGAAGACCTTGCTTTCCTTGTTAGTGTGACAAAATATCTGAAAGAATCAACCTGGTGCAGGAGTCCTTTGGCTCACAGTTTCAGAGGTCCCAGTCTGTCCACCTTGGCTCACAGTTTCAGAAGCTCCAGTCTGTCTACCTTGCTTCACAGTTTCAGAAGCCCCAGACTGTCCCTCTTGGCTGTATTGATTCTTAATCTGTTATATGAAAATACATCTTGGAATCATAAGCTTGTGAAGGAAGCTGATCATGTCAAGGCAGACAGAAACATGAAGAAATGACTGGAAATCAGCTGTAAATGCCAAAGGTATGTCCCTAGTAAGCTTTTGAAAACCACTAGTCAGGATCAAGCATCCAGCACATGAGCCTGCGAGGACCGTTTCACTCTCAAACTAAACAAGCACAGAGGAAAGCTCAGTCACACACTACCTGTAATTTTTTATAGTAGTAAAAAGCCTAAACACAATACAAACCAATAACAATTAAAATCACATTGTATTCGAGTGAATTATGACTAAAGTTCTTGCTTTAAAATGTGGGGATTGCATATTGAAAATTATATTATGATAATTTACAGTATGGACAAAGTATTGATCAATCAGAAAATGCTTCCTATTAGATGCCCATAAATTAAATATAAGTCAAGACCTCTTTTGCCTTAAATATATATTTTTTAACCTCAGAGGAAACATTTAGGGAAGGATATTTTCTTCACACATGAAATCTTGTCTCACATAATAGCTAACATCATATGCGGTGTACTCTACATTCTTACTTGATGCTAATGCCCATTCATTTCAGAAACAATGTGAGGATCCCTGAAGTGATCAGCATCATTGATTATAGCTCTGAGACCCCCTAGCTAAGTAAACGAGGCAAGATATGCAAATAATAATGGCAATGACTAGAATTTTATTGTGCATTTACTGTGTTCCAGACATGGCTCCTGGTTCTCTTTTAGCGTAGCACTTAATCTGCAGGATCATTCTGTGAGATCATACCATCATTGTGTCAATTTTTCAGAAAAGGAAATACAGTTCTGAATGTTTATATAACCTGTCAATGTAATAAATATGGAAAAGCAAGAGCACAGTAATCATAAGCTCTGTGTATCATTCTTGCCTTCCCACAAAACCTAGAAATTAACTAGAAATTGCTTTTCTAAAGTTATACTAAGAAAACACCCTTTACCCCCGCTCCTCTCAATCTTCTCTGGGATGCTACAGGAGTTATTAGGCAAGGCAGATGTTTAATTTAGTCCTGGCAAGAGGAGACGTCTGTCTTCCCGTTTACTCATCTTAATCCTTAATTGCCACCTGTCCTCCCAAGCAGTCAGCCTCATTTACTTTGCTCCTGCTTGCAATCAAGGGTTGAGCCCCAAAGACATCTGGAGTCTTAAAACCCACTAATGATAATCAGAAAGCAACACAAAACAGAAGAAAAAATAAACCCTTTAGAAATCTCTGGCCATGGGTGCTGTGTGTCTGTAGAGTCCTGAAAGCAAGAGGCCCCATGCTTTAATTGCAGTGGAAAGAGAGGCTGGGTTGGCAGAAGCATGTCCCCATTGAGACTTAGATTTCAACTCTGACTCTGGCTGCCAGCTGGCTAATCCCTGGATCCCAGGACCTACATCTGAGTTCTCTGAAAGCCAGGCCCAGAGTCTGGTGGGAGGCCAGCTGCGGCAGCTTAGGAAGGGCTCAAGGCATCACAAACCCATGGACATCTGTGTGTGTGGTAGCAGTGGGAAAGAGGAAGAAGGAATGAAGGATGACGCACTGGCTAGAGGTGGCCAACATTCAGTCTTGTGTCCTATGTGGTCCCTAACTGTTTGGGAAATGATATAGCTAAGTAGAAAATCCATTGCACAAAGACCCTGCCTCACACTACCAGCTGTGTGCCTTCTGGTAAACTCCTCTCACTTCCTGAGCCTGCATGCTGTATCTATCAGATAGCAAGGCAAGCAGGACATCACGCAGGGCAGACTTATCAGAAAATCATGAGAATTCTTTCTGTGTTTCTAGTCTGCTATTTTCAATTTTAGTTTTCTAGTCTTTCTCTAGGATGTGAGGCCCCAGCAGTATTCTAAGTCTTTGGAAACTGTATTCATGAGTCTTTATAACAGGATTAACCCTTCATGCTCTATGGAAAACAATGCTAACCCAGACTCCTGGGTACAGAAGAGAGTCAAGAAATGCATGCATTAATGCATGAAATGGGAATGCATGCTATTTCCATGACTATCACATATACTCTAGGTCTGAAAAAGAAATACAAAAGTGCTTTGTAAACTTCACAAAAACTGTACAAACGTGAAGGAATCCTTATCACTTGGCTGATGTATCTTAAAATGACCTCTCATTTGCCTCTACTCACCTATCTGTAAACTGTGCTGGGTGACACCTTTCTCACATTGTCTTTGCGAAAGACTAGGAAGACAGCAAGTCAAGAGCATGCGCAGAAGGCCTGGTTATGCTCATCAGGTTCCAGGGTTCAAACACTTCCTTCCTCCTCACAGTCTCCTTTTTACTTATCCTGCATCCCAAAGGCATTTCCAGTTCTAATCCCAGAACTCAGTTCATCATACCTGCAAGTTCTTTCCTCCCTTCTTACCATCTTTACATCCCCATGCATGTCTTTCCATCCTGGAAGGTGCTACATATTTTCCTCTGCATTATGAGCACCGTTTGTACAGGATCAAAGGAGTCCTTAAAAACAAAACAAAGCCAATCACCTGTTTGCCCCATCCCTAGAGAGTGCTTTCTCGTGTGCTTCTACATTTCCCCAACTCTTTCAAAACCTGCAACCTAAAGATACAAGGCTCATGAGGAACTGGTAGCCATACTCATCAGAGAAATAGTGTCAGGCAAAACAGTAAGAAAGAGGAGAGAGGAAGAAATGAAAGGAAAGAAAAATAAGAGAGAAATTCTTTACTTAGTTCTAAAATCACAGTACTTTCTGGGTTCCATAGATAAAGCCCAAAGAGAGGTCTTGTGGGTGGAGGTCAATAGAAACGCCAACCTTTCCTGGCCCTTCAGGCAGAAATACCCACCCAGAAGTAGGTCACTTCTAAAAGGCCTTGATGGGTTTGTAACTCTCCAAGGTACTGACCAGGAGAACCCACCAACTTCTGACTTGGGAAGGATATGGAGAAAGGAATCCGCAAAACAAGACAGTCAGGAGAGGCTGAGCTAGAAAGGTGAGGAAAAGGTGGGCAGGGCACATTCTCTACAGCTAGCTGAAATGTGAGAAACAAGTTGAAGGCTGAGGACACACTTGTGCTCTTCACCCACCTCTCTGTGCTTGATTTGTAAGGCATGAGAAACATCTGCTGGGAGAAATTCAGCTACAGTGGTGTGGAGATTAGCACTTGAATTATGACCTGAAATGATTCACCTCCCAGGGGACCAGAGTTTCCTTTGAGGTCCTTAGGTGTGTGGGGTGGAGACAAGAAGGGAAGCTGTTTTTAAGCCATCTGTCTTCCACTGAGTCCCTGAGGAGCTTTTACCAGCCTGAAGACATGAAGGTAATGTCCCATTTAATTCCCTTGGCTCCAAATGATTGACACAGGCTCTGTCCCGTGCTCCTTTAACCCCATTCTCTCTCCATGCTCCATTTCTACTGTGTACCCTCCAAATGAGTCTGAGCCTTTGAACACTCTTGGTCTGGGACCTGTGGACTCTGAACTCTGTCTTCCTACATGAAGGGGGTAGCCAGCTGCCCCAGAGTTGCCCCTTGTTACTTTGTTAACATTGAATCCATGGGATAAATAGAACGAAAGCTGTTTCTGGGCACAAATGTGGAAGTAGCCCTGGCTTATAATGAGAGAAACTGAGCTCGAAGCCTGCCTTCGTGATGCAAAGCATTCTCTGGGTGAAGAATTTCAGAATTGCTGTTCCTTAGAAGGGCCATTTATTTATGTTTGGCCTCCTTAAAAAGTTTGAAGCAAAGTTTGATGAACACAGTTTGATGAACACAGGTGGAAGTGTTCATCTTTAGCCTATTGTTTGCTAAAAACCTGTGTGCCCTGTGAGAGTGCCCACACAGTAGGGCACTGGTAGAAACTGAGCACATTTTTCCTCTCCCCACAACGCTGGCCTCCCAATTCCAACAGGATCTCTAGACCTTGTCTACAGCTAGCTTTTCAGGACTTCCTAGAATGTACTGTATCTTGAACTGGCCTTCCAGGTATCTGAAGAAGACAGTTCCCAGACTGTGAAGTTTTACAGTCACATTAATTCCTTGGTAGAACTTTCTACAGTAATTGCCAGAGTATCTGAAATCTTACTGGTAACAATGTGTGATACTGCATCTCCAATAGTACTCTTTTGAAAATGCCTCCACCAGAAACAAACACACTGACCTGCCATTTATAGCCCAGTGTAATACAATTGTCTCAGAAATGGTCCCTGAGCATTTCTTGGTTGAGTCTATGTGGTGAATATTCACCATTCTGAAAGCAAGTTGTCAAATGATGGGAGCTGTTGGGTGGGACCTAATCTTAGCTGATGGAGTTTAAGAAAGTCACTTATTAACTAGCCTTTCTGGATCTCACCATCTCCCCCTGCCCCAAAATAGTCTTTATTCTAATTCACATGGAAATCATTCAAACAATACTAGTGTTCTGAGAAAAACACATACACTTCAACTACCATTTATTATTCAATAACCATGGACCATCTCAAAGATGGTAACTGGAAATTCTCAAATGGCTTGAATTTGGACCTTCTGTGCAAGATTCTTGGATTCTAATAGGATCAACAATAAACACCTTTACCCAAGTACCATGATGCACATTATACATATGTTTAAGAAAAGCGTAGAGGGCCATTTGTGCTGGTCTTCGATGCAGTTTGAGCAAAGGAGATGACCCTGGGTTCATATTTCATAAAATCATCCCAGAAAGGTTTTATGTAAATGAGATAGTCATTCTGATTACTGATCTGAGTAGTGTAGCAAGTGGACCAAGGAGAGGGAGAAGGGAGGGAGGCAGGGAAGGAAGAAGAAGAAGGAGGAGGAGGAGGAAGAAGAAGAGAGAAAGAGACAGAGACACAGAGAGAGAGAGACACTTTGGTGCATCTACAAAGGTGTGTCCAGCTTTGTTGACCCATAATCATATTTGGATGCTGTTTGAGCACTATAATCATCATCATCATCATCATTATCATCATCATGGCTGTCTGGCCCACACTGGGCTGGGGTTCCTGATCAGACTTCTTGCATTGCTAATGAAATGTTTTTTCAATAGCTTCTATATTCTCTCTATCAAAGGCACAAAGGACCACCATGAAGGGATGTGTTGACTAGGCTACCACAAATGTCCCCTGGGCCACATAGTCAACAATATGAATGAAACAGAAGACTCCAATGTTAAACATGAAGCTAATGTGTTATTTGATAGAATAAAGAGCCTAAAAATATTCTGACAGCATAGACCAGTGGTGCAAAGCAATCAAGTGAATTTAAGCAGATGAGTGTCAAACTCTGCTTTTAGATCTCTTCCAAGTCAACTGCATAAGGACTAACCTTGGGATAGCTGGCTTGATGGCGAAGATGATTGTGCACTCATAAAATGCTTGCTGAGAACACACTGGAAGCCAAGCTCGCACCTCCCCATGCTCACTTCTGGCACCACAATGGGGAGATTCCATTAAAACCAGAGCTGCTTCTTCTCTTACACAGTCGGCTTGTCTGGTAAGGAGTTTTCCTTGTCTTGTTTATCCCAGGAGCCTACATCAAGTCCAGGCAGAGACAGTGCTTGCCCGCCGTGGAGCCTAGGCTATCCTCAAACACTATCTTCTGCCTCACCCTCCCCAGTTTTGGGAATGCCAGCATGTGCCACTGCACCTGGCAACAACAGCTTCTGAAATGCCCACAGAGGCAACCGTTTCCAGTCATAGCCTGTTTAATTCTTACAACAAAACTATTATAATCACTTTACAGATGACACATTTAAGGATTAACGATGTTAATTCAACTGCCTGTGCCTTGGTTGTTAGTAAATTCCAGAGCAATCCAAATCCAACCGGTTCTCTTTCCACAGTCCATACTGATTCTGTATTTGGATACAATCCCAACAGAATGAGCTAAGGAAATGTGAAACAGGGCGTGTGAAATACTGACATCACATGTATGAGGCCCTGAGATTGATCTCCAGAATCCACATAAAAAGCTTGTGTGGTGACATGTGCTTATAATCTCGGTGCTGGGGGTGTGGAGACAGGAGGATCCCTGGGGATCACTGACCGGCCAGTTTAGTCTTATCTAGTCCCCAGGTCCAAATAGGTAAACCCATCTCAGAAACAAGTGACGTCTGTCATATGATACCTGAAGTCATACTCTGGTCTCCACATAATACACATGCTCACACACATGAACCTGCACCACACACACACACACACACACACACATACACACACATACTACTACTACTACTACTACTACTACTACTACTACTACTACAACTATAGCTGTACTCCTTGACTCTTTCCTATCAGGTGCTTACTAGGCAGATTTTGCCTGGTAGAGGGGCTGAGCTGGTGAGGGGGCTCTTGCAGGTCACCAGTGCTGCATCTTCCCCACCCCCTTTTTATCACAGCTTTTCAGAAGGAAAGAGAAGCTGAGGCTGCCTTCCTGAGACGATGGACTCAGGACTGATGGCCTTCCGCACTCTCCACTCTCCAGACCACACCCACAAGCCCTGTGCAATTCCAACCAGCAAAGTTTTAGAAGAAACAGCTGTCCATAAAGATGATTTAGAGGGTCACTTTCAGCATCCTTGTTGTCTACATGGCAGATCACCTGAAGAATGGAATGAGCCAGCGATTTGGTAGGAAAATAATTATTGCCTCCAAATACTAGAGTGTCTGGTTGCATAGCTTTCTTGTTAAGTCAGTAGACAGTTACTAGTGTTGATGTGTTGTGATTTCTCACTGTTGGTAAGGCTGTGGGAAGACAACTGACAGTGTATTGGTTTGTCCCTGGCCCCTCTCATACATCTACTTGAATTCTTTTATAAGTCATCATCGTCATCATCATCATCATCACCATCATCACCATCACCATCATCAATCATGTTTATGCATGCAGGAAAGAATGGAGAGCGATGGGAGCTGTGAGTCCCAATGTGAATGTGGAAGTCAGAAGACTTTGTGAGATAGGTTCTCTCCTTCCACCTTTATGTGGGGTCTGCAGATTGAGCGCAGGTTGCCAGACTCTGAGGTAAATGCCTTTACCCACTGAGTCATCTTAGCAGCCCTACTCATAGGCCTGCTATGTCCTCTCCAGTTAAGCCGTGGCCTAAGTCATTTGTCCACTGCTGTATTTAAAAAATGGAAGAGCTAGGGCCCATTTGCTGCTGTTCTTATGCAGCATACCTTTGGTCTTCTTCTATACTTTCCCTGTGATGGCGTTGTGTCAGGAGGGCAATCGCAGTGGGTGGGCTTGTTAAAGACATTACCACACAGGTAGGGAGCTCACTAGTTCAAGAATTCTTCCATCCATTGTATCAATTTCCATCATCCTTCTAACAACATATATCCCAAAGTCAGACTCTGAAACTGAGCCAGGAAGCTGAAGGACACCGTGGAAGGTGGAAATAGTGGTTGCTTCTCAATGAGACCTTTCATGCCCTTTAGCACTGAGTCCCCACCCACATCCAGTCCTCACCTCTCATTGCCCACACCACCACTTGCTTATTCTGCCAAGTAGCTTTGGTACAGACTCTTACTTTCATATAAAATGCACTAATGATATTTTTCCTTGCCTCTTTGCTACCTATTCAGTTCAGAACATGCGCACTATTATTCCTCAGTGGCCCCTGACCTTTGACTGGGATCAGCATCCTTCTCTGTGAATACATTGACCTGTGTCTAGTTATAGCTTAGCATGCTTCTCCCAGTTACAGTATGACTATATCTTAAAAGGACAGTATAGTATGAGTATCTTAAAGGAAAAGATAAAGTTGTGTTTGTTTTGTGTCTCTGGGCACAGCTAGTAACTGGCACATAGAGCTGATGAATGAATGAATGAATGAATGAACAAACGAATGTGTGCTTTGAGGCCAGTGAGATCTCAGTTCTTCGAGGGGACCCTTTCCCACTCACCACCTTGAGCACTTTACCTGGTCTCAGAATGATGGTGCCTCTATCTGATGACTGGGAATAGTAACACAGACACATTGTAGGGATTATCATAGACTTAAAGCTGCCAGTGAAGAAACCAGCCTACATAACTTCCATAGTGCTAAGACCAGTAGAGAGTGATATTCTTAGAGTCTACACTGTTCTCTTGGCTCACTGAGAAGTTTTCCTACTCTGTAAAACATTGTATTCCTCACTGCCAAGACTCAAGAGCATCTATCAGTTAAGCATTTGATGCTAGGACTCAGTATGGACAGAATGCAAGTCTCCCATTGGGTGTGACATACTCTGCCCTCTTCTGTCCCACTAGGGCTGAGAAGATAGAGATGCAGGATGACTGCCCACAGACACCACAGACCACCATAGATGATGTGGGCTGACTGCCTTAGACATCACAGACCACCAGTCACCACTGTAGAACTTTCTCATGTTGTCTCCTGAGTGGCTGTATCTGCTTTTCTCAGGCAGATCCTGTGGGATGCAGCTCAGATGTGATGTCTGTTGAGAGTCTACCTCTACAGTCAGAAAAGATGCTACAAGGCTGCACATCAAACTCTAATCAATTTCCCCTAATGGCTTTTCCCAAACCTCTACCCTGACAGCCACTCTTAGATCAGGTGGTCTAGTGACTTTAAGACTCTCTAAATATGTAAATAAGTTTTGTTACACCATTAAGCTTGTAAGAAATAAGACATTAATTAGCATTAGCATATTGAATCACTTAGGTGTCAGTAGCTAATATGGCTAATTGACATTTAATAAGTCTTGCTATCTAATTTGCTATGAATTACATTAAATGTTAATTAATTACTTAGTTATTCTTTATACAATTATTATATGTTAATGTGCATTTAATAGCTTATTATTTGGGTAATTGTCTTAACGGTAAACAAGTTACCTGTAAATGTGCTAGTTTGAACATATCTAGACCACTCATGAAAGAATTCTTTTAAATCTAATTAATAGGTCAATTAATATAATTTCAAACTACTGAAAAATAACCATGGATTTGGGGGTCACAATTCCCTAGTTAAATTGGTCAGCTTTTATTTTATTTGTTAGCAGCATCTATAACAGGCGGTACTGTTGTTACCCATTCCATTAAACTATTTACAATACCTCTATGAATGAGAGTACACCTCGGAGAGAGTTATTATTGGCCCATGTGTAACTCTCAGATATTTTGTTAATAGAGTAATGTGGCTGGATCAAGAGCAGAAGTGAACTGGGCAGCACCAGTAGAAGCAGAGCATCTAAAACAACCTGCCTTTCTCTGGGACAGCCATACTTGGATATTTTGTCAACTCTAAGGATGACACACTTAAAAAGATATAAGTTACATGAAGAACTGGAGAATTCCAAGATGTTTTGTCAAGGAAAACCAGTACAAAATAATCTTTCTTAAATGTATGATCAAGTTTGTAGAAAGTAAATTGTTTTTCTTTTTTTAACTTATTGATTCAAGTGAGAGCACTGGGTCATGTGGTAGAGGTTAAAAGGACACATTTCATACCCAGTTGGAGCTCAGGATGGGAAAAAGTGCTTCTGGAGTAATGACCTGCCCCCCATCACTGGAGGAGTTCAAGCATTAGCTAAGGGATTTTCAGCACTCCCAGGTGCGCATGTTACTCTGTCTTGAGCACAGGCCTGGTAGTGGGCACTACTGCCATCTGACTCCCTCTGGGTCTGCATTGCAAATTCCCTTCAGGTGTCCTCCACCAGCCCCCACCCCAAGTGGGGCTCAGAAGGGGGCAGCTGAGCCACTGCAGTCAATTATCTTTGACAGGACAGGACAGGAGAAAGGGCAGGCGCCTGGCAGGCAAATAAACTTAATGAAGTTTGTAATAGACTGCGGAAATATCAGCCGCGTGATCAAAGCAGGAATAAGCCACAAGAAACTATTAATTAAGACTCTCCCACTATCTCCTGTTCGCATTTCCTCCCTCACTGTGGCAGGAGCGTTCTAATTGTTCCCAGGCTTTCAAGATGCAAAGGCAGCTTTTCTTTCCTGGATTGCAAAATGTCCTTGGGGTTCAAGTGTCTGTTGCCATTACTGTCAGGGCTCTTGGGTCCCCACATTCCAGCTTTGCCCTCTGTAAGCAGAGGAGGTGCCCTGTGCCGAGTGCCTGCTCCCTCCTGCCTCCTCCTCAGGTCTCCTTGTCCGGTCGGGATGCCCTTGCTCTTCCAGTACTTCATCCCTTTCTGACCATGCTGCTGCCCTTTGACCTTCCCATGTGATTGATATTTTGACCTTGAAGCTTTCTACTCTTGGTGTGTATGTACTGGCCAGAGGAAATATTTAAAACATTTAATAGCCAGTATTACAACACTAAAAATGAGTCCATTTATGAACAACAATAAAATCCATTTCCTTTTATTCCTGAACTAAAGCTGCTTATTCTGCAAATCATCCACCAAACCAGTCCAACGTCATCCTATTCACTGGCCGATTTTTTTGGAATCCTTGGTGTGATCTTCTGTCAGATACAGGTGTCACTGAGTATAGGTTTTGCCTCAGGAGCCAGAATCAACCCATTCTGGTCACTACCAGTTGGGTACTAGACAGAAAAGCCTCCGAGTTAGGAACTGTGTGTACAAGTTGTAGCGCAGTGGGACACATAGCGCCTACTGGTGCTCCCCACCCTCCCTGAAGAGGAGCACCAGTCATAGATCCTATAACAGTGTGCCTGCCCTGCACCTCATTCAATGTCCCCTCCAGGCCAGACCATTTGAAGAACAGGGTGACTTGCTGGGCAGCTGCTGGGAGCCTACCACCTGCTCCTCACTCGCTATTCCTAGACCCAATTGCTGACCACTATAGTTACTTCTTGGTACCAGTAAATGGCTTATGATCTATTCCCCAGCTAGTGTGAGCAAGGCTTAATATACCAACCACTGGATCGTTACAGCTGCACACCCATCTGTCCTGTCTCTCCACGTGCCCTGTCACCTCCCCAAGGGCAGGTGTTCTAGATGGCATCTGCCCTTTTCAAATGAAAAATAAGTTGGCAAAAGGTCCCTGGGGATAGCAATGAATGCCAATCCCCCCTCTCGAAACACATGCCCAAGTTAAAAAACTCCATTCTCTGCCTGTCCAGCTATGAATATCCTCTGATTCAGCTGTGTGATTTCACATGATAGAATCCCACAATCCTCTCCTGAAAATGCTAGGGGAAATGAAGGGGTACCCACAGCAGCCACAGCTCCCGTAAGAGATTTATAGAGACAGATGGTTACATGGTGCAAGAGGTATCAGAACCGGGAGCAGAAGGGATGACTTATGATCGCTGTCAACACAGGCGGGCTCTTGTTGGAAATGGCTTCCTCATTGCCTGTGTTGGCTGAAGCCTCAACAAATGTAGAAAGATGAACTGGGAGCTCCAGCCAGGGCTGAGATCTTTGGGGGTGAAAATCATTAGCAAGAACAATCCCTCTCCCTGCTTAGTGTTTATCATCCATGGCCTTGGCTAGGGCTGGTGGATCTCAGTTCCAGAGAAGAGCAGTGGGCAGAATCAGGTCAGGCTGTGAATGACAGTGGGCAAACCCAAAGCTATTATCACCTGCCCCCTTGCCCCACTGCCTTCCTAAGTTGGCCTGTTCAATTAGCTTAATGACATGGTGGAAGATGGTATTTCCAAACAGTGGAAGCAGCTGGGCTGCAATCACTCTGTTTGCTAGCTTGAAGCATGTCAGGCCATCTCTGTGGTGGTACAGGGACCCTGTCAGCATGACACACATTTCGGGGAAATGCTATAATTCACAACTGACACTCCGATCAATGCTCCCCATTTCTAAGCTGTCTTCCCTGGGAAACAGAGAAAGTATCAGCCTCAAACGACCCAGCAGACTGTGGCCATGATGTAGCCCATCCACTGTTCTCCCTCAGCTTCTGCTGGTCTGTGTGCCGCTGTTCCATCCCATTGAACATGGTGGATGAGGGCAGCCTCTGAGGTCAGATGTGGCCTGATCCCTCCACCAATGAAGCTGCATGGGACCCTGAGCTAGTTGGTTGGTCATTCACGGGACTCTCTAAAATTGGGAACCAGTTAAGCCTTGCTGCTGAAAAAAACTTTAAGAGACAATTCCTAGAAGAATTTGGGGTCTTAACCTACATACTGGAAGCCTTCCATAAACTTAGCTGCCAGTTGGTCATCTCTTCTTGCCGTTTGCCATTCCTGACTTGCTTCTCTTTAGGTCTGTACCAGTCCTTACCTAAAACTCCCTTCCAGCCCAGTGCCTAGCTGTGTCTCTGCTTCCAGTTGCCTTTGCTCCTGCTTCTGCCTCTCCTTGTGGCTCCCTGGGACTCTTTGGCAGGTTTTATGTCTCCCCGACTCTCTCCTTGACTGTTTCATACTGCCCGGGAGCCTTACTTCATTCCTTATACCACAGGACACTACAGAACCAGATCGCTTTTAAATCCCGCGCAGAGAACATAAACCCCTCCGAATGGTCATTGCCCACAGCCTTGGTGAAGCTCAAGCTGCGAAATCCAGATTTTACTACTGTAATTATCCTGCCTGAAGTTATGCCAGTTTGGCTGGGCTGGCAAAACAATGTGCCAGTCAGTATCCATCACGCCCCCCCACCCCCCCACACTGACCAGAGAGAAGCTGCCTAGCTTTCAGCTGGATACTAAAAATAGGCCTGGGGGGGGTTGGAGCAGCTAAAAATACCCTTTGGCCAGAGGGCCTTCCTGTGTCCCACAGGCTGGAGGCAGAAGGGCTTTAGGAACCCTGGGGTCCACAGCTGTGTGGTCCGGGATGGCAATATAGAAAGGAAGAGACACACAGACAGGCACGCAGGGCAGCTGTAACCAGTAACTTAGGGAGCACCCACAGGGAGAGCAGGTCCCAGAAGCTGAGGCTGCAGAGCAGACATGGGTGCTATCCACAGAGTGACCTGTCCACTGCCATCCCCATGGATAGACAACCAAGGAACACAGCGCGGAGGCTGACTGCAGGAAACCTTCAAACTTTCTCTACTCTGGCCTCCACTGTTCCCTCCCACAACTATCTTCACACTTTGTCCCATTAACTCTTGGATTCACTTTGCCTGGAAGGAAGATGTTTTACCACAGTCAACCCAGTTTCCACCCATCCAGCTGTCTGGAGTAAAAGTTGAGTCATTGATTGTGTTTTTGGATGCTGGCCCCAGGCAATCCTAGATTCATCTCACAAGGTCAATGTTATCTTTCTCCTCAATTAGCAGAAGAGGAACTGAACTTGGGCAGGTACAGTAACTTCCCCAAAGTTTCTCAGTTAGTGAGAGGCTAGCCTGGCTGAGAATCTTATTCTGTCTGACTGTGGCTCCTCTGCGGCGTCCTCTATGAGGAGTGACATTGCTTGTCCTGAAGGGTCACATGATAAGATCTGCAAATCAAATTGTGTTGGGCAAAGACAAAGGACCTTACCAAATGTCCTCCAGTGCTCAATGCACCAACAAAGCTTTTCATTCACAAATGTCAGGAACACCAACCCCCCCCCAACTGGCCTCCTGTATCCAGCCTTCATGTTGCCTTCCCTGCTGGTCTATCCATGGGGGTCAGCATGGCTCACTGACTGTGTGTGTACTCCGTAGCCTCAGATTATAGCTCTACTCCATGCCTTAGCAGTCAGGGCCTGGCCTCTATGGGTGTCGACCTGGGTACATCAGAATTACCTGGAGATTTTGAGAACATCAGAGAACTGAGTCCTGCCCCTGACATTCTCAGGGACCTCTGGACATCCTCTCCACCCCTCTTCAGGAGAGTCCCACTCAGCTATTCAGTGCAGCATGTCAGGAAATATTTTCCAAGAGCAAAATTGCAAAGGCGTGTGTGTGTGTGTGTGTGTGTGTGTGTGTGTCAGATTCCTGTCAGCTCTGAAAAGCATTCTGACACAAGAATGCACTTGGAAAATATTTCCAAATAACACACACACACATACACACACACACACACACACACACACACACACACACACACACACGCACCTTTATACATGATCACATGTATAGAACATGTGCATTCACACATGAATCTTTATGCACATGTGGATATGTGTGCATACATACATACATACACATACACATACAAACACAATTCACCTTTATACATGCTTACATGTGCATATACACATGAACCTTTATGCTTTATGCACATGTGTACACTCACATATACACACACACACACACACACACACACACACACAGGAGTTACCAAGAGTCCAGGTAGCCTCAACAGTAAACTATCATGGTTCGTGGTGTCCATCTGGTGGCCTCCCTCACCAGCAGATCAATCACCCAACAGAACACTCACCTGGGCCAGCGGTCAGTGAGTGTCAGTCACTGCACCTTGTTCTCAGATCTCCTTTGATGTGAGCACACCACTCCATGGACAGATGGGAGTGTTTGGATTAGAAACCTAAGCAAATGTGAGCAAAACCTCAGGTGCATTGTCAAGACTGATGTGCATCCAGGTTCACAGTTGGAATGGGGCCAGGAAGCATCACGCCTGGACAGGGAGTCAGGGCAGCAGGAACTGATCCAAGACAAAGGAAAACAGATGGACAGTGACGGGTACATGGGGGAGGGGCGAGAGCTAACAGACAAGAAACTGAAAATCCCACCTAGCCCATCATCCACTTTGCCCTTTTATGCCCAGAATCCAGGAAATATTCCAAGCCTACGCCCCAAAGCATCTGGATAGATGATCCACCCCACACCTTCTCAATAACAGCTCCCCTATTGTTTTATCAATTTGGTTCAACAGATGTTCACCTCAGGCAGGGAAGACAAATGAGAAACCACTATAAAAAAGAACATCCACATGTCCAGAGCATCTCTGCTCCACAGGAAGGTTTATTATAGGAGTCACAATAGCAGAGAGAGTGTTAATGTGGTCTAGAAGCACAGCAGAGTGGCTTGTGGACTTGGAGCAGTCTCCTCCTCTCTTCCTCCTCTCTTCCTTCCTCTTCCTTCATGTCTGCTATCTTCTCTATGACCCCTTCTCAAGTACTCAGGATGACAAGCAAGCCACCATCAAGACACATTCCCCAATTGTGTTTCAAAGTTTTGTTTTGAGGTGATCTCACTAAGTCTCCCAGACTGGCCTTGAATTTATCATCCCCTCACCTCAGCATCCCTAGTTCCAGGACAGCAGGTTTGTGCCAGCAGGCCTGACCTTCTTTCTTTATATGTTTCTCTCTGTCCTTGATTTTCTTACTTCCTGAATCTCCCTGCTCCTTCCTTCCTATTGTCACTCTCTCCCTTCCTGCTTAAAGTCTTCCCTGCTTCCTCATCTGCCTCTCTTCTTCCCTTCCTCTCTCCCTCCCTCCCTTCTTTCTCTCCTTCCTCTCCATCCTTCCTTCCCTCATTCACTCCCTTCCCTCTCTTCCTTCCTTCCCGTCTTTCTCTATTCCTAACTGGCTTATTCTATCAGTCCTGTCTGCCAGCCCTCTGAAGACTTGAGAGTATGGTGGCCCAGATAGGAAGCATCCTCACCCAGATGCAGGAGGATCTCAGGCCAGGCTTATGGCTGAAGGCGAAGTTAGGGGCAGCTTTGCCTTTGCCTCCATGACTCAGAAGACAGGCCTGGTAGACCAGTAGGACTTCACTCACTAAGCCGTGCTATTGGATAGAGCTAGGTGATTCCCAGAACCAAGAATAAAACGAGTTTATACTCACAGGAAAAAAAATCTCCTTAACTGTCAGCCTGACAAACCTGGCAATTCTGACAGATGTAGAATTGGTATAGAAGCCAGAACATACCAAAAACCTCCTGGGTGGGTGGTTTCCCTGCTTACTGTCAGTTTCTACTGTGAGCCATCCCACAATGTAAAAATGAACTGAATAAAAACATGCACTCTCCCTATATCGATGGAAATAGAGAGTGACAGGCTATCTTCTGATGCTTTAATTTCCATCATATCCTCTGTATTCTCACACTTGCTGATTTATGCATCTTTATTCCATAGAGTGATACACAGACTTATAAATGCAAAGCCCCTCAACATGTCCAATATATATGTAACTGGTCAGCCCCTGGCTGTACCTGTTGCCCCTGGAAACTCATTTCCCTGTCTTTAGTTTCCAACCTCCCTAGCCTCAGGTGATGAGCCAAGCATGGATTCAATCTAGGCCAGTCATGCATGTAACAAATATTTATTAAACTGTAAGTAATACAAATCATAGTGTTAACCAACGAGAATATGATGAGAAAATAAAAGAGACAATCAGTTTTCATCTAACTACATCCTCTATTCAGAGAATGGCATTCATTAGATTTTGATAAAATGATAAAATTCAACTGTGGCAATTGAGTGTTCTGGACGACAGTCACAGGACAGGCTGCTGAGTGTTTGATGAAGCTGACCCGACAAAGAAATGTCCCCTCGCCAAGCTGGAACTTTAGCTGAGAGCCGCAGGACAAGAAGAGGTGACGATTATGGGGTGGATGAGCAAGGTCTTCTATATTTCTAGAGATCTGGCATTTGATGAAGTTCATTACTGTTGAGACTATGAAGCCAAGACAACCAGAGAGCTGCAGCACACGTCACCAGCACATGTTATCAACGCTTGGCAACCTAGTAGCACCCTCCATGAGGATGTAACCAGACATTTTTTTCAGCTGGGCTTGTCGTGTGACTTTGACTAAATCCAGTTTTACAGAAGTGGGGAAAGGAAAAACAGGCCAAGAGACAAGGCTGAGGGGACATCACCCAGTGAGGAATGGTAAGGACCTCAAACTCCATTTTAAACTCAAGGAGAATTAAGAAATGTTAGGCAATGAAGTGACTTTATCAGCTGTGTGGTTTTTGTTTGTTTTTTTGTGGGGGGAAGTTTGTTTGTTGTGGAGGGTCGTTGTTGGTTTGGTTTGGCTTTTTTTTTTAAAGGTTTCTTCTAGACCGATATAGAGAAAGTGGCCAGAATATTAGAGAAATGACATGCATGTCTCTGAGGAGTCACGTTAAGTATAATCCAGGCAAAAGATAATAGTTTTAACTTGGGTGGGGATGTTCCCGGAAGATAAAGAAAAGAAGAAGGATTCTGAGAGATTTAAGAAAGAAAATCCATAAATTTGATAATGGACTAGATATAGGGACTGAAGTGGGGGACGATTTGAAGGGTGCTAGCAGAGCACTCACTCCTGACATGGGGAGCACTGCAGAGCCATCTAACTAGACATCACAGGGGACGAAGGTGAGAGGAAGAGCATGCACTTTGTTTTGCACACTCTGGAACCAACGACAAAGAAGACAGGGCTGAGCTGTTTTCTTTATATTGGCATCATTAATATAGTCACAAAAACAGTGGAAATGGAGAAGCCATAGATAAGGCCAGAGAGGAGAGGTAAATAATCTTCAATGATTGGGGGAGTGTCAACGAAGGCTGACTGTGAGGCATTAATCAGATCTTCTTTGCCTCGGGCTTCTAGTTAGACCCAGAGTTAGCATTCTTTGGTTTTAAGCATCAGCACTGAGGAGAATGGGAATGTGGGCTGGAGGCCGTTCCTGGTAAGACAGTCTTCAGCAGCAATGGAGGTGGGGGGGGGGGAGGTGTCATATACTGCATAGTCCAGACAGCAGAGAGAGGCTTCTAGCTTCTCATCCTTTCTTATGCTCCATGGGTGGGTCCATGGCTACCTATCTTTCCTATTCAGCCTAATTAATCTTGAGATACTCGGTATAATTCCTCTTTCTTGATGGAAAGCATGATGCTAAAGACGCTATGTAATGAAGGCAGGGGTCTGACTGACCTGGGCCCGGAGGATAAAGTGAAGATGATAAAGATATACCTATGTGATGCACTATGTGCTGAGAACTGGACACATTCTGTCAGCTGACCTTCATAGCACCTCTCAAAGACAAGAATCACTCCTCCAGATTTAGCTGAGAACACAGAGGCTTAGACGTTCCCAAGGTCACAATGCGAGTGCATAATAGCTAATCCTTCCAGTGTTGTGTGCAGGGCAATGAGGGCACGGAAGGGTGTAGGGAAGAGGAGAGCGCTGCTCTCTGATACACAGAGAACGATTACATCAGTTAAGACAATTCACAGATCAAAGTGTCACCCAAGAAGGAGCATAAGAAGTAAAGGGATGGGGGTGGGGAGCTAGATGTGGAAAAGCCTGTTCCATAGCTCATCCCAGTGAGAAATGGTGGTATCGCTTGGTCCTCCTTCAGCATTCAGGGATAAGGAAGATGGAGCGCTGAGGATCAGGCATCTTTGCTGAGGCCACAATGATGTCTGACCAAACAGATCCCCGCCAAGCATGCACTGATTTGCTTGACCCTGAACTCATTATCAGTGTCCTTGTATCCCCTTGCACCCTGGGCCCTGCAAGCTTCTGCCTCTCCCTCACTCGTGGGATCATGGGAAAGGGAAGGGATTGGTTTGGGACAAGGGAGTTGATGAAACCCACAAAAGTTCCTTCGAGCTAGGCCTGAGCCCGGGAGATGGAGAGCACAAAGGGAAGGGAGCAGGACACCTGTGTGATGCTCTGGGAAGTGGGGCTGGGAAACTGGTCTGAGCAGGGAGACGCTGAACCTGGAGCGTGGGACGGTTTGGCAGTAGGTGAGTGGGGTGGTGGGGCGGGGCATCAATGCATAGTGAACATTCTAGAATGGAGGAACTTGCTGGGAATGGGAGAGTGAGTCCCAGAACACAGAATGTGGAGACTGAGTGGGAAGGGATACCTGGGAAGGGAGGAGAACTCAGTGTGAAGTGCTGGAAGACAGACACCCCAGGAGCCCCAAGCTCATCCACTGCACAACTGCCTGTCGAAGTGACGAGGCAGGACATATGCTTCCCAAAAAAAGATGGCTTCCCCAGTGACTGTGAGGAAGGGATCCACAGAGGGGGCTGTGCTGGCTGCAGCAGGTGATGAATGCATGCAATCAGGCCAGCGGCTTGCAAACATTTCTGTCGGATAGAGAATCCTGTCATCTCCTTCCCAATTTTATTTCATTCTCTTTCACCTCGTATTTCAGTTAATGGGAGCTGTCAAGGAGAGGCTTTGGTCCTTTCCCTCCTCCTCCAGCAGCTCATGCAGTCTGACAGCCTGAGAGATGGGCTTTTTTTTTTTTTTTTGAAGACCTGTATAAAATAAATTGTTAAACTTTCCCTGGGGGGTTATATATCTGTGTGCACTTCTGTGTGTGAAAGTTTGTTTGTGCTCACCTATGATCTCTGTGTGTGTGTGTGTGTGTGTGTGTGTGTGTGTATGATGAGACTGAAGCAGCCTTGAATGTGAAGCTGGATGTTTAGGTTTGTGACTCTATGGTTTAGTATCCCATGTGACCAGAGCCCCAATAGTCCCCCTATAACACGAGTATTACAAGATGGGCTTCCTGCTGCCATAGTTATCATGAGCTTCATGATACAAGGAACATAAAGAGCCCTCTTATGAGTCATACACACCATGGTGGGATACACGCAACCAGTGTCTGCATCTATGTGTGTGCTGCCATTGTTGATAGCTTAGACCCCTGAGGCTTGGTGTGCTCAGAACCACTCTCCTGACTCCCGAGCTCAAGCTCCCTGACTGCTATCCCTGCACACACACCCCCCCAAGCTGCTGAGCATCACCAGAGAGCCAGCAAACACACTTAAATCCCCGGGCTTACTTGCCCGTTCACTCAACAAACATTTATTGAGTATTTACCATGGGTGAAACTCTGTGCTGACCTCAGGGGACTCGGAGTTTAATAAAACAGATGCCCCGCACACAGAAAGCTTTCAGATAAACTTAAAACTTAGAGTATAATATACGGGGTATTATAGTAAATCCAGACCCAGGAATCATGGCAACTGACCCTCTGGACTTGCAAACCAGCTGCTCCTCAGTTTCTCTTCCAATATTTTGCCACATCCTTCAAGGTGCTCACAGCTTTCAGAGTTACCTCCTTTGACATGTGACCCTGTGGCATCATGACTAATCCCTCCACAGCTCTGAGAACCTGAGGCACTCACTGCTCACTCTCATGACCACCATGTGCAGGACAAAGTCTCAATTGTCCTAGCTTTGCAGGCCCTCCACGAGAAACATTTTTATCCCCCTCCCCATGCTATCCAACAAAAACTGTCCATTAGTCTTGAACAGACACACTTCCTTCCCACTTCCCCATCTTCCCACTGACCTTCTATGTTCCTGGGAAGTCTTACCTGACTCCACATCCCATTTCCCTGATACGGAGTCATACACACACTTGGAGTCCTAGCTAAGATGCTGCTACCTCAGAATGCCTTCTAGAATCCTATACCCAAGCAGGAAAAAGAAATATCTTTTCTGTTGGAACAGGTTAACAACAAAACTCATTCATAGATAAATGGGACACCTTTCATGCCACAACAATTACATAATATTTGATATTAGAATTAATAAAAGGATGGATGTAGAAGACAGATTCTCATTAAAAAATCATTAACCATATAAGATATGATCTGCCAACATTCTGCCATGGAGCAGGGAGGACCTCAGGGAGCCCAACTTCTTCCTGAGGAGTTAGACACAGTTAATGGTTGAAAGGGAAGGAGTAGACATTTTCTTTGGTTGAGGTTCATGTGTTCCATAAACAAATCCAATGAAATTCCCAGGGTCACACACAGACACAAGGACATGAAAGTAGGAAGGGATTAGCAACATGGGAAGGGGACAGGAATGGGTCATAGCAGTGATGTGATGCATTATGTACATGTATGGAAGTATCATAATAAAACCAACTATTATATATATTAGATATATATCTAATAAGATATTTTTTAATTGCTCATGTCCTTGTGGGCTTTGAGTCATGGCAGAATAAGTTTATATCCACTTCCTCTAAAAATTTCAACTACCTAAAGTGACTGAAAGTATTAATAAAATAGAAGCCTATGGCTTCGGAGAAGGCTCGGTGCATATATTAGCTGTGTAAGAGTAAGAATCCATGTTGGGTTCCTGGAGCCCAGACTAAGATGGATGTGACAGCGAGCAGCTGTAATCCCAGCCTCCTACAGTGAAACAAGAGTCCGAGACAAGGGAATCTCCAGAAGTTGGTGGGTCAATGATCATAGCTGGCACATGTAGTTACAAACAAGAGATGCTGACTCTAATAAGGTGGAAGGCAAGGTCAGCACTCAAGGCTATCTGCTGATTTCTACATTTGTGCCATAACATGCACATGCTGACACTCATACATATAAACATGCAAACATATATACATGTACACATGTACACACACAAACACACACACACATACAGAGAGAGAGAGAGAGAGAGAGAGAGACCATGGAAGCAAAGATCATAGTAAATGACAAATTTACAAAATGTTAGTCTGGAATGTAGATGGCATTTCTCTGACTTAGGTGGGTGGAGAACCCTAAATTCCCAGGGTAAGGAAGTGCAGATGAGCGGTAGGCTCATTTCGCCTGTACTGAAGGCCTCCCTCTCCCGCATCACCTCAGATCCACTTAAGGCCTTTGGCCATTTCTCCATCATCATCCACACAGTGCCATAGGCCACTATGCCTGGGATCCAATGCCTGGGATCCAAACAAGTTCATACAGTTGCAAGAGAAGAGCACTTCCTCTCAGGTCTGTACCACTGGCCCACACCTTCCCTGAGGCAGGGGATGGGAAACAGCACTATGGGTCCTGCTCAGTGTCCATCAGAAGCCATCTAAAATACAGGAACTTTGACCAGTGGAGTGGAAGCAAGGAATAATAGTAGGTAGCTTCTTGCCATTTTCCGCCCTCATGTAGAACATGCCAAAGTTCATTTATACCTGAAAACCAGCCCTACAAGATTAAGGATCAGTGGTTCTGAAGGCAAATGACAGCCAGTACAGAAGCAGAGTTCTGTGTTGGCTCACTGCGGCCCAGCTTACTCCGAGTGTAGTAGTTCCCTTACTCCTGTTTCCTGGCATTATTAAGATCGGTTCGTAAGAACAAGTGTTTTCTGAAGAAACCAAGCTGAGATATCACCACAAAACCACAAAAAGAGCAAAGAAAAGATGGCTTCCACAGGCTTCAGAGGGATATTTTAAAATCTATATAGGAAACCCAGCTGCCCAGATCCACTTTCATTCTGAAGATGCCATAAAATTACACCTCTGACTCTGTCCAAGCCTTGAGTAGAGGTAATCCATGGGACAACATTAAGACTATGAACATGGGGGTGTCAGGCATAATGGAGAGCAGACTAAGTCACCTCATCAAAACATCGGATATGAGCTATGATTTTTTTAGATAGTAGAAAACAGAGTCTAAGTAAGCATCAACAGAGATCTTGAAGGAAAGAGGAGCAGTGTAGAAAACAGAAAAAAAAAATAGGTTTCCAAAAGAAGGCTAGTACAAAAGAGAAGGAATAGTACAGAAGAATGTTTATAAGTTGAAATGTGAGAAAGGCACAAATTTTAAAATATTTGAGGGAAAAAGAAATGAAAAACACACATAGTTACAAGGACAGAATGTAAAGAAAGAAAACTTTTTTTTTTAATTTTTTTTTTTTTTTTTTTTTTTTTTTTTTACCATTTTGACCAAGGAATCATCTATAGTCCTGCATCCAGCTAAGAAAATTCCAAAGGAAAAATGAAGGACACAACATATGCCCTGGTGATGCCTTTACACTTATTTATTTACATTGTGCAGGTGTGGGTGGGTGAGTAAGCGCACACATGTGCTTCACGTCAGAGGACAATTTGTGGGAGTCAGTTTCTCCTGCTATCGTTTGGATCTCAGGGACCAAACTCAGGTTGTCATGTCTGACATTATATACCTTTACCTGCTGAGCTGTCTTTCTAGCTTGAATTGTTTTTTAAAACACATCTCAAGATATGATTGTAAAGTTTTGAGCAACATGAATAAAGAAGAGAAAATACATTAAATATTAGATATTAAAATGGCATTAGATTTGGATCAGAAATATTAGAGCTAAATACAATGAACTAATACTACTAAACCACCGAAAGGAAGAAGTCACCTTGAACTTAGAATTCCATACCCAGCTAAACTTTCTTTTTCTCTGACATTTTCAGTGATATCTAAAAATCCGCCAACCATCAACTTTTCATAAGAACTTCCACTAGAATAAAAAAGAAAGTGAGTAAATTTGTAATATAAGTATAAATAAACAAAGAAAATATCACCATTCCAACAAACAAGAATCTGACACAGCTGAGAGACATGATTTCTCAGATAAGGGACCAGCTAAAACCACAGGCATGTACTGAACTCAAGAGCAGAGTCCAAGAAGCTCATATTGAATGAGGGATCTTGTAGATACTTGACTTAGAAACAGCTTATTAGGACAGACAGATTGTCTTATGTGTGCATCTGCACTGAGAACAGTTGTATAGTTTTGTTCGGGAGTCTGAAGATAAATTTTTTATAAGTTACATATTAAACGAACAACCAAAACCAGAAAAGATTGATCCAAAGAAAAAGATGCTTAAGAACAGAAAAAAAATCATTGAGTGATATAACTGAACTGTTAATATTCATTTAGCAACAATAACAGATACACTATTAATAAAAAAAATCACTCAATGACTCTATTGGGAAGAGAGGAAAAGGAAAGACTTCTGATGGGGGAGATGGCGAGAAGTAGGCGTTGAAGGAATTAAGTTGTCCTCTTCAGCTTTAGAAGTCAACATTCAGGAGCCAACATTTTAGAATCTAATATTATACGTTTATGCCATTTAGAGAGTAGGAAGGAATGGTTAAATAAGCAGGGCTTAGGAAATAGTGGTTTGTGGGAAATGATGCATAGATCCAACATGAACAGAAGAAGCAAATGCCCTTTTCTGTTATTTGATTTTTGTTCATTTTTATTTTCCTAAAGACCAAAACAAATTATGTGTGCCTGTGTGTGGATATGTACATGAAAATATGGATACCCACAGAGTCCAGAAGAGGTCATTAGATCCCCTGGAGCTGGAGTTAGAGGGGTGTGAACCAAAGGGGTGGGAGCTGGGAACTGAACTCGAGTCCTCTGCAGAAGTAGTACAGACTCTTAGCTACTGAGACCGCTCTCCAGTCCCTCCGTTGTTTGATTTTTAAAACTATATATATTGTTGCTGTGGTTAGAGTTATGTATGTGTAGGGACAATCACTGTGATATCTCATAATATACCTATGGTCTCAGAGTTTGAGACAAGAAAAACAATGGCTAAGCATGCATTCTCTCTAAAGGTACTTAGGAGTAGCTCCTATGTAGGGTATAGTAGAAAAAAAACTTAATTAATGTCCCTAACCCTGGCAACCACCTCAGTCTCACTTATGAAGGAGGACCAGAGATTAATCAAGAGGGTGTTCGATCGTAGGATACACTGGGATTTGTTTGTTCCACAAGATGTTCTGGCCCAGATGTCTCTCTCTTCCACCTTAGGGAAAGCACATATTGATGTATAGAAGACAAGGAAATCTTCTACAGCATTGGGGCAAAGCAGAGATTATGTCACTGGAGGGGTGCTGTGCCTAGGGAGTGAGAGGTCACAGAGCCAGAAGAATGGAAGGGTTGTAGCTAGCCAGAGCCTCCCAAGCGTCTCTGGCTTTTTCCCTAGGATTAACGGCTGGCTCTCTGAACAGGAGCTGGATGAATGTTATCTTGAGGACAGCCCAAGGAGGCTGCTATCAGCAGAGAGACTGAGAGGAGGCCCAGAAGAGGGAAGTTGGGGACCATTATCAGAGGTCATATAGAGACCCAGTGGTGGAGATGTACAAGAAAAAAACTTTTAAAAAGCCCACGAAAGCATTTCATGAGGGAAAGAGGCAGCAATTCAGCATCTGCATAAGTCCTTCTCCTTTCTTTCCCACCTCAGCCCTGCAGGAGCTCCAGGCAGCTGCCAGTGGCCAAGATGGGATAGAGAGGGAGCTTAAAAAAATTAACAACCACGTTTACCCCACAGCAGGTTACTGAGCACCAGCAGAGCCCGAGCTGGAAAGAAAGAGAAAAGCTTAAATTGGATGTGAAATGAAAGTATTGATTTAGAGCCACCTGGCCTTTTTAATACCTGTAAGTAAAACTTCTAATATCTGAAAGTGACCGGGAAAAACTATATAGAGCCTGGCTAGGGGCAGAGATGGAGACCTAACAGCAGGTTTGAAAAACAAGTGGTTGTTTGTTGGCCCATTTTTTTTAAAATAAGTTACCTGGTTTTAAATTATGAATAGGGTATTGGGGTGTGCTCTCTCTCTCTTTGTGTGTGTGTGTGTGTGTGTGTGTGTGTGTGTGTACATTATGTGTATCCATGTATGTGTGTGCATGGCCTGAGGAGAACCTCAGGTATTGGTCTTTGCCTGAGACAGGCCCTTTCTGTTTGTTGTTGTTCACCTTGGCATACGCCAGATTAGCTGACCTATGAGCTACAGGGGTTTCTTGTTTCCCCATGTGAACACTAGGGTTATAGATGACCGCTACCCCACCCTGTTTTACATGGGTTCTGGGTATTAGAACTCAGGTCCTCAAATTTATACAACAAGCAATTTCCCCACTAAGTCATCATCCTAGGGTACCTGATTTTTTCAAAGGAAGGAGACTAACATACATTGAGATCTACTATATAAGTGTCACACACACACACACACACACACACACACACAAGGATGATCTCATTTGATATTTCTGTCTTTTGTTTCCTGTTGCTGTGATAAAAAGAATATACTGAAGAAAAGCAGCTAAGAAAGGATTATTTTCCTCACCTGTAGTGGCAGGTTATGGTCCAACATTGTGGGGACTCATAGCAATAGGAGCTCAAGACATCTAGACACTCCACATCAGCATTCAGGAAGTGGTGTCCGAAGGAAGACTCCACATCTGTAATCATGTCACTTTCTCCACTCCAGGGCCCTCCAGCCTAGGGGATTGTGCTACTCACAGTATTTCTTCCCACTCTAATTAACATAAACAAAGATAATCTCCCACAGACATGCCCTCAGGCCAACCTGACCAAGAATCCTTCCTTGAAACTCTCTTCCAGGTGATTCTAGATTGCACCAAGACAGCAATTAAAATGAACCATCAATAACCTTTCAAAGCAGTGGTTATAATTTCTGCTCTGTAAATCAGAAAGATGGAACTCGACAGGAAGCAGGTTTCAAAACGCACAGCTAGCAAGTATTGAGACAGGAATCTGGTGTGGGACATGCCCAGAGACCATTCAAATCTCAGGCAAAGCCCATCTTCTGTTGTTAAACAGATGATCCTCAAACCCCAGTAAGTCAACAACTGGCCTCCCTATCAGATTGTTTATTCTCTCTTAGCCTGGTTCCTCATCTCTTATATAAGATAATAAAGCCATAATCAGCAGACTTCTGATGAGCATTGAATTCCATACAAAGAATGGATGAAGGTACTTTGCCTATCACAGAGTAGGCAGTCAATGAACAGTACCTACTACTATCATTGAACTTCTTTGCACTGTGAGTAAGAAAGGACAAAATGAAGTGACAATTCAGAGCTGCCCCTAATGCTAAATATACTCAGTGACTGGCAGAATGTAGGGACGGTTTTCTTTTCTCCTGAAGTAATATATATATCCTTAAATGGAATGCACTGCATTCTCTGTTGTAATAGTGCAGATGTTTTATAAGAACTGAATAGAAAGTTGGCTTTGGGAAGTTATTTGCTTTTTAAATATTTTATTTCTTAACAAAGCTGAAGCCAGGGTCAAAATCAGGAACAAGCGTTAGAGGGTCCGCACATTCTTAGTCGTACAGCCCCTCCTCACAGAGGAAACACACCTCAAGAGCCTGCAGAGTCTAAATTAAACATAGGGCTGGAGAGCTAGCTGAGGGGTTCAGAGGTTAAGATCTCTTCCAGAGGTCCTGAGTTCAATTCCCAGCACCCATAGAGTAGCTCACAACCATTTATAACTGTAGTCGCATGGGATCCAATCAATAATCTCTTCTGGTGTGCAGATATGCAGGTAGATAAAATATCCATACACATTAAATAAATTTAAACAGAGGTTCTTGTAGCTGTGAGAGTTTTGAACAAGCTAGGGAAGAGGCTGGATGGCCTGATCACACATTTTCAGGCATTGGGTGTGAAATGGTGCGGCAGAGAATGACAGGTTAAACATGATGTCCTTGGGTGTCTGTGAAGTCTGGTGACTTCGGCTTGCCTTTTGCCACTATCAGCAGTCTGATAGTGATTTGACCAGGTCATTTTCTAAATTCCAAACAGACAGAAGCTCTAGAAAGCTCCTTCACAATTGTGGCAGAGAAAAGAAGGAGGGAGAAGTGGAGACTTAGGAAGACTTGCTCACCACAGCATATTACGTTTCTTCCCTCCCCAGACTTCCCTTGGCGCCCTCGCCCTGGTAGAAAATAGAGCATGGGTGGTTCACCCTGTTTTCTCCCATTCTATAACTCCAGGACTCTAGAACACACAAGTGTAAACCCATAAATACATGCATGTACATGCACACACACACACATTGCATGCTCCTATCGGTGAGACCGATGACCTCAAGGACACCTTCCTCCTTTCAGTTGCCCACACAGCCCTGGAATGGATAAATCATGTAAACATTAGTCTTCCTTCCTCAGCATACCTGGCCACCATCATGAAAGGATTCTCTGTGTTGGGAATTCTACATTGGCAGCGCCCACTGATTGACAGCAAACAGACCGGGGAAGGATCTTGAACAGCAGCCAACCTTTGCTGAGTGGAGAGTGGGTGGCACAGAAATGTCTAGCAGGAGCGAGAGGAGCTAACTCGGGGCAGAGACAAGGACTCGTGGCACACAGGACTGTCCTTTACTATTTGTCTAAGTTTCATTCTGTTCCAGCTGCACTGGCCACCCACTATGTTCTAAGCATTGTTTTCAGCGCCAAGGAGAAACAAAGGATATAACTACCCAGAGCAGCCACCAACTTAGTGGCTGCTACCCAGGAAACAAGTGGCAAGTAAGCAAACAAGTTGGAAGGTCTATAATAGGGTAATGTCCTATATGGGAACCACATAGCAAAGGAGCCATCAAACCCAGGGAGGAGATAAGGTCAACGAGGAAAGGGTCACAGATGTAATGGCACGAGAGCTCGCTCACAAAGCTTAGAACTAATGTCCACCTGGCCAGCACTTGAAGAGAAATGGCTATTTATGGTTGAAACTCTACAGGAATGCCCTCCAAGTCCAAACTCTTTCCCCTGTGGAGTGGAAACTGTTGGTGTTTGTGACTTTTCTAGAGACACAGGGCAGTAGAGACTTCTCTAGAGACAGTATGGCAAGAAACACAGACTGGGTCTGAGTTTGTGTACCAGGCTCGATATCCTCCAGACAAACGGCCTCGGGCTCTTCACGGAGCCCCCCGCCCTGCCTGATCCTCAGGGTGTCGTGAAGACTAGAGGAGATGAGCCTGGTGCACACACTGTGACAGCTGTGTCACTATAGAAATGAGTCATTGTTATTCTCTGTTTTGGCAGACGCCTTCTTCTCTGCCTCCCAAGTGCCAGGCTGAGCTTAACAAAGGCCTTTCTTTCCCCCTGACACACCAACTACAAGCTTCCAGACACATCTCTCCGGGCTGCCATGAAGCCTCAAGCCTCCATTCCCAGCTTCAGCCTCGAGTCACAGGAAGCAAAGGTCTCCACGGGGAGAGGAACAAAGCAGAGGCTTGCCTGGAAACAGGTCGCTTCAGGCCTCGTGGTAATGAGTGTAGGAGCCATGCAGTATTAATAACCATGTAAGAACGAGCTAGCAACAGTGGGGCTGGCAGTTGTCTCCTTACGAGTAGCAGGATGTGTGATACTAAATATGCGTGTTGTCTCAAAAATAACGAGTCCTGGTCATCCTCTGTAAACACCTGTACCTCTTCTTTCTGTCACTTCTATACTGAAAATCAATAGACAGGTAAAAAAATAAACAGAAGTTCAAAATGGAAGACCCAGATTAAGAATGGCCAAGTATCTTGATTTTGTCAGAGAATTGTGGGGTTTTTGGGGGGGGAGGGGTGGCTTCGAGGGTTACAGCCTCACGTCATAAAAAAGCCTAAGGCTTAGATTTGAAGGAGTTGACCTTTGCAAAAATAAAAAGAGGTGGAATTCACGAATTTTAGAGAATTGTGAAAATAGCTATTTGGGTTCTCAAAGCCTGGGTCCATATCTGACGTCTTCCAGATGACCTGTGGTCAGGGGGTTCGTAGCCTCATTTTCTCCTAAGAAAGCAATTCTCAACCTGTAGTTCATGACCCCTTTGGGGGTCAATCAGCCCTTTCACAAAGGTCACCTAAGACCACTGGAAAAACCCAGATCCTTACATTATGATTCTTAACAGTAGCAAAATAACAGTTATAAACTAGAATCAAAAATAATTTTTAGTTGGGGGTCACCACAACATGAGGAACTGTATTAAAGGGTCACAGTATTAGAAAGGTTGGGAAACACTGTCCTTAGAGCTGTTATGAATGAAGATAAAGTATCAACTGGCTTCTTCAATTTTTTATTAGTGAACATTAATAATAGATATCATCTACAGCTTTCACTATCCTGTGATCTCCTAGTCCATTGCCTTAAGTACCACACTAGACAACCATTTTAAAGACTTCTCTCAGGCTGGAGAGATGCTCAAAGGTTAATAATACCAACTGCTCTTCTGGAGGACTTGGATCCAATTCCTAGCACCCACACAGCAGCTCACTACCATCTGTAGCTCCAGACAGGGGAATCTGACACCATCCTCTGGCCTCTGAGGGTACTACATGCATGCAGTGCAGATGTACATGTGAGCAAATCACTAATGCACATAAAATAAAAATCAAATCTCCAAAGGAAAATAAATTAAAGCCTTCATTCTGTGGGCAGCACCTCCTTATATAAATATAGCCCAAGTATATAATTTTCACATTATTAGAAGTAAGGTGGCCATTTTACCACTTTATACTACTAAAGTGTGAATAAATACTTTTAGTTAGGAGCTGTGCTTCCCCTGGGCCTGTTACTCGAGATATGTTAATCTCCAATGGAAATGCAAAATAAACTCTAATGGACTCAAGGGAATGTAATACAGGTGAACTGAACATTTTCCAATTTCCTCACCCTTAACCCAGCCATGTCATTCTCTGTGCTATGAAGTCCATATAGTGTTTTGGGTTTTGGTTTTATTAACTCTGCCTGACTTGAAACTCACCATGTAAACCAGCTTTGCCTCAAACTTTCCTGTCTCTGACTCCTGAGGGCTGGGATTAAAGGCAAGTGCTACCATGCCTCACATGTCAAAATTTCTTAAATGTTATTAGAGCCTCAACTCAGAGCCATTTACAATTTGGCCCAGAATTTCTTCCCAATGTCATACTGCTTTAACTCAGTACATTTTTCTTTTAGTAAAGTAGAAGGTCTTACTTGTGGAGCAAGTGGACTGTGCCACCAGACTGAAGAACTGGTAAGGCTGAATGAGCCCAAACCCT
Organism: Apodemus sylvaticus; assembly: GCF_947179515.1. NCBI lineage: Eukaryota > Metazoa > Chordata > Mammalia > Rodentia > Muridae > Apodemus > Apodemus sylvaticus. Next base: position 58,589,135 of record NC_067475.1, read on the forward strand.
ATAAATCTCAAAATTGAGAATGGTAGGAGTGGAGCCACTCCCTGCCTGACTCTACCTGCTCTGAAAAAAATGTAACCACCATGTTCCCAGAGGGCTCTGGCAATCAGTCACGTATCATACAAACCTGGAGGTCTCCATAACAAGGTATCTATTTAGGCCCCAAATATCAGCCAATGAGCTTCCCTTCCTGGGCATTCCCTTCCGCAAAAGGTATTCAATCCCTGGTTCAACTTGAGTATGGTGTATAAAGCAGTTTGAACAATCAAAGACTGGCTCTTCATCAAGGATGGCAGTGGAGGTCTTAGCTGTAAAGAGCTGCGCCTACCTCACTTCCAGAAGATCCTGCTATACCACTCCTGGGCATATACCCAAAAGATTCCCCAGCAGGTAATAAGGATACATGTTCCACTATGTTCATAGCAGCCCTATTTATAATTGCCAGAAGTTGGAAAGAACCCAGGTATCCCTCAACAGAAGAGTGGATGCAAAAAATGTGGTATATCTACACAATGGAGTACTATTCAGCCATTAGAAACAATGAATTCATGAAATGCTTAGGCAAATGGATGGAGCTGGAGAACATCATACTAAGTGAGGTAACCCTGACTCAAAAGATGAATCATGGTATGCACTCACTAATAAGTGGATATTAACCTAGAAAACTGGAATACCCAAAACATAATCCACACATCAAATGAGGTACAAGAAGAACGGAGGAGTGGCCCCTTGTTCTGGAAAGACTCAGTGAAGCAGTATAGAGCAAAATCAGAACAGGGAAGTGGGAAGGGTTGGGTGGGAAAACAGGGGGAGGGAAGGGGACTGATGGGACTTTCGGGGAGTGGGGGTCCAGAAAAGGGGAAATCATTTGAAATGTAAATAAATATGTCAATAAATTAAAAAAAAAAAAGAGCTGTGCCTAAACCTCTGGGAGGCCTTCTGTCTCCCAGCTCCTCCATAATCTTGGCACTTGCTGGGAACCAAACCAGTTCCAGCTCTGCTCCCCTTCCTGCCTGGTGCTTGGATGCCCAGAGGGAAAGCACAGACCAAGGATCCCTGTCCCCAACTCCTAGCAGTACACCATGGTATACAGGGGGAAACCCCAGCAATTGTCTGAGACTCCACTGTTTCCCCATTACTGACTGCGTTCGGCCTCCCCTGATCAGCCTGCTGGAGGCGCTAAAGGCACCGCGTCAGCAGCGAGGCAGACACTCAGCCCCACACTTAGTATTCCACATGCCTTACCATGTGCTTTCTGGTCTCCAGGCCTCTATGTGTGTTCTTCCGTCTGGCTGGAATGCATATACCCTCATCTCTGCAGCCCAAAGCCCACAACCAATGATTTCCCACAAGGATGTTCTTCTCCACAGTGTCTCTTCTACAGTTTCTTTCCGACAGTTCATCCCTGTGTGTATCCTAACTCAAGAAGAACAAATTTCCCCAGTACAGCATCATTCATACCTGAATTTCACCATTATGGTTCCCAGCATAATGATTTTCTATTGCATATAAACCAAGCAGAAACTGTGGTATTCAGAAATATACCTGATGGAGCCTGTGGTTTCCCTGAGGACAGCCCAAGTGCCTTGTTGCAGCTTGTCCCTGAAGTAGAGGATTCAGGAAGCAAGTGATAAAGTCTGTGACAAGACACGTTGTTAAGAGCAAGGAGAGATCACCAAGGGTAAAACGGACTTGTTTTGAGGAAGGTATTGCCTTTTCAGAGATCCTGTTTGAACACAAAGTTATTCCTGAGAGTGGCCAGCATGCTCACAAACACTAGCATGGATTGATGTATCAGATGGTTTCCCTGGTAACAAGGTAAGGGAGAGACATAAGGGCCTTAGCTGGACACTAGTGTGTAACATTGGATATTTAGAATGCATGAAACAGGGCCAGGATTACAGAAAGACAACAAGCAGGGTGCTCGGAGCTTACATTTTAAGAAGGCATTAACTCAGGCTCAGAAGTATAGAATCACCATGTACACAAACCGTAGAGTCCTGCTACTTTAATTTATTTATTTATTTATTTATTTATTTATTTAATTTTTAGCCTAGAGCCCTTCCTTATGCTTGTTGTGGCCCTGAAGTAGAAAATAAGCAAGAAAGCAAGGGATAAATCGAAAGGTGATTAGAAAAACAATTCCTCTTTTTCACAGTGGTGCTTGGAACCAACCTTACACATGAGCTGTGCTCCCTCGGTCACTCCCTCCATTACGTTTCATTCACCAAAGATGGGGCTCTCACTTCTCCTCACACGACCCAGAGCCTACAAGATGAAGTGATGTGAAATCCCTTCCCATTTAAGAAGTGCCACAAGAAAGAGCTTCCATGGTGGGCTGCTAATCACCTCCCCAACCCTGGCTCCCACTCTGTGTCCTATATTTGTCAAGCCGGTGCTATTCTGGGTACTCATTGTGGTAACTAATGCAGGGGAGAAGCATGGAGGTTCTAGAAGAAACATCAGAAGGGAGCAGTTCTAAAATGTCTCTTGGATAGCTTTGTACTGGGATGAAGAGACATCGTTTGGCATCTATTCAAAGAGAAATGAAAGGAGTTTATTTTAAATTTTTCCGAAACTACCTCTGCTATGATTGAAGTCTCAACTTCTTTAAATGACATCCACTTCTAAAACACTTATTAAATATGTCTCTAGGACTGAAGGAGAAAAATGATGTGATGAATAGGAAGCATTTTAGCCCTGTGTCTTCCCAGTAAAAGACCCCTCTACACACCAGCTCTTTCCAAAATAGTGTTTGACACATCTTTTAAACTGATACAACCTGATACAGTCTTAAAGGGCCTAAGATCTAGGTGATTTTTAAAGCCCAGAGAAGGGTCCAGGGAAGGATGCAGTGGCTGGGTCTGAAATGCTACAATCACAACAGAATCCACAGTTCCCAGGAACACTTGTTTATTGGAAGCACTACTAAGATGCTCAGGCCAACATGTGGCATTTGGATTCCTCTAGAACCAAACCAGCCTGCTACAGTGTCTCCACCTGCTTCCTCAGTAATCCATAAAGGGAAAGCTACCAGCAGGTTCTGTAACAAATGTCTACAAAACAGTTACATTTCTTACCTTTTTTCTTTTAGTTTGACCCACTGAAGATCTAACCACACACAGTAAGGAAAGTGAACTGGTGCGAGAGAGGGTAGCATGAATGTACACACAGGGGCCACCATCCATGTTTGGAATCCAGAAGTCAACGTTGGGTATCTTCATCATGTCTTCATCGTCTCTCGATAAACTTGAGGCTTAGCCATTTCAGCTAGACTGGCTGGCCAGGAGGTGCAGGGATCCTCTATCTTTGCTTCCCTAGTACTAGAATTACAAGCACACAGCTCCAGACCCAGATTTCTTACATGGGTGCTGGGGATATGAACTCAGGCCATCATATGCTTACACAGCTGGCTCTTTAACAACTGAGTCATCTCCCCAGCTCCCTGAACTCATATGTTTTTAAATCACGGAGATCAGAGGTGATATATGTTGCTGGCTCTCCATCATCCCTCTACAAGATATCTTAGGAAAGTTTCCACATCTTTCAAATTCCTAACCACCCTGTGCTCCACATAACGGTATCTTTTCATCCATAACCAAGGGATATAATGAGGAAAAAAGAGAGATAACTGAAAATGTGGTGACCACCTCAGGGAGTTGTAATATGATGGTACAAATCTCATTAGATCTGTAATCCACCATGGCAACACCTCACTGCTTTGTATCACTACACAAATGTCCTCAATATAGTCATACTTCACACCAGTGTGACATCCTTGCGCAGGTATGAAGACTCTAATTAGTTTCCATGGAATCCCCAAAAGGCTTCAGCACCCAGCACTCCACAGTTTTATATCTAAAAACCCCAGTGTGCATTATAGCTTGAATTGGGCATGAGAATTATTTCTAAAACATTTCAAATGTCTCAAAGCCTGGGCATTATCCCCACAGATTCTCCTTCAGATCTGGAGACTGAGATGGGACTAGGCCCCAGTGTTTTTAAAGGCTCCGAATGGCTCAGGGGTGCAGGTATCACAGAGAGCCATTGCTTTCAGCGTAGCTTCCCACACTATGTGAGAACCAGATCACCTGGCACATCCTCTGAGACACGGAATTTTGGACATGACTTAAGAAGCTTTCATTCAGTTGGTCTGAGGTGGAAGATAAACATGCAAATTTGTTAATGCCATCAACTAGGCACTGTGCTTTTGCTTTAAGCATGCTCTAAAACATCACAAAAAATTTTACTTATGTATCAAACCCAATTCAACTACACCATCTGCTTATAGGGAGTGGCAAATGATATCCAACAGTGATACTTATTTAGGTCTAATGTTTTCCTGACAGTGTGATCTCTCTCTCTCTCTCTCTCTCTCTCTTTCTCTCTCTCTCTCTCTCTCTCTCTCTCTCTCTCTCTTTCTCTGCATATCTGCATTAACAGAATCTTGAGAGAAATTTATTTTTAAATTACAAGGCTATTTCTGAAAATGTTTCTGGGTATCTCCAGTATATATACCCTATAGTTAGGATTGTGTGGCATTGGGAGGGCCTTGGCCAGGTGCTGGGCCCAGCACCACGGACAGCACCATCTGGTGCAATCCAGCCTTGATAGGACAATGAGACCAAGGAAGAATGAGCTACTACATTCATGAATCCCACAGATAATCCTACAACGTTTCACAGTGCCGTTTGGTTACTGCTTGCCAGCTGGGATGTATATGCAACTCAGGGACACGTTACCTGCCTTAGCATTCCCACTCTCACGCTCATAGGCTCCCGCTCCTTATCTTCCTCCTCCTTCCTTCTTTCCTTCTCCCGATCTTCTCATATCCCTCGTCTTCTTTCCATCTTCCCTCTCTCCTTCTTTCCTGCTCACTGTAGCTATTTCATGTCTTCCAGACTGGAAAACTGTATCATCAAGAATGGTGCCTTGTACTTTGGTAAATGACCAATAAATATTTATTGAATGAAGTATTTAGATGGAAATATACCAGTATCTCCAGATTATTATGAAACACACCAAAAAAGTTCAAGTGACTCTTAAATTTTTATGGGGAACAAAATCACCTAGCAGGTAAGTTAAAATGTTGATTGCTGAGTATGCAGAGTTCCCATTTAGCGGTTCTGTGGTCTGAGTTCCAGGGTGAGAGCTGAGATGTTTCAGTGGGGGGTCTAGAAAGTTGAAGAGTCCTAAGATTACATGCTAGGACAGGAAATTGAGGGAGACTGGAAGCCTGGGTGTAGGCATTGTCTCCCAGAAGGAGCCTCAGAATAGCAAGAAAGTATTTTCCGTTGTCCTCAGCCACTACAAGGCAACCTTGAGCCTACTCCTATGGCTCTGTCTATCTCAAAGAAAAGAGTGTGCCTCCTTCTGTGGAGATCCCGGAAAGGAGTCTATTTGTATAAGGTTACATTGCAAACTACTCAAATTTGAGAATTTCTCAATTTTTATGGTGCATTTCAAAACCAACTGGAACTACCTCAGTGCCACGGTAAGAATCCAACAAGCAAGCACTAAGGCTGGATAATCTCCCTGGGTTGTTTCGAAGCAGGTACACTTTCCATGTTCTCAAACGTCTATTCCAATCTTCCCTACCAAGAGATATGTGCACGATAACAGAAGGATGTGGGTTAGGCATAAGTGATAGCTGTTCTGACTCCCTTCCAAGGAATCTGTGATACCTTAGTCCTCAAGATCCTCAAGGAACAGCTTCCCAAGAATGCATTCATTCTGAAGCTCACCAGCAGTCTTTAGATTGTAATTCTTGCAGCATATCCAAGGATTGGTCAAGAAGTTCAAGGAGAATAGATACACAGGATGCCTTGGGGATATGCTTCCTGAGCTTGGTCCAGGCCCCGGAGAAAAGTTTGTGCTTCCTGACACTAGCATCCTTCTGCTGCATCTCTGTCCTGAATCTACCACTCCACGGGCATGGACCAGAAGCAGCTCAGAGAGCAGAATTACGAATATCCATGCCACTCAGGAAAGATCAACTGACCTTTCTTTTTGCCACACTTGCCCCTGGTGACCTTTCAATTAGCTTAATGAAGTCATTTTCCTTATGGGAAAAAAATCCATAACACCCAGGAGATGGTAAATAAGGAGAAGGAGAAAAGGATTTAAGACTAAAGAGCCCTGCTGACATGGGTGCTGAATTATAACTTGGGATGGGGCAAAGTTTCCTCCTACAATCTACAAAGTGTCATAGAAAGAGAGAAGGAGGCAGCTCCACAACCTTGCTATTGTGGTTTGAAAGTGAAATGGCTCCCCAAAAGGCTCACGCATTTGAACACCCAGTCTCAGTTAGAGGCATTGTAGACATGGTTTTTGAAGGCTGAGGAATGTTAGCTGGAACAGAGCTGGAGGAAGGCGGTCACTAGAAAAGGTCTTGAACCTGACCCAGTTCCCTGTCTTCACTAAAGGCAGACGCAGTGTGACCCAGTCTCACAAACTCTTGCTGCCGTAATCTCCCCTTCATGGTGCACCATGTTCCTTGTTAAACTGAGACAAAAGAAGTCCTTCCTCTCTGAAGTTGCCTCTTGTGGAGTATTTGGTCACAGTTAGAAGAAAATTAACTAAAACACCTGCCCTGCTCCTGAAATCTGGAGTTTCCTAAAGCCTACTCCAAAGCAAACCCAGAGCTTGTCCTACCAGCTGCCATGCTATTCCATTAAATGGCCCAGCGTGCATCCTGGCATGCCAGAGGAACTTAATAGATGCTGGGTCTTTGGGTGTATGAACGTGTGAGGGCACACCCTCCTGCTCACTCCCCTCTCACCACCATTTGTTCCATTACAAGGGCAAAGAGACAACAAGGACATTAGCTGGTGAGTGCTTAACACTCTCCTCACGGACCTATCACTCTGGCACCAACGTGCTCTCCCTACCGAGTGGGCCTCACATAGATTTCTTTCCTTTGAATTCTCCACGAAGATATATTGATCCAGTCCAAGTGACATCAATAGACCCAGGTAACTGAATAAAGCTTTCGGAGTTTGCCTTAAAATATGTATGATGTAGTCTCAGGACACCACCTGGCAGCTTCTCTGCTCCACCCATTCCCCCCTCCCCCTCTGCCACTTCCTCAGGCCTCACCTCACTCAGCTCTACCCTCCAGCCTCACCTGACACTCCTCAGTCAGTTCCAAAACCTGAGGATGTGGTGGTGGGAATTAAAGGTAAAACTGACAGGAAGTGGGGGATGCCAGGCAGTTCCAGTCCATGATCTGAAATGGACCTTGTCAGTGTTCAAGGGTTCAGGGCTCTCACCCCTGATGCCCCGCTTTCCACAATGAAGTCACCCAGTGACCCATTTCCACCACAGATTGGAGTGTGTTTGTTTCTCCTTCTCCCTTCTGTTTGTTCCCTCCCTGCTGTGCCACCCAGTAGGCACAGTGTGGGGACTTGTGCTACAGACCCCCTCCCTGTTACGTGGAAGTAATAACACAGCATCTACCTCACTGGATCCTTGTAAGGATTAACTGAGATAAAACACACACCAGAGTGCTTAGCCCACTCTTGATACACAGCATTAGTAGTAAAATCAGCAGATTCTCCTGAGCACTCAGTATGCATTAACCAGCGCTTATGTTAATCAGCTTAATCTTCATGACCACCCAGTGAGGTAAACACAATCCTCAGGACCATTTGCAGATGTGGAAGCTAAGGCAGAGAGAAAAGATGCAGCTGGCCCCACACCTACAGTGAACAAGCCACAGAGCAGAGATTGGAACCCGGTTCCATTTGGTTCCAGACTTAGGACCTTAACAGTTGTGTCCAGATGTGTCCAGTGCCATTCCTGCTCACCTGTCTCTGGCTGCCACCTCACTGTGAAATCCTGTGTTGACACACAAGGTTGGACAGCAAGGGCCAATAGGCTTTGTCTGTAAAAAGCAAAAAAATAGTATTTTCTGCTTTGTGAGCCATCCAGTCTCTGTGACAGCCATTTGCCCCTGCAGTGTTGTGTGAAGGTGGGCGGATATATTTACATGACTAGCATGGCTATGGTCCAAGGACACGCTACAGACAAAAATCTGGAGGCTAAGTGGGTGCTCAGTGCGTACGTGTTCTTGTTCTGCACGGCATGGAACACTTGCATTCAAATATTCACAATCCACATTTTAAAAAAGAAAAAAAAAATCTAGGTATGGTTGCATGTGCTATAACCCTGACACTGGGGGACAGAGACCTACAGATCCTGGGAGCTCAGTGCCTAAACATTCAACCCAAAACAGTGAGCTTCTGCTTCGGGGAGAGACCATGTCTCATGTCGCGTAAGTAAGACGAGGACCGAGAGAGGAAAGCATCCTCTGTCTTGTCCTGAATGGCCTCCACATGCATACATAAGGAGCCATTATACACACACAGAGATCTGATAGCTAGATCTGCATGAAGGCCCGTTTACTGATTCTAATCTAGATTAGCAGCACAGCTCTAGCTAATGGAGGTTTAGGATGCAGAGGATAGACAAACAGAAAATGCTCAGTGAGGTCACTCTGTCCAACAACTTCAATCTAGGAAGTAGTACCGTAAGCTTTGATTACAGTTTCACAAGAAAGATGACTTAACTTTAACTAGGATTTGTCAGCTAGGTTCCCTCCTCCTTCCCTGGCTTCTTTGTGGACTGAGGTTTTCGCTGGTGAGAGCTACCAGCCTATGCAGCAGCCCCAACCCATCCTAGACAGCTATGCCTCCCAAGTGACAAGACCACTTCTTTGGAAAGCAGCAGCAGCCACAAAATTGACCAAAATTGTGTGTGTGTGTGTGTGTGTGTGTGTGTGTGTGTGTGTTTAGGGGCATGCATTTACTGCTCAGGAGACTCTCCATAAACTCTCTGGTACTATAGCCAACACTACAGCTACCCTGCTTTCTCCTACAGATGGGACAGGCACTTGGATAGAGTACTTTTCTTAAAAGAAGGGCCAGTGTGATGAAAGGGTGACCTCTGTGGGGGACAGCCCATCTGTCAGCAGTACAGGAGCACACCAGCAGTCCGGGGTCACCCCACCTCCTCTGTGGATGTTACCACAGAGGCAGGAAGGAGGGAAAGAGAGCTCGAGTTGAATTGTTTCGTTTGCATTTATCAGTTCAAAGTCATGGGATGTAGGGAAAGTTTATATAATCTCCACCACAGGCCACAGTGAGAAAGGCAACACTCAAACGAAAGGAAGGCAGAATGAAACAACCAAGTCCACAAAACAAGTCACACACAGTCCCAAGTGCTCTGAGGAAGGTGGGACAAAAGTGGACTTGAGTTCTGATGACCACCAAATATCCAACCAATGGAGCCGATTTGATACTGGGGGTTGCTGCTTTGGTCTCCCCAGGACTTGTCATTGTCCTTCCTAGCATTTTCTAGATCCACTTTCTACTGCCCTGTCCTGTAAGGTGTCTTCCCATGGCCAGTGGATCCACGAGAGACGAAATAATCTCTACAGTGTATATTTTTCATGCTGGGAATAAATTTAACAACAGAGAGGCCATGAGAGGCCATGCTGTAGCACAACTGAACCTGTGGTCTTGGGCCATAGTGACTGCTTTCATATATCATATTTCATATATTTCATATATGCAAGGAGGGCATACCTAGCACTTGCTAAACTAGCCTCTCACTTCTGGCGTCTCATCTGTGATCACTTACAAAATACTCTCAAGCAGTGGCCTGTTGATAATCCCTTATGGAAAAAGTTGGAAGGGTAATTAAATATTCACTTGAGAGTTCAGCTGCTCCTCCTGCACCTCTCTGCCAGCTGTGTGAAATTCTGCTCCAGCCACACATGGTCTTGAGTGGTGTATAACACACATGGTTTGGAAGGTTAGCTAGAGAAGGCACTCCGTATATACAACTATGGGAATTACTTATCCAGGCTCGGTGAGGCTCTCTAGTGGCACAGCTGTTTGGGATTACCCACGCTTCTAGAAGCAATCCTTCACTCTTGCTCCTATAGGCAAGCCCAGTAAACTCATTGGCTCACCCAGCCATACTTTGGTAGAATCAGTACATTAGTCTGTTGATGGTGCCCTGTGATTGTCCCATGTCAGCATGGCACAAATTAGAGTTACCTGAGTAAGGAACCTCACTAAAGGAATTGCCTGCTCAACGGGAGAAGACCCTACCAAACGTGAGTGGCACCTTCAGGTAACCTTCCAGATAAAAAAGGAGCATGGCAGGAACAAGATTACTCATCTTTTGCTCCTTTGGCTTTCTTTCAAATCACCATGTTAATTTACCCTATGGTGGCTGCTGCTGCTGCTGCCAATGATGATGATGATGATGTTGTCGTTGATGATGATGATGATGATGATTCCTTTGTTAATACAAGAACCAACAATATTTCTGGGCTTCCATTGTTGAATAAAGACTAATGACTCTCTTTGAATCATTCAGATTTTTGGTGCTAGACTGGGACTGCTGCAGTACCCAGCCCTATTGAATAAGAAACTACTGGGGTTCTTGGTTTCCCCAGTACAACAAAGTTTCAAGATGCAGCCTCTAAGAGGTTCTCAACTTCTTGGGTGTGAATCAGTTGTTATTACACTTTTGAAATAAGTTGATTCAATATTACACACACACACAAACACACACACACACACACACACAAATACACACATACCCTAATCAGTTCTTCTCCTCTAGGGAACCTCTGACTAATATACAACCCATCTGGGAGAAGCAGCTGTTCATGTCTTCCCAGAAAAAGTTCATGCCACACTTCCCCTTACCCAAATCATGACATGTTCTTTCCAAGTCCCACCAATTAACACTTTACTATCCATTGTCTGTCTTCTATTCTTCCATAAAGACTCCACAGATTAATTACCTCTCTGGTTATAAAGGAAAGAAAATTCTTCAGGGTAGAGATTGCTATATCAGAATTAAAATCATGCATGTAATGTTGAGGACAAAAGACAACCATATCCCAGCCTTCCCTCCTTCATGTTTCACCTTGGACTGTGAAGGACAAGGTGATTCTCATGCCCATGTCACATCCTCTGCATGAGCTGCCCTTCCATCTGCAACACTTCTCCCCAATCTACCTTCACCCAGCAATCACGTCAGCTCAAACACCTTCACCAGAGATGCGTCCTAATGTCATTAAAGCTGAAATAAGCCCAGAAGTGTTCAATAAGTATTTATAGAATGCATACATGCATGCATGCATGCATTCATGAATGAATGAATGAATGAATGAATGACTAAATGGCCTCCTCTTTGTAGATGAGGAAACTGAAACTCATTATATTAACATCACTTGCCTATGGTGAAAGAATTACTAAAAATCACAAATCAGGGTCTTCAAACAACAGAACACTAAAACATGTTTTTCCTGTGCTAAATGTAAGAGAGCTTTGCATTGTTGTTCCTCATTCAGTTTCTCTATTCAAATCATCATGAGAAAAGCCAGGACCATCGTGTAGAGCCCTACCAGCTGTACAGTGCATCAATATTGCTTGTACTGATAATCTATTTTAATATATACTAGTCAGTAAACTACATTCAGTTGAATCTCATACTTACTTATTCCCTGAGTCAGAGTGGTTAATTCAGAACATAAATAGAAGGCAAGCACCTTTGTTTACTCTACCCTTCTCTCTTTGAGTCAGAAAGCAGTCTCTCCCTGGAATATCCCCTGGGATGCAGAGCCACAAGGATGCTAGTGGAATGTCTTTAAACAACTGGGGCGAAAATGGAAAAACTGAATATCCAACACGAGCAGCATTTGTGCCGTCATAAATCTCAGCTAATTGTAACAGTGCTGTTCTCCTGGGTTCTTGCTTCAGCCAAGAATTCACTCACTTGGGGATCAAGTCTTCGCTACCCTCCCCACTCCAGTCCCAGATGGGCATTGGTCTGAGTCAGAGAAAAGGTGTTGGCTCATCTCAGGTTAGAGAGTTTCATGACTGGGAGCCAAAACAGCAATAAAGACACACGTTATGAGACTCCAGCCAGCAGGGAAATAGAGTGGGAAGCTTCTAACACACTATATCCATCTCTAGAAATTTCACAACACCTCGTTCACTCTGTGTCATATACTAATATGCTTTATGTCCCTTCAGGTTAGATTCTTCTTCATCTTAGTCAACTAGTGTTTCCCAGCATGCAGTGCGCTTGTCCTCTTAGGCACCCCTTCATTCATTGAATCTGTCACCTCTGCCTTTACCATAGCCTTTTCCAGCCTTAAAAAGACAGTGGCATAAAAAGTATGCAGGTTTGGCCATCATGCTAATCTGGGTTGAAATCTTTGCTCTACCAATTACTATTTGTAAACTAGTCATTTAAACCTTGTTGAGACATGGTTTTCTTTTCATATAATGGAGAGATATCTTTATAAGGGTGTTTATAGGGAGCCAACAGTATATGTTTCCTGACACTCTTAGATTGCCGGATGATAAATAGTAAGAATTCAGTGATGCCTATTATGGGCTCCTATGTCTGTAATCCCAACACTCTGGAAAATAAGCTCCACAATTCAAGACCACCTTAATCTACATCGTGAGTCCCCACAGTTATAAAGGTTATACAGTGAGATGCCATCTCCACTCACACCCCCAGTATTTTTCCAGTAAATGCCAGTCCTATTAACTCCATAAGTAGTCTCACTTCTGTTCACCCAGATCCCTCTAACTTTCTTTTTCTTTGCAGGTATATCACTGCACACACGCAGTCTTGTTCAATAAAACACCAACATGGTATCTGAAGTTGGTTGAGACGCTTGGTCAGGCAGTCCCTAGTATTTCAGATTTTATCTCTCTCTTCCCCACATCCTTCTATATTTTACTTTCCACACCTTTCCTACAAATACCTGCAAATATAGTAGCTTTCAGCATTATCGGTATTATGTAGTCATAAGCCCCATCTGGATTCTATTTAGAATCTTTAGCTAAGAGAGCAAGGCTATCTGCCACTTAGGATCTCTCTCCCTCTTCCCACCATGTTTAATTCATGTGTGTTGTAGACCATTTAAAGAGGCTCAATGAGCTGTGAAGATCAGGATACGAACCGTACAGATCGTACATTACTGAATTAGGATACTAAGTATGGTGCCTAAGTGAGGCCAAGGAAGGAGTAATGAAAGCCTGGGCAGTTTAGCAATACCAAGGCAGAATGGTTCAAGTCTGTAGCAAATTGAGAAGATGCGGGACTTCAAGGAAAGGACCATTTGTCATTTATAGTCATTCTCAATTTCTGCCTCTCCCTCACCCTTTACACTCCATCCATCACTGAGACCTGTCATCTCTACCTTGAAATAAATCTCAAGCGTCCCCTCCTCTTTATTCCCACTGCCACCACTCAAGGTCAAGGCCCTGCCTCTTCTTTAACTATTATAATTGACTCTCTCAGCACTTTGGTCCTATCTTGCCGGTCTCTATGCAGCAATCTTACTAAAACATTAACCAGATTATGTTATTTTTTTCTGTTAAAAAACATTCCATTGGTATCTCACTAACTTTATGATAAAGGCCAAATTTATTATCTTATTATTATGGTGTGCATGTGTGGGGGGTGGGGGGATGGGTATGGGTGTGGGTGTGGGTGTGGGTGTGGGTACGGGTGTGTGTGTGTTATGTCAGAATGCCTACAGAGGCCAGAAGGTGTCATATCCTTGGGAACTGAGATTACAGACAGTTGCGAACCTCCCAACAGAGGAGCTGGGAACTGGACTTGGGTCCTCTAGAAGCGCATTTTTTCTTTGAGCCATTTCTCCACCTCTCTCATGGCTTTTGAGATTTTCGTATCCATGTTTATCTTTACCCAGACTCCTCCATGCTTACTTTTCTCTGGCCATTCTTGTATCTTTTACGCTGCTTCTACAAGCTGCCTGTTTCCTCCTTAAACCTCTTACCTTTGTTGTTCCCTAGGCCTTTGTTTCACATAGACAGTGCACACTCATCCTCCAGAGTCTAATATAAAATAGGCTTGTGGGCCTCCTCTCAGCATCATATGCCCGGTTTATGACCAGCTTGTCACTGGGATTGCCTCTGAACTGCCCTTGCCTCTGCAGTCCTTGTGTTCTCTTCCAAAAGAATTTGAAATTAACACAGAGATTATAGTGTCAAAGATAGGGTAGTGTCTGTTACAGAATAGAGGATAGCACAAGAAGAAATAGACTAAACAATGGTCAAAGGGACCATTAGGTCAATCTACATTTTGGGCAGGCTTTTTATTATTTCTAAAGTTTCTAGAGTGTCAACTCTTCTGAGGAGTGTTTGACTATCCAGGGGACTGATGGGGTCATTTGAATTGACTCTTAATGGGGCTGGGGGTGGGGGGAGACAATGGTGTGTTCTTTAACAGAAAGCCTCTGGCTAGCTCATAATCTTATAAGGTTTAGACACTTATCTATTAACCATCTCCCAGGTGGTTCAGAAAGGCATGTCTCCACCTAGACCCAAAGATAGGGCTCAGATCTCCCTCCTTCCCTCAGTAATCAGAGTACTGAAGTTTCTGTTCTTGCTTTTACAAGCTTCTGGTTTGGAAGGAGTGGTCCATCTCAGTGACCTCCGAGCCGGCTAGTCTCTATCTGGTTCTCCACTAGTTCGCCATCCTGCTTTTTCTTTCAACAGCTTTGCCTACTCTCTTTTCTATCTGCTCAGTGATTACAGAGAGCGTCTTTCTCACTGTGTGTCCTTGTGCTTTTACAGCACAGGTGGGAGGAGTCAACAACATGTGCTGGGAACTCAGTGAAGGAATGTCTCATGGGAGGTTCCATTCCAGGATTGGATCTTTTATTGGCTAGCTATAGACTAACCACACACCTCATAGTCCTTCACTGTCCTGACTCTAGGTTGTAAATCCACAGCTAACAAGGCTATTGAGTGAAAAATGAAGACACGGATAATTTTTCCAAATAAATAAATGGGAAAAGAAAAGAACAGAACATAGCTTCCATATTGGTGGAGACAAACCACATTCACTTACTCAGTGGTGCAGATCAGGCCCCTCACAGCACGCTGATGGGTGTGCATGGCCTCTAAGTAGAGCTTATAATCAGGAGAAGCATGCATCGAGCATGTGACTACAGAATTATACCTGGGTTAAGTGCTCTGAAGGAGAGACGAGATGTGTTGAGAATAACGCTGAAGGAGACGATGATGCAGAAATGCCTTCTCCTCTCCCAGGTGCACACTGCCACACCCGGCTCATACTCGGGCACTGGGGTATTAAACTTTCATAATAAGCACTTTACCCATGGAGACATCTCCCCAGCTCCTAAAAAATAGAACTTTAAAACAGTCATTTCTTCCTGTAGAGATACAACTATCTGTTTTAGTTTGTAAAATATAAGCGGTGCCAAGTCTGAGCATTGTGAAACATCTGACAGTCCTCCCCTGACCCAGTGGGTTCATTCTGTGTCATCATGTGCCTTTCCTTCTTGGAGGACTGGAGCTCAATTGAAAATCTTCAATACATCCATCTCCCCTTAGATGGCACAGAACTCTCTCCCTGTCTCCAGAGAGGAAACCATTTACCTCTGATTCCTCTGGGTGGCTGACAGAGAGCACATTAGAAAACACTTAGGCACTGAGGAAACAGTTATTTAGGAAAAACACCTACATTATTTAATAGTCCATAACTCCTGCCAGCTCATTTTGCAGTCTGGGTATGAAATCCAGGTGGGGAGGGAAGGACAGATAAGAGACCCATGCTGTTTGGCTCCAGATCATTAACTCTGTTTTTTAAGGCAAGTTCTTCAGCAGGCAACCTCTGTGCCAAGACGATCCCTCATCAGCCATGCCCATGGGGACATCCAAGAGTTCCTCTTCTTGAACATGGAAGAATATAAGAGAAACAATGGACCAAACACTGGACCAGCAGTCTGCACAAAGAACTGGGTTCAGCTCATTGGCTCTTACAATGTATCCTTTTTGCTGTGTGATAATAAACAGGCTTCTTTATCTTCTTCCACAAAATTGTCTCTTTCTCTAGAATAACGAAGTCATCAGACTAGATCAGGGTGTGTGAATATATACTTTTATCTATGTAAGGATTTCTCTGGAGGCTGTTAATGCTGGTGCCAATATGAGCACAGTAAAAGCGCATGCGTTTTTTCTTTCATGTTATATCCTCAGAAGGTGCTGACTGAGATATCTTGTGTCACTTGATGCACTGCTTTGAAACTCCTGAACAAGAAGATTATATTTTTTAAGGACCCTGTGATAGTTTGTATATTCTTGGCCCAGGGTGTGGCACCATTAGGAGGTGTGTCCTTGTTGTAGTAGGTGTATCACTGTGGGTATGGGTTTCAAGACCCTCATCATAGGAGCCTAGCAGCCATTCTTCTCCTAGCAACCTTCAGATGAAGATGTAGAACTCTCTGCTCCTCCTGTACTATGTCTGCCTGGATATTGCCATGCTCCTACCTTGATGATAATGGACTGAACCTCCAAATCTGTAATCCAGCCCCAATTAAATGTTGTCCTTTATAAGAGTTGCCTTGGTCATGATGTCTGTTCACATCAGTAAAGCCCTAACTAAGACAGACCTAGAGGCTGAATAGTATCACCTAAATTCTTACATTAAATCCCCAATCTCCAATATAACTGTACTGGAAACCAGAGTTTTAGGAAGTAACTGTTTTAAAAGGGCAAGATGATGGGGTCCTGATCCAAAAGGATTCATGGCCACATAAGAAGAGGAGGAGGCTCCATCTCTCTGTCCATGTGAACATACTTAGAAAAGAGCAGGGAGCACACAGTGGGAAAGCAGCTGTCTGAAAATCAGGAAAGACCCTCCATCAGGACCAACTCGGCTAACACCTTTGTTTAAACCATAAGCCGATAGAACTTACAGAAACAACTGCTTGCTGTGTGAGCTGCCCAGACTGTGATATTGGTAATGTAAGCCTGAATGAGTACTAGCTGAAGTTTGGTGGCCTCTTAGCCAGGCCTGAGAATCGCCATTGGAAGTCTGAGTCGCCCCTGTAATATCTGTGTGTCAACATCCCCGTTGAAACCACTTCTGACATGAATTTCCCCATGTGCTCCAGACCACACCCAGGTCCCCCTGCCCAGCTCTTCTGCATTACATTTAACTTCTTAATCATCTCTTCATTGAGTTAGATAAATTCAAGTTAAAAATCACACAGGTAGGCAAGTCTTTTTCAGTACTTCTCATTCATCTTTCTTCTTCTAAACAACTTTTTGATAGACTTGCAAGTATCTGATAACATGAAAATGCCAAAGATATCCTGCCTGGCTTTGATAATTTGCCAGCCATGAACCTTTCTACACTCCTTACACCTTGCCTTGCTGCTTTTAAGCTCTGTCTCTTTGACTAGAATTATTCTTCTACCAGCTCCAGCTGTCTAAACCCTATCCACCTGGCAAGACCCAGCTCAGACTCTATTTTTGCCATGAACACTCCTAAAATCCCTAGGCAAATGTGCCATTTCTATGTCTACTGCACTTATCACCAATAGTAATGCTGAGCTGATCGTGGCATAGAGCACCTACTGCCCTGCTGTAATTGTGTGACTGCTTCTTAAATCTCCCTTAATATTGTAAATGTCTCGAGGACAAGAACCGTGTCTTGCATCTATCTTCTAATCTTAGATAGTCTGGCGCTGTGCCTTGTAATTAGAACAGGCCCAATAAATAATGGTTAAAGGAATGAATGGATGAATGGATAAATGAATTTGAGAGGAACTGTCTCTGATTAGGTTGGGAACTACTTACATATAGACGGGGCTTTAATGTGAATGTGCATTAAAGAGGAAGTATGAACCTGGAATACTTGATGAGTCTGGGGCCAGATGTCAGAAATAAAAGGTGCAATAGCTTATAACTCATTCAGCAGCTGTGTTTGTTCTCACTAACAATATGCCTAGAACTGTTCAGTGCTAGTGGGGGCGGGGGGAGAGAGAGAGTCTCTGCCTTCCTGGGACTCTCATGTAGTAGGTGACACACCTATTAAGTGGCCACTTGAGATTTATATTAAATAATAATTACCACAAGTAGCTTGTTATATAAAGGGTAAGTTGCTGAGGGGCGTGAGGTAAGAAAGAATAATCTAGGTTGAGGGACCAGGAAGGGCTTCTCTAAGGAGATGGCATTTTCAATGAAGGTTAACTAGATTAGGGCCTGAGGGGTGAGTGGGAGACAGGCATGTCCAGAAGCAGACAAGGTCCGAGATCTGATGCTGATGCACACAAGAAACTGAAGAGCTGGTAGGCCCAGGTGTCGTGACAATGGGACTGGGATCTTGGAGTAGAACCAGCCTGGGTGAAGTCTCTAGCAGACTGCTTCAGTCCAGGGCCTGGGGTGCTTTAGACTACAGGGTAAGTGACATAGGGGAGCAGTACTGGAGGGTGATATTCCTTGTGCCTCCAAAGCACTTATTATTGCCTAATTTGCTGCATGTGAACGTGCTTGCTTATTTATTGCCAATGCTTGTTATTAAAGCAAGGGCTTGCTTTCTAAAGTGTCTCTACAGTACTTGGCTTTATTTATTTATTTATTTATTTATTTATTTATTTATTTATTTATTTATTTATTAGTCAGGGTTCCTCTGTGTGGCCCTGACTGTCCTGGAACTCACTCTGTAGACCAGGCTGTCATTGAACTCAGAAATCTGCCTGCCTCTGCCTCCCAAGTGCTGGGATTAAAGGTGTGTGCCACAACCACCCGGCAGTACTTGGCTTTCGATAAGTGCTTAGTCAATGTTTGTGAAATTATATTCAGAAGTAAAAACTTCTAAATTAGAGGCAAAGATGAAGAAAGAGAACATATAGAGAATGAATTCCAGGGTTTGGGCTTTGACACTTAAAACACTGAGATGATATTCATCGGGGTGAGAAAAATGAGGCGTTGTCTTGGAGAGTAAGAGCAGAAATTCATCTTTTGACAGGTTAAGTTTCATAGATGCCTGTGAGATATCCAAATGGATGCCCTTGTCTGGAGACATAAATCTAGATAATGCCTCCATCGATGCAGCATTTCAAGTCATGGGGCCATTTAAGACAGGATGTCTGCCTGGAGGCTACAGTGGCTGCCGGTCTGTGTATAAAACTCATAGGGTCCATAAACTTAGCTGGTAAAACATCACACCTTCACTTTTACTAACTCCTAACTATGGTGTAGTGTTCCCTTCAGAGGCCTGTCGACAGCACAGCACAGCACCGAGGACTGTGCCAATCACAGAAATTATAGGCATTTTCATGTCACCTTAAAACTGTCACAAATATCTTCCAAAATCATTAGTGCTAAACACAACTTCAGCACTATAGATATCACTGCACTTCCTGGTAGATCTTGCTATTTAACACACTGATTTAAAAGCACATAAATTA
Organism: Apodemus sylvaticus; assembly: GCF_947179515.1. Lineage (NCBI taxonomy): Eukaryota > Metazoa > Chordata > Mammalia > Rodentia > Muridae > Apodemus > Apodemus sylvaticus. Next base: position 58,608,423 of record NC_067475.1, read on the forward strand.
GCCCAGCATAGCAGGTATAGTAGTGCATGCCCATAATCCCAGCATGGAGAGGGTGGCAGGAGGACTGCAAGCTCAAAGGCCATCTAGACTACATATTAAGACCTTGACTCAAAAAAAAAGTAGCACATATATTGCTATAGTACAAATTGGCATTTCAAAACAGCATGATCTTTTTCTACATTGTTCTTACTATATTTGAAAGCATTGTTATGAGAAAGGGTGCCTAGATATTGCTCAACAGCCAAAGAGTCCATGTTCTAGGATGAGTTAAGGGTCTCTTGGAGAAGACAGAGACCGCATTTGAGGAAGAGGAATCTACCAGGGAAGTATGAGCAATCAGGGGCATGAGAGGCAAATGCAAATGACTGAGACAACATGCTGGATCAAGGAAGTAGGTCAGGCCAAGGATAAATCATAAAGACCAAGAAAAGCAGTAGATGGTGGGAATTGTACTATTTGGGGAACAAAGGAAAATAACAACCAAGTCCAGCAACTGGCCAAGGGGTTCACAGCAGGAAGGATTAGACGGACAAGTCTACAAATGAAGGCTGGGGTGCACATTCAAAGCTGTGGCCCATGACTAGACTACCTTGAGCTGTAAACCCTGGGCCACATCCCCAGAGAGCAGCAGGGACTCCCGGACTGGCTTAAGGATGCTAAGCAGGAATATCAGTAAACAGATGGTTGCGACAATAGGGATCTAGGCCTGGTCCAGCCTTTGACAGACTCTGAAACTTTGGTCCAATGTACCTGTCTGGGTGAGCCCTTTTCCTTATTCTGTATCTGAGAGGTTTAAGTTGGAAGCTCTCTAATGGATTTTTCAATTTTGACAAAGTAGGATTTGGCCACACCTCTGTTTCATTGTGACAGCAGCTGGCTGGAAGTAGAACTTCCTAGACCAACTCTCCCCCTGACCTCTGTGTTCGTTTTTGAACTGTTCAGATGTCTCTTAAATATCCGAGGCAATGGTAGATCTGCTGCTTCATTCTCCATGTCTGTCTCTGAGACTACAAATGCCCAAACTAAGGTGATCACACCTCGCAGATTAACTTATTATGTGTGCATGTGCACATCTGTATGAAGTGTGTGAATGTTAATACAGATGCCCGTGGAGGCCAGTAGCCAGTTTTGAATCCTTTGGAAGGAGAGTTGCATGTGGCTGTGAGCAGCCCCATAGGGATCCCCGGAATAACACTCGGATCCTCTGCAAAAACAACATATATTCTCAACAGCTCAGCTACACCTCCAATCCCCAGATTCACTTTTTGTTTCTACTTCTTGTTTTACTGAATGTTTATGAGTAAAAGAATGAATGATGTAATTTTAAATGAATAAATGACACATATGTCTAGTTGCTTGGTCAACAATTAACCGACTGGGTTAAGAGTGATTGCCATTCATAATGGACATGGTAGTAGCACACATCTGTAATCAAATCACATGAGAGATGAAGGAATCAGAGGTCATCATCAGTAACATAATGAATTCAAGGTCAGTCTGTCCTATATGAGACCCTATCTCAAAAAAAAAAAAAAGTGCATCCTTATGTCTAAACTAAAATAGGGCTCTGGTCAGCAGGTGGTAAGGTTCAGATTTGCTTCAGACTGTGTTCGTGTACTTTCCTTATCTTTCATCTCCACATCACAGAAGAAAATTTCGTAATGAATTCACTCTGCTCCCACTATGAGAATTCAATTCCCCAACCTCATTTCTTCTCCTCTTCCTCCTTCTCTTTTTCCTCCTCCTCCTTCTCCTTCTTCTTCTTCTTGAAGATATGAGAAGCAAATGGCTCAGAAACCCATGTCACTTGTCATATTTCAGGCCATTAACTATCCCCTCTTCTGTTTCTTATCTGGAGGGGCAATAATGGAGCCCCTGCCTACTCAAGTTTGACTGCAGCCACAGAGAGAGCTTCCGTAAGCTTGAGCCCAAGGAATATGCTCCAGTCCACTCTACCAACAGCCCCTGTAGGATGATGTCGAGGCAGATGTGCATGTTCCAGGACCCACTTAGGCTTTGAGAAGCCTCATTTCTTGGACACATCTGGAGAAAGCACGGTAAGTCACATTACACTGATCTTTTAAAGGGGTCAGAGAGGTGAATGAGGGAAATGAGGATGACTTAGAGATTGTTTAATTACTAGAAGCAGAAAATCACTTCTCATTATTCAGAAGGAGAGGTATTTATTGTGGAGGTGCAGGGAATTGGAGAAGCAAACCGTATCATGGGGAAAGCAGAAGATGGATGGGGTAGCAGTAAGGATTACGAAAGGTTAAGCAAGATAGCAACTGTGGGTGGCTCTTTGGGAAAGTTCAGCAATAAAACAGAGACATGAGTCAGCATCCCAGGGGAGTGTTGGAGACGATAGAAAGGTCTTCAGAATATCAACTGAGGGATGGGAGTCACAGGAGGAGTATGGGGAAAGAACAGAGAAGCTATGTGCAGTAGCTGGACAATAAATGCTTGCAAATTAATTGAAACTGCCTGGTCTGGGGAGAAATAAAGTTAAATGCAACTCAAGAGACTGAGAACATTTTTATTTCTGTCCTACAGTGTAGGTGACTGCTCTGATTCCTCATACACTGTGGTCTGGCTGAGGAAATCAACAACTCCCTCAGGCTACAGCCACCAGAACAGGGAGATTGCTGCAATCCTCAGAGCTTCAGAGAGTCTGTGGACAGCTGCCCATGGTCCCTGCCTATCGTTCGAGCAAAAAGATTTGAAGAGAGTAGGGAGTAGGCAGGTGCATTAAGGACATTTCCAAGTTGACATTAGGAATCATTCCTAGCCAAATACAATAAAGGGGCCTTTTGCTTCTAGGTCAAGAGATCTAGAAATGGGGCTAAAAATTCAACCTATGTTTGCTAATCACAAAGAATGTAAAGAGGTAAACTGGACAAATAATATGTCCTGGAGATGTTTTGGATAAAAGGAAGAGTTCTTCATGCAACCTAATTGGAATAAAATGGAATTTATTTCGAGGACCCAGAGGAATCTCATAGAGTAAGATTACTTTTAAATTACAATTAGTTTTACAGTAATGGGCAGTTGATACAGTCTTTCTCATCTTCTATTTTCTTCCAACTCAAAATGCATGTCCTTTATACCTTCTGTCATTTTTGTGACATTTCTCTCTCCCTAGGCCAGTTTCTGGGCATGTTTTTTGATGTTGCTGTTGCTGTTATTTTTAAATAATATCTGATTATATATATAGTCCAGGATGGTCCCAAAATCTATTGGGTGGCCCCAGCTGCCCTCAAATCCACTAATAATTCTGCCTCAGATTCTCAAATGTAATCGGTGTGGGCCATCTGCTTTCACAAGGTCTATTATGAACTGGCTGCTATCTGTGGAGGTCTCAAAGGAGAAAGGGCACGAGCAGGGTAGAGAATGTGCAACCATCGCTGCTGCTCTAATGTCGCTGCTCCAGTGGCTGCTATTGCTGAAAGCTTGGGGAGAGCCTTCTCTTCCCAGGAAGTGTTGCAGCTCTCATACAACAGAGGCTCTCAGGCGATGGAGTAATTCTCAGACACCTTTATCCCTTCCTGATAAGGTCTTATATACGGTTTGGAGGTGGCTTGGGGATCTGACAGCAGGTGCTTCCTATTGGCTTGGTCGGAGATGTTAGGGGTGCCTCATTTACATGTGAAGGGGTATGGGGTGCTACCATACTGATGGTCACAACTCTTTCTATAGGGGGGGGCCTATGGCTTTATGATAAGGGCCTGGTGTAGCGAGCAGGTGAAGCTTCTACCGTCCCTTTGGCTCCCCAAGGCTTCCAACCCAGCTCAACCTTACCAGGCCTCCTCTCATAATCCACTGTTCCACCCCTCCCCCACACAGTTGATAGAACCTCGTAGCAAGGTTGTCTCTGTGCTCCCTTCCTCAGACATATTTATCACCCCAGCCAAGACCAAATGTTTCTATTAATTATTTCTATGAATTCTATTAATACCATTAAGTCAAATAGAGAAATACACATGATAGTTAGAGCCCCTTCCAGAGTGTTAATGGATAGGCTTGCGAAGAATAAGGTAGAGTGTGGGGATCTGGCTAGCATATGCAGTTCAGAGTATCTGGCTGAGTGACACATTGAAGTGAACTTGATTCACCAAGTTGGAAAGCTTAAATCTGGTCCTTAAACTTCTTTAGAGAAAACTCTGGTCAGATTGGAGGCGAAGGATAGAGAAATGACTAAAAATCTCTATTGGGTTGTAGCATCCCTCTGTGGCTTCCAGCTCTCGCATGTTCTCTTTCCATCCTCACTCTGTCCCAAGAAGTGAACTGTTCACCCTGTGAAGTGACTGGACTCTCCAAAGAACTTGTAACTAAACTAGAAGGAGCAATGTTCCTCTGGGGAATGCTGGGAACCTCCACATGTATCTGTCTATGTTGGATCAAAGCAAACTTATTGTCTCCCTTCAAGACACAGATCTAACATTTGCAACTTCTTCTGTGTTCCTCCAGGGAGAATTAGTCACAACTCCAGGATTCCGTTGATCTCTTTTCAAATATTCATTGAGCCACATGGTCATGATCTGTCATAAATCTGTCTCCTCCAGACTGTGAATCCCAGGAGAAACATCTTAACATACATTCCTGAATCTTCAGACCACATCATGGCATGTCTTAAACATCTGATTAATACTCAGTGAGAAAATGTCCCAGTAATTCCTGCTCCAAAACTGTCTAATAACCATCATTCTCTGGCTGTAATTCCCTGACACACATTCATATGTGATTCAGAATGGTTCTCAATGACTAAGACTATTCTTCAATATCTTAAAATTGGGAAGAGGAAGGATAGACAATGTATGGCTAGAAGGAGAATGAGCTGACTGTTTTTATGTTTCAAGGCCTTTCATGTAGAATTAAGATAAAACTTCCAATCAATGGCCATAAGGGCAAAATAGATTTACAAGTTGAAATGCCAAGAAGATAGATTCTAGATCAGCCATAAGAACAGCCAACAAGGCAATAATGTCCAAAGACAGATCTGACTAGCCACAGAGGTGGTAAGCAACTTGTCTCAAGCATGCTGAAGAAAAATACAATCTTGAGATGGATCATTGAACTCAGTATGTTATAGCTTCATTGAAAGTGGTGCAATTAATCTGTTTATCACTAACAAACTTCTAAATGCAGGTAAAAAATTCCATTAATTCCACAACCCAAAGTGAGGATATGTGAGTATAGAAGATATCATTACGTTCTTTCTGTTTGTCTAAGCATTTAAATGTTTAAATTTAAGCACATAAATGTTTCAAATGTGTACTATATTGCTTAGACTTCATTTTGTAAGTGAATCTTTGAGTTTTCAAATCGTATAGTCTTTTTAAAAAATCTACCCAATGCTGTTTATGTTCATATGAGGTCTCTTGGAGCTGCTGGTGTTTGGGTGCATAATAAATAATCAATTGTATTTTGAGTGTCAATGACCAGCGACTCCCTATATGGTTGAGCACGGTGCAAAGACAGCTGAACTATACTGAGGGAGGCCTGAGTTCTAGCCTCAGCTAAGATCAGAGTCAGTTGTGCCAGTTCTTTCCATCTTAGTTTACCCAGATAACATGAGGAGCTTGAATGAGGCAGTGGGGGCTAGGGGGGGCATGTGTTGTTACTCCACTAGTAAATAAGTACAATACTCTGATATTCACTTTGAGAGCTACGAAGCGTTTCCCATAAACTTAAGAACTTATTTAGATGAAGCAGGTGAGTAACTGTCTAAGAGCATCAATGATGGAAGAGCTAAAAACAGTAGAAGACATGTCTACTGCAGAAATTAAGCGTGTGCATACCACTTCTGGCTGAAGTGATTTGGAGCTGGGAATGTACTTTAAGGAGGCACTTCTGCAGATGGTACTGTGATGTTTTGCCTATGTTTCTTCTTTAGGAGCGAGACACTCATGAGCCTCAACTACCAAGAATGCTAAATGCAGAAAACTAAGAGCTCTTGACTCAAGAGAGCTTCCTGGACTAGGCATACTACCTTTCTGAGGGCAGCCTACACCCAGTGACTATCCAACGTGGGGCCTAGTTCCCTTATCTGAATTTGAGACAACACTGAAGGGTCATTTGACTCTAAGTATAGCCACAGGGGAATGCTGAGTGTGTTTTCTTATAACCCCACTGTATGAAAATCTCCATGTCTATATATATATCCAGAGAACTTGATATTTAAAAAAACTCAGTAATTCCTAAGCTAAAGAGGCATTTTTAAGAGCACAACGATGTTACAATCAGGAAATAGAGAGGTGGATCCACAACTAAGATCACACATGGCACTTGCAAAGGACCCAGGTTTGATTCCTCACACTCATATGGTATTTCACAGACCTCTGTAACTCCAGTTCCAGAGAATCCAAATCCCCTTCTGACCTCCATGGGCTCCTGTTTACATGTGATGTGCATACATACTCAGGCATATAAATATACTCATAAAATAAATATTTTCCAAGTTAGTCACGGGAAATTATGGTGGTACCTGTCTGAAATCCAGCACTCAGGAGGTGGAGGCAGAAGGATTATAAGTGTGAGGTTAGTTCAAGATACACAATGAGACCCTATCTCAAAAAGCAACTGAACAATTGCTGGAAACTAATGAGAGATTAAATCTCAGGAAGTGAGTCAAAGAGAGTAAGAGAAGCTCATTATCCCACAGGAACAAAAAGTAAGAAGTACAACAGATTTTTCAAGAGAACAGATGCGAGTCGGAAGATGGTGCAGTTGTATCTTAAAGTCTGAAAGGAAAGAGAAGCTGTCACACTGGAAACGTATACAGAATTAGGATATCATTTAACCAAAAAGGCAAAATAAAGGGTTTCAGGTATACAAAAACAGATAATTCATCACCAGTAGAGCAGCATTTGTAAAGCAAAAAACAAAAACAAAGCAGAGCAAAACAAAAAAGCCAGACAAACCTTCAGATGGAAAGGAAACAATGCAATATACAAATTAGGATCTACAAAACTATGGAGAAGACCTAAACTGGCTCCTAAATATAAGAGGAGAGTACAAAAGATGGCTTTTCTTAGTGTTAAATTTCTTTGGAAGAAAACTGACTGTTTAAAGTGAAAGGATTCACAACATGTTCGAAGGGTTTACAGTGCACGCCTGAGTAAAATGGGTAACAACATAAAGTCCACGGCTGGGGGAGGGAGGAACACTAGAACGTGTGCTCTCACACCATTCGCACAGAAGATGCATATGGTATGTTCTTTGAACATGGTCTATTTTAAGTTAAAATTGTGTACTATAATCCCAGGAACTATAGTAAGGCCAAAGAATAGATAAGTCTAAAGAAGATGAAGGACAGGGAGATGGCTCAGTCACTAAAGCACTATGTGTGAGACTGAGGACCGGACTTTAATCCCAGCACCGACATAAAAGCAGGCTGTGTCGGGCCACATCTGAAAAGCCAGCACTTCAAGTATCCCTGGGGCTTGCTGGCCAGTCAGGCTACTCAGGCCTGAGTCCAGGTTCAGTAAGAGACCCTGTCTCAAAACCTAATGTGGAGAAGCAATTGAGGAAGAGACTTGATGGCAATGCCTAGTTCCCCTTACATGCTCACATACATATGAACACGTAGACAGATGCACAGACACAAAAAGAAGGCAGAATGAAATCATATGAAGCATGAGATGAACAAAGTAAATTCTACTGGTGAAAATAATAGGAAGTGGCAAGAACGAGTGTGTTGAATGGAAAGCATTAATGTAAGGCAAACTTAACCCAACAATATTTGGAATCACATTACAGGATAATAGTGGATGGCACTGAGGGATTGGGTCGTTCTGTACAGTCGTTGTTTTGCAAGCGCGAGGGCCTGGGTTTGCTCTCTAGCATCCGCGTAAACAGCTTGGCATGGTGGCATGCACTCATAATCCGAATGCGAGGACGCAGAAAGAGGAGGATCCTTGGAGAGCACTGTCCAAGCACGAGGACCTGAGTTTGGATCCCCAGAGCCCATGTAAAGCCCAAGTTTGGTGATGTGCAGCTGTAACTTATAAGTTATCTACACAGTGTCGAAGATGTGCTATAGTGTTACTTACAAGTTTAGTGAGAGTATCTGTAAATGCATATTGCAAACTCTAGGGCAACTACTAGTAGTTTAATTATATGGTTTAATTTTATATATATATATATATGTATGTATATACACACACATATATATACACATACATATATACATACACATATATATATACACATACATATACATATATATATTAAAGAAGACAAAAAAATCAAAAGGTTTTTTCCTGTTATGGTTTTTTACAACAATAAAAAAATAGTCAAAGAACTGCCTCCTTTCTCTGCCCTCTCCTGCTCCCTCCCTCTGTCTGCCTGTCTGCCTTTATCTCTCCCCCACATCCCCACTCAGAGATGGCCTTTCGATCTCCCCTCCTGCAATAAGGCTCTTACACTAGAAAAAACTAGGCACAGAACTGGACATGGCTGTGACTCCAGCAGGAGGGTGGAACAAGAACATGGACTATGCAGAAGGATGGAAGCCATCCTGGATTATATAACGAGATAAAGACAGACAGACAGACAGGGAGGGAGGGAGAATACTGACACTAACTAAAGTAAACAGAAGCCGTGTGACTCTTAATTGAGACAGTAGGTTTCAGAACATGAAAAATCATCGATGATAAAGACAACGATTAATCAAGAAGATCTATCAATAAAGCATATTCACCTAGCTAATGACAGAGCTCTAGAATACAGGAAGCAGAAGGAACACTGTAGGAAGAAATAAGCAAAGAAAATAAAGACACTGAAGACAGTATCCACAGCATTAGGCCACTTGAGAGACATCCTACCAGCAGAACATACATTCTTATCAAGAGCATACACTAAATACTGAGATCAGTCATATCCACACCCATAAAACAAGTCTTAATCAATTTAAGAGAACTGAAGTGATCCAGGGACAGTTCTGGGACAACAGAAGGAGCTATAAACATCAACAAGAGAAAGTGCACAGAAAGGAATCAAATATTTGGAAACTAAGCAATTTAAATAATCTGTGGCCCAAAACGTAACTCACAAAAGACATTAGAAATGTTTGATTTAAAAAAAAAAAGGCATAGGGCTAGAAAGATGGTTCAGAGGTTAAAGAGCACTGACTGCTCTTCCAGAGGTCCTGAGTTCAAGTCCCAGCAACCACATGGGGGCTCACAACCATCTGTAATGGGATCTGATGCCCTCTTCTGGTGTGTCTGAAGAGAGCAACGGTGTCCTCATATACATAAAATAAATAAATCTTTTAAAAAGGCATAATATAGTGAGATTTATTTTTAAGCAGGGCTTACAGGTAATTCATAGTGTTGAAACCTTATATCAGAAAAATAGAAAGGCTTAAAGCCAATTACCTAAGCTTCTCCCTTAAGAAACTAGAAAATTAAAAGTAAGCCCAGAGCAGAAAGGAGTAAATCGTAAAGACAAGAGTGAAAATCAATGAAAGAGAAAACAGAAAATAATAGTGAAAACCAATAAACTCAAACTCGTTTCTTTAAAAACATCAATAACGTATAACCTCCTAAACGAGACAGACTGATCAAAGGACTGAGAGAGCAGAAGTGGGGTTAGAGGAAGAAAGGGGGACAAACAGTTATGGCCCCTCCCCCAAACGAGAGCACAAATACAGCTGTTAGTGAGAGTGAAACGAGACGAAATGAACATTATAAAGACCCAGTGCCAATAGTGCAATTTAGAAAGCACACACACACATTTCTTTAAAAGATGCAAACTATCAAGACGAAACTCACTAAGAAGAATTAACCTGAACAGCCTCATAGACATAAAAGAGAGCCCAGTCTGGAGTTTTCCATAAAGAAATCTCTAGGTATGAGTAGCTTTACTGAGAAATTTTAGTAACTATTTAGAAATATATATCTATTGTATGTAAATTTTATACACATACATGTAGACACGCAAGCACACATGTGCACATATATATGCACACAAATGAAGGCGGAAGCCATCCAGGCTATTCACCCCATTTTCACTGTGCAGGCAGTGGACACCAACTACGATGAACAAATATGTGATGGAAAGATGGGAAAGATTAAAAAATGGGTGGTATGTGTGCTGTCAAGAGAGGTGGAAGTGGAGACTTAACTGGATGCTAAGGCAGTGAGGACCAGGCTGATGTGAGTGGCCTGCACTGCCATCTTAGGCCATGGTGGGTCAAGGTCCTACCGGTCCAGGTGATGTCCATAGCCCATGCTACCACCTAAAGCTTTGCAGATGTCTGGGGTCTGTGCTGCAGCCGGAAGCTATGTTGTTCTCTATGGGCTGTGCTGCCACCGAGGCCATGCTGATCTTAGTAGCCTATGCTGTCAGCTTGGCTCATAATGATGCCCAGGTCCAGCTCCTGCTGAGTACCATGTCTGGATCCATGGCCCTGCTGTAACTATGGTCTATACTGATGTCTGTGGTCCAGGTTACCGCTGAGCACCACGTCTGGATCCGTGGCCCTGCTGTAACTATGGTCTATACTGATGTCTGTGGTCCAGGTTACCGCTGAGCACCACGTCTGGATCCGTGGCCCTGCTGTAACTATGGTCTATACTGATGTCTGTGGTCCAGGCTACCACTGAAGGCCACGCGGATGCCCGTGGTCTGCACTGCAGCCTGAATCCATGTCAATGTCTATGGACCACGCTGCCACTGAAGGCCATACTGATGTGGTGGCCTGCACTGCCACCTGGCCATGGAAATGTCTGAAGTCTGGGCTGCCCCCAAGGGCCTTGTTTGAGTCTGTGGGTCTACTGTAACCCGGGCCTGTGTTCATAGTCAGTGCTGTCACCAGAAACCATGTGGAAGCCCATGATCTGCGTTCCCACTGACTATAAAGAGCAGGAAAGCTACTTTTGCAGTGATATCAATGATTGCAGATGCATCGTTAAGAAAGAGGGACATGGAAGATTTCTTTGTCCAACACTACCCTCACCCCTACCACCCAAAGAAGTAGCAGCCTAAACAGGAAGCCACCAAAGAAAACTCTTAGAAAGTACGGTAAAGATGCCAAGGTTAGCTCTCCATGATGGACAGCTTCTGGTGGGGAAAGACTCAGTTCTGTTTAAGGGCAGAGCACTGAGAGTTTGACCATGCTTCAGTGCATATATGGATAACACAAATTGGACTTGGTTTGAGGGGGGGTGTAGTTTTGTTTTGTTTTGTTTTGTTTTGTTTTGTTTTGTTTTGTTTTGGAGGAGAGGTCACCAGAGTTGGGGATACACATGGAAGGACTGGGAAATGAGTCTGATTGGGGTGCCTGATGTGAAATTTCCAAAGGATCAACAGAACAGAGTCAACTGAGTCGGGACTCCATTGTGGTCACAGAAATCAGGGAGCCTGCATGGGTTTGACCTAGGACTTTTGCACATATGCTGTGGTTGTGTAGCTTGGTGTTCTTGTGGGACTTCTAACAGTGGGAGAAGGGCTGTCTCTGACTCTTTTGCCTGCCTTTGGGACCCTTTTCCTCCTACTGAGTTGTCTCACCCAGCCTTGATGTGAAAATATGTACCTGGACTTATTGTAACTTGTTATGCCATACTTGGTTAATATCCCTTGGAGGGCAGCTATTGCCTGAGGGAAGGCAGAGATAGAGAGTGGATCTGGGGGAAGTGGAAGGTGTGAGGTAGAGACTTGGAGTAGAGAGGGAAAATTGCAGTCAAGATGTAACATGAGTGAAAAATAAAGAAAAAAGGAAAAATACATATCTAGTGTATGTAAATTTATGTACACACATATACATGCACACACTTGCATAAACACACACACATGCACACACATTAACACACAGATATGCAAATGTGCAAAAATACACATACATACGTGCACACACTCATAAACAAAACCACAGATACACATTCCCACGTAGGCACAAAACACTTCTCCAAACTCTCTTTACCCCAACATTTCCCTGATACCACACTAACACTGTTGACAGAATACTAAACTGCCAACTAATTTCCCCAATGAACATTGACCAAAAACCATTGACAAAACTTTAACAAATTGAATCCAGCAAAATATGTAAAGGTTAATGCATAATAACCAGATGGAATTTATCCCCAAACTAAAAAATCAGATTAGCATTCAGTATAGTCATCATATGAATAATTGACAAGAAAAAAATTATACAACCATCTCAGTAATCATAAAAAGATCAAATACCAAAATCCCAAGCATCCATTCATGACGTAAATTCTCAGCCACTGTAGAGTTTCCTCAGCCTGAGTAGGTAGGGATGTCTATGGAGCATCTGCAGCAAACTCAATGTATTAGTCAATGCTTTTCTTCTAAGACTGGGAACAAGGCAAAGAGCCTCCTTCTTCCCACCCACTGCCACACTGGAGGCTAGTCTAGTCAGCGATGGTCAACAAGAGTAAATAGATGGCAGACAAACAAAGAGAGGGTGCTTTATTCTAAGTTTCACTTGCTTCAAGTGTCTAAGTCCATTGCCTGAATATGGAAGAATCTGGAAAGTCTGCACCCTCTGCCCTCTGCCCCACGTTCCTCCTCCTTCCCACCAGAAGAGACTTTTTAAGATCAGATGTCTATCATGATGCCATGGTTCTAGGATTACAGGAAATTTCAGGCCTAGGACAATGGTTGCATGCAAGCATGAGGATCTGATTTTTGGATCCCCAAAATTAATGTAAAGCCCAGGTTTCATGGTGTATTCCTATAATTTCAACATTATAGACACCAAGACAGGAGGAGCTCAGGGGCTCACAAGCCAGCCAGTCTAGACAATTGATGGGCTCTAAATTGAATGAAAGACCAGCTCTCAAAAGAATAAGGTGAAAACCTGTAAAAGAAAGACACCAGTGCCAACCTCTGACCTCCACAATGCACTCATAGGTATGTGGCACCCACGCACTTTCACACACACAATTTAAAAAAAAAAAAACATAACCAACCCTCCCTGTGTCTCTGTTTTCTCTTCTCAGTAGAGCAGAGAGCTAAGGAGGTCAGTGCTGAGATCCTCACCCTTGTCTCCTTCCAACCCCTCTCCATTTGCCTGCGTCCAGATGATAATGCAGGCTCAGAAGATGCTTAGACCAGATCTTGAAGCTAAAGAGGAACGGGCAGCAGCAGGCCTATCCTAGCATGCTGTCCCTGCTGACTAAAGTCTCCTTCTGACATGGAAATTGATGTCATTTTCAGGTAAATTCAAAAAGGCCCCAGAGCTCAGCCTTCTGGAGTCTTTGCCTCCAGTCTAGGCAATAGGAGCCGCCTGTGCCAGAAAAGCATGTAGGGTTTGGTGTCAAAGCTTCACAGCCATATATATGAGCACTTCTCCACTTTGCCCTTAAGATAAACACTTCGGTGCTGCCAATGGCTGGCAGAGAAAGCCAAAAAAATCTGAAAGCTGGATCTCTGTCATTTCTTACTAAGTCTTCCACTTAGCAACTATTATAATCAGCCTGAGGAGGCAGAATGGACCACATCTCTCCACTGAGAATTTGGTTCCAGATAGCAAAATTGACCTTGCCACACAACATATGCCAAGAGGATGTGCAATGTTTTCCTGGTCACTGAATGAAAGGTGCCCCAAATCAGATTAAAAAAGAGGAACAAGAGACAACTGAGCTGGGGTCTTATGGTGTGGACAGTGCAGACCTGGGGTGAGGAGCTGACTTCCATGGTTTGAACTTCCTACCGGTACGAAAGCCAGGGGCGCCTGATGTGGTGCTGAAGGAGAACAGAGCAGAGAGCTGGAGCACCTTAAGCAACCAGATATCAAATGTGGAGGTTCATGCTTTCTTATACCAACGTCCCTGAGTCCCTCCAGGAGCCTCCCCTCTCCTCTCAGTGTGGGGAATTTCCTTCAACAGAACAGGCCGTGGGGGTGGGAGAGCCCCTCCCACACGTGGAGCAGCATGCATGAGGAAGAGACAGGGCCTAATGAGCTTGAAGAGAATATTTAAACTGCTAAACAAGATGGCATATTTACTACCATGTTTATCCCTGAGCATTTGCAATAAAAATCAAAGTGATGGCATTATTTGATCCCCGGGTGGCATGTGCTTGGAAGCTCTTCTTTTTCAGCCAGAATTGATCGGGGTTGTTCATAATTCTTCCTTTCAAAAGGCAATTGAAAATCTGGCTAGTGGAAGCAGAAGAATGGGCAGGAGCTGTAAACATGGGAAGGGAAGAGTGCTCATCTGCTCCGGAAAGATGGAGGGGCAGCCAATCCCTCTCTGGAGGGCTCAGGCACGGCCGGGGCAGTATGGCATATTAGAAAGCACCTCCGCTTCAAAGCCGACAGACTGTGACTTGAACTCTAGTTCCACTGCTTAACACAAGACCCGAGAAAACATATTATCTTCCAACCTTGCTTTGACCATCTTTAAATTAAAACTACCAATACCCACCACAATGAAAGTACCATAGAAAATAAACTAGAGAATTCATGTAGATTCCAGCCTAACATGTGCCACGTATACAACACATAATTTTATAAGTGCACATCTACCAACACCGTCAGAATAACCACCAACAACTGGGAATTGTGGGTTTTAACAAATCTCCACACTTCTTTTTCTCCATTCTTCTGTCTGAGCCTCATAAAATTTGCCCCAAAATTACAAATAAAAATTCATCTCATCTGCACTTTAAAACCTCCAGAGAACTCACAAGTCCTCCAGACTCTGATAGAAAGCTCTCTCTAAAGAGAACTATCGCCTGACTTGCCAGGGCACAGTTTCCCTCAAACATCTGCTAATAGAAAAATAACTTAGAAGGTGTTGGCTGTTGAGCAGGAAATGAAGTTTTGATTTCCATTCCTGACAGTATTTTAGAGTAGATATTTTGTAAAACCACTGAAGTACAAAGAACCGAAGGCTGTGGGAAACATTTCTGGTATGCTTTTTAATTCACAGCATGGTGGAGGGGGTGTGACAGTAAGGAAAATCACCATAAACCAAATATGACTTGAAGTGCCAACCCTGAGATTTGAGTTCTGAGCACTCAGATGCTCTGGGGACTCCTGCTTTTGGCTGGTAACCTAGGGTGTCCCCCTGAAGGGGCTTTACCAGGAGAAAAGGGAAGAAGCCCATCTGTGTGACAGGTAGGAGGGACTGAGGCCATGATTGGCAGGGAGCCCTTACATAGCTCCACAAAAGATGATAAATAAAAAAGGAAGGAAGGAAGGAAGGAAGGGAGGGAGGGAGGAAGGAAGGAAGGAAGGAAGGAAGGAAGGAAGGAAGGAAGGAAGGAAGGAAGGAAGGAAGGAAGGAAGGAAGGAAGAGAAATGAGGGAAAAGAACCTACCAAATGAAGGAAAAGCACCACAAAATTTGCCTGCCCTGATTTTAGGCATGAAAAACAGTCCTCAGCTTTCACGGTCACAGCCGGGCTTCACACATTGCTGCCCACTTCTATCTCACTTTTAAGGAAGAGCTAACATCGACGCTCCTTAAACAATTCCACAAAGTAGAAGGGAAGGAAACTTCCCAGCTTCAGTTTTCTTTCGTGTTATGGATTTAAGCTGTTCACATCCTCCTGATTCATTGTGGTAGACAGTGTGCATCTAAACATTTATTCATTTCTTCTAGGTTTGCAGAATATAAGTATTTAAAAATAGCCCCTACGAATCCTCTGGATTTCATTTGAATCTTCATTGAATTTTCATCTTTAACTTTATTAATATGAGTCTTTTCTCATTCTTAGGGTTAGATTGGCTAAAGACTTAAAAATCTTGTTTAACTTTTCAAAGAACTAAAATCTTTGATTGACTCGTGTATTTTTCTTTTATTTCAAATTATTTCATTAATTTCTGCTGTGAATTCTACTGTGTCATCCTAGGTGCTATTTAGGGGTTGACTTGATCTTAGTTTTCTTAAAACCTTAAGGTGAAAGATTATGCAATTTGTTCGCTCTCGCTCTCACTCTCTCCCTCTGCCTCTGCCTCTGCCTCTGCCTCTGCCTCTGCCTCTCTCTTTCCCTGTATGTTTCTACCTATAAATGGAAGCACTTACAGTTACAAACTTTCCTTTTCAAACTTCCTTTGCTGTATCCCCATGTTTCTAATAAGTCATGTTTTATTTTTATTTGATTCTAGGAATGTTTTTTCCTCCCTTATTTCTCCAATGGCAGACTGTTCATTTGAGAGTAGTCTTGAAGTATATGAGAGTACTCTTGCTGATTTCTAATTTTAACCACTGCAATGTGATAAGATACAGGAAATTATCCAGGCTTTTTTATATTTGTTAAGGCTCACCTTGTGGCCAAAATGTCATCTATTTTACAGAATTTTCCATGGGTTGTTGAAAAAATGTATATTATTTATCTGTTGGGTAAAATATTCTGTGGATATATATTAAGTCTGCCTGGTCTATAATATAATTAGGAATCGGAGGAATATATCCAAAGCGTTTCCTTTAAGATTGGGAATAAGACAAGAGGGTCCAATCTTTTGCTGTTACTCAATACTGTGCTGAAATTCCTAGCTAGAGCAGTAAGACAAGAGAGGTAAAGGGAACACAAAAGGAAGGGAAAGAAGCCAAAAATATCCCTATTTGCAAATGAGGGGATCCTGTACTTAGTATACTCTAAAGAATTTACCAGAAAACGTTCTGGCCTGATTCACTATTTTGTATTCCAGCAAAGCAGCAGGATACAAAATTAGATAACAAAAACTGGGTAATAGATGCCCAGAGAACTAACTCCCAAACCTAAGATCTCCCTTCAGGATTCATAGAGCATGGATTCTGACATGCCTGTGAAACAACCCATGGATAGGATGACGTGGGAGGATCGAGTGGCAATGGCCAGTCCTCTCACATAGAATCGTGACTGTTCCACCAGTCACAGGAAATTGGCAATTCGCTGGCAAGGTCTTGCCTCAGTAGTGAAGAGTACTTGGCCCTAGACTGAACATTACTCTATCCCTAGTGCTAGAGTCTGAGTAGGGAGTGCTCTTCAGGAAGGCCCAAGCTCTGAAAGCTTGGCTGCAGAGAGAGGCTCAGCCATGGCCCACGATGAGCCTGTATCAGTAGATTAACATGGCAGTGGACACTATTGATGGCACTATTAGGAGGGGGTGAAAGCTTTCAGAGGTGGGGCCCACATGGAGGAAGTAGGTCCTCCAGCAATCAAATGTCATGAGGCATGCAAAGATGTAAAAAAAAATATATTGAGGGAAAATGACATTAATAAACCCAGCCAGGTGTGCCAGCACATTCCTTAACACTTACAAGAATCAGGAAGGGAAATCGTGGGTTCAAGCCCGCCCTCAGCTACTTAGAAAGACCCTCTCTATGAATTAAGCATATAAAATAAAATACCAAAACTAATCCAAAAATGATATTAGAAAATAAGAACATTAAAATGGTAATAATAACTGTTTAATTATGCTTATAAAATGTAGTGTAGATGAAAAATATTTTTAGAATTTCAGTTGAGTTAGAAGCAAAAATGATAACAAAGATCAATGGGTTACTACACAGACATCTCAGGGCCAGGCATAGGATACAGCTCTAGGAACTGTAGGTCAGGGAGGCCCCAGAGGAGCCCCAGAATAATACAAGATCTAGCTATTCCTTCTGGCTTGCCAGTGTGGTGGTTTGAATAAGAATGCCCCACTCCCGTAGGCTCATACATTAGATGCTTAGTCACAAGGGAATGGAACTGTTTGAGAAAAATTAGAAAGATTGGGAGGTTTGGCTTTATTATAGAACATGTGACTTCATTAGAGGAAGTATGTGACTGGGGGATGGGTTTGAGATTTCGAAAGACCATACCAAGCCCAGTCTCTCTCTCTCTCTCTCTCCCTCTCCCTTCTCCCCTCTCCCCTTTCCCCTCTCCTCTCCCTGCCTCAGATCAGGATATAGCTCTCAGTCCCTGCCCCAGTGTCTGCCTGTATGCCACCATGCTCCCTACCATGATAACAGACTAAACTTCTGAAACTGTAAATAAGCCCCCAACTAAATGTTTTCTCTTCTAAGAATTGCTCTGGTCATGGTGACTAAGAAAGCCACCAGATCGATGATAACACCCCACTGCTAGAGTCAGCATCTATCTGGGAGAAGTGAAGCTGGAACTAAGCTGGAAATATCCTCCTTGCTGGCTACCTTCTGTAGTGCCAGGAGGTGCTATGCAAGCTTCTAGGGGTATAAAAAGCATCGACAGCCTTACCCAGTTGTGAACCCCATAAACTACAATACCAACCTGCCAGGGAAGATGTGCCCACCTGAGCAATTGTAGCACAGCTATTATGGGAATAGCCAACTGTTCTCTGGTTGTATTTGGCACACTCTAAAGAAAGTAGGTTGGTAATGTAAACCCAGTTTTTTTTTTTAAAAAAAAGTGCAATCCAGGGGAAGGCATGAGCCCCAGGGAAGGGGCTCTTATTGTTGTCATTTAGTTAGATTTATTGATACAGCATCAAAGCATCAAACTGCCTTCTAAATAGCTGTTTTTATACCCATAGAGAAAAGCTCCCTCAGCTACAATCAGAGAAGCCTCTCTTCACAGTGACCACTGGTGAATGCCAAGATTCATGATTGTTCAAGTTGCTAAGAATGAGTGACAGTTTAGTGTTCCACCCAAAACAAGATATTTATAACACCTTAATCCAAGACTCAAGGGATCTTGCTGAAGAAGGGCCAAAAAATATGTTAGAGCTAGAATATGGGAAGAAGGGCTATGAAATGACATCTTCTGGGTGTGACACAGTCATTGCAACCATAAATTTATAGAAGCTTACATTTACCTGCACTGGATCTGAACAAGATTAGCTCTGTCAAGGTTTAGTAGCAGGTCATGGATGGGGAGTGGCCAGGGACCCTACTCCTTCCTGCTGAACTATTGGTTACTGTGCTCGTTAGTTCTTTGACTACTTGATGCAAGCTAGAGTCATCTGGGAAGAGGGAACATCAGATTGGCCTATAAGCAAGTCTGTAGGGCATTCTTCTGATTAATGATTGATGCGACAGTGCCTAGCCCACTGTGGGTGGTGTCATCCCTACCAGGTAGGGATGTCTTGGATTGTATAAGAAGTCGGGATGAGCAAGCCAAGAAGAGCAAGCCAGTAAGCATCATTCCTCTGTGGTCTCTGCTTTAACTTCTGCCTCCAGGTTCCTGCCTTGAGTTCCTGCCCTCACTTCCCCTCATGATGAACTATGAGCTGTAAGGTGAAATAAACCCTCCCCTCCCCGTGCTGCATTTGGCCACGGTGTTCTGTCACAGCAAATGGAGACAGCTGCTGATAGATTCTAGGAAAGGGGGAGTCTTTATCTCCAGTTGTGTAACCACTGTGAACCCAACAGGTTCCAATGAGTAGGTTCCAAATCCATGGCCACACCTGGTGGTGGTCCTGGCTAAATTCACCGGGGTCAGAAAACAAAAGAAACAAAAACCATGAAGGTGGGAAAGGAAGATTGATGGAAGGTAGAGTGGAGTAGTGATAATCAGAATGCAGTCTGCACCTGTATGAAAATTTCAAACAAGTTTCATTTAAACAAACAAATGAAATTAAACAAGCCTCAGGGCTCTGGAGCCACGGGATTGCTCAAGCCACTCCCAATGCTTTAGAGTATATTCTCACTTTGAACTTTTAATGAGCATAGACGCTCACAACTAAAACCTAAAAATGGAGCCTGCGAGATGAAAATAGGCTGAACAAAATTGAGAGCAGGTCAAACATAAAACAAGGAAAAAATAGTAAACTTCAAGACAGTAACAGAAACCATCAGACGTGAACACTTTGAAGCTCAGCTATTGTGATTACTTTGTATAAAACACTTGGTTCCCACGGTCCGCTGTTTTACATTAGCTTGCTCGGTAAGCATCTCTATGCTATTTTTTTTTTAATTTCTCCTTACGTTTAAGACAGACAGTAGCAGAGTTTTAATGTTTTTGCAAAATATTTTAAATGTCACAGAAAATGATAATATTTCCATGGATTAAAATACTTTGCATAAAGCTATACTCAATGGCATATGTCTGTGATCTCAGAACTTGGGAGCCTGGGGCTATAGGATCTTATTCCCATATCAGCCTAGGATATATTGCACCAGATTAGCCTGGGCTACAGTGTGAGACTGTCTCAAAAGGGGGGATATAATCCTTTGTACAGTCTTCCATCACTCCATTTGAGTTTTATTTTTGTTGGTGGATTCATTGTTTTGTTTTTTGCATTTTTTTGGTTGGTTGGATTTGGTTTTTTTTTTTTTGCTTGCAAAATTCATAATGTCTTTATTTTTAATAGCCAAGTAGTATTACATTATGTAAATGAACCATATTTTACTTGGGATATGTGTATGTAATTTCTTTTTTTAAAAATATTTTTATTTTCTATATTCTTTGTTTACATTTCCAAATGATTTCCTTGTTTTTGTTTTTTGCAGTCACGACTCAATTGCACTTGTTTCAAGGAATGCAAGGCTGGCTTAGTAGTAGAACACCTATCTGTTGCTTAATCACACTAACTGACTCTGGCTAATGCACAGCCTTGAACGTCTCAGCAGAAAGTCTTTAAAAGAAACTAACAAATTCAGGATGGAACTGAATATTCCTAGCCAATACCCCATATCCCATTGGTAGATTTGGAATTTTTAAACCATGGAATGTCTCACTGCCTTAACACTTGAAGTATGCCCAGAGATCAATGTCTACATCTAGCAATTTTGTGGATAATTTGGATTTTTTATGTTTCTACTAAAAGATTAAATTTTTTTTAAATCTCCAAGTAAATTTTAAAGTTTGTGATAATCTTGCCAAAAATGATCAAACCTAAATCTGATTATTTTCCTCCACCCATCTACTAGGTTACCATCTACTGTATTCCTGGGAACACAGGGAAGAAAAATATTATATCATGGGAATGAAGGTTTAAAAGCCAGACTATTGGACTGGTGAGACAGTACAGTGGCTAAAGGCACTTGCTGCCAAGCCTAACCACTTGAGTTTGATCCCCAAAATCAAGACGATTAAACCAGAGAGCAAACTCCTACACATTGTGCCCTGACCTCCCACATGTGCATCATGTGTGGCACACAGAAGCCTACGCAAATACTCAGGCACTAAATTAATAAAATGCCATTGAAAAGCAGACAGGGATAAACCCTATGGAGGATGAGCAGCTTAGCTTTTTAAGCATTGTCAATCATAGAGGAAAGAAGAACGGAGAAGAGGAAGTAAGTGAACGAGGAAATGCCGTGACCCTAGCTAGAAGCATTGCCCAGACTCCACCTGCAAACTGTTGGCATGGTGGGAAGACATTAAGAAAAAGGTACATGTCCAAATACTCACTGGGTACTGAGGAATTATCATTAAATTAATAAGACGTTTGGAGCACGATAAGAAATCAAGAGGGATTAGGGAGGCATGTCTAAGTAAAGTGTGTTTGATGGTAGGAACTGGCAATCCCTGGCTGGTAGAAGCATGGGTAGGGGTTCAGTTTTCCTGCTTTGTACGTCTTAGAAATTCTCAGCAATAAAGTCTTTTAAAGAAACTAACAGATTCCCCATTAAAACGAACATTCGTAGCCGATCTTCCTCACTCCCGTCCATGCCAGCTATTCGCCTATTTTCTACCCACACCTTCTTTTAATACTGTGCTCTATCCTGGGGCTTGAAGTCTCAAAGTGCATTTTGTTCCCTCATTTGCCAACTGGATTTCTTTTTCTTTGATGTTGTTGTTGCTGTTACTGTTGTTTATACTAACTGTACAAAACAGTGGGCTTCACTGCGGCATATCTATCCAGGGGTGCAGGGCCCTTTATTCACCTTCATTTTCTCTGTCACCCATTCTTATTCCCACATCCCTCCCACATCTCCTCTTCTCATCCCTAGGAGACTCCTGCCTTGCTTTCAGATCCACAAACAGTGGTTAGTGTGGAGTCAATGTTAGGAAAACAGAAGTGGACAGAGAGCAGATCCCTGCACTTGGCTCCATCAATGTAGCCATTGTAGGTTGTCATAGTGACAATAGAGCTAGGGATATTACACAGTCCTGAAGCCTGGCCCAAGGTATCCTCTCCCTGTGGTTTCAGACTTGGACAGGACAGCTCTCTTTGATGAGTCCAGAGGAGACTTAGATCATTTCACCAACAGCTCAGCAGTGTGTGCCACTGAGGGGTCTCAGTATAGGAAGTAAGCGGTTTCTAGCCTTTGGGGATCACTCCCCCTTCTTCCTCCCTACTCCTGAATTTCTTTCATTCTCCATTGTGCTCCTCTAAACCTTTCAAAATATTTTAACTTATTTTCTTTATTGAATTCCTTTTTTTCCAAAACACCTGTTCTGTAGTTTCGACTTGATCCTGATTTGGTATCAGGCTTGCTCGTAGAGAGAGGTGCTGGAAAATGGGACCAGAGAGTAGATAGCCTGTTTGAACATAAGTGTGTAATTGCAAAGGGTGGGAAGTGGATGCTATAAATCTGTACAGTTGTGTGGTTATTTCTCCATTCCACCTGAGGACAATTGAGAATGTAGTGCTTACTAAAGCTCAAGACATTCTGGTAGATTTGGAAGACTCTTAGAAGCTAACTTCTAGAAATCTCCAGGGTTCTCCATGCTAACAGAGACAGTTACTTTTTCCCTTTGCAAAGAGACTTCCTAATCCTTGCTCTTAATGTTACTTCAGGCAGTTTCCTTCAAGGGATCTTGGCCTTCCTCAGGGCATGCCCCACTCTCCCTATGGCATCCAGATCCGTAACTACATAACCATTAATGTGTCATGTGGGAGGACATGGGCTAGATCCCCAGAGGAAATGTATGGCATCTTTCTGCTTGTTCATGTCATGAGAAATTCAAGTAGATGTGGAAGTAACTTACAAAGAGAATGTAAGGCAGAACTCGTGTGAGCAGGCACACCGCCGAGAGTCTGTGTTCGGTGCCTCAGCTTCGGCACAGGTCAGGATGGCTTTAACAGCTCATTTAAGCGGCTGGAACTTAGTCACAGTGATAATCTGTTTTTAAAGAATGCAATCGAGACGCCAACATTTCTGGGCATAAAAGAAAGGAACTAATTTGGAAGTCAGAGGACACCAGAACTTCCATTCTCCTGAATGTCTCCCAGTAGTGCTGGCCTCTGTAAACTGGCAGAGCCTGTGGACAGAGTCCTGCTGCGCCTCCTGATGGTTATCCTGACCTGGCCCCCAGTCTGCTCTTGCAACCTTCCTGTACCAAGCGAAGTACACACTTCTCTGCAACCATCTTCTCCAAATTTCCTCCCAGGCTGGTCTTCCACAAAGAACCATGACTTAGCCATCTTTTTTTCTTTTAGCTACATAGTCAATGTAGTGGTTCCATTATGTATCATTTAGTTATACTCTGTGTCATGGGCAATGGCTGCAAAAGATGGTAAAAGAAGAAAGGTGGGGATAGTAAATCAGCAAGACACAAATTTACTCCATAATGAAATGTAAGTTCCTCTAGAAGGATGGGGGGGGGGAACTCTGAGAATTCAAAGTACTTCTTAGTCTGTAGACAGTACTGGGAGTATGTCTTAGTACATAGTTTTCAGTCAGGTGGTTAGCCCACCGCAACCCTGTGATGCAGAAACCCCTACACCCATGAAGTAATCAGGAAAAACTTGCCCAAACATGAGGAAGAAAAGTACAAGAATGCTCATTAAAGTATTGTCATTTTAAAAGAGAAAGAGATGGAAGGACCCTAAATGCTTAATAGGAAAATGGATATGTAACTTGTGGTAATAGCATATAATAGAATATTAAACAACTGTGAAAGTGAGGTAACTCCAGAATTTGTCAACACTGATGAATCTCACCCGTATAATGCTTGGTAAGGGGAAAAGCAATTCACAAGACTACAAAAAAGAGTGACTCCAAATTGATATGACAATTTAAAGGGGTTAAACTAAGCAATGTATAGTTTGAAGATAACTAAATAAATGACAAAATTAAACCCAGAGTGACCTCTGGAGAGGGGACTGATGAGAGCCAGATGGGACATGGAGTGACATAAAGGGATTGACTGGCACAACTTATTTCATAAAGTATTCATTTGCTGATATTTGAGAGCACTTATGTGCATTATAGTGCCTTATAATTATAAAATAATCATCTCAAAAAGCCATCTTATGGCTCAGTTAGCAGCCATTTAAGATGTTCATGCAAGTTGAGAAAAATCACTTGCCTGACAATAGGGAGAGGGAACTTATAGAGCCCACCTCTAGCAAGAAGGCAGGGCATCAAACGAGGGAGGGTGGGCATCCCACTGACACTATTACTGAGGCCGTGGAGCACTCACAAAAAGGGACCTAGCATGATCACACTCAGGAAGACCCATCAAGCAGCCTAAAGAGTCAGATGCAGATATTTGCACCCAACCAATGGACAAAAGTATCTAACCAACCCCTGTTGTTGAATTAAAGAAGGCTGAAAGAAGCTGAGGAGAAGGGCGACCCTGTAGGAGGACCAGCAGTCTCAATTAATCTGGACCCCTGAGATCCCTCAAACACTGGACCACCAAACAGTCAGGATACACCAGGTGATATGAGGCCCCCAACACACATACAGTAGAGGACTGCTGGGTCTGTGTTTATTCAGAGATAATGCACCTAACCCTCAAAAGACAGGAGGCTCCAGTGAGTTTATAGGTCAGGTGGGGTGGGAGGTGAGGATATTCACATGGAGACAGGGGGTGGGGAGGAGGTATGGGATGTGGTATAGTCGGAGGGTGGACTGTGGTGGTAGTGGGGGAAATAAAATATGGAGTGTAAAAAATTAATTAATTAATAAAAAATATCTTCTATTTAAAAAGTCTTACTTAACTGTATAGCAGGTATTGCTTTTGTTTATACTTGCAAAGCTCAACACCTTTAATATAGTAATGTGACTCATGACTGCCCAAGACAGGGGTTTAGAATCCCATCATTCCCAAACTTGAAAGAAACATAATTGACAGGCAACAATGGTTCAGTGTGGAACTTCAATGCAGGAATCCAATGTGTAATGATCGCCTGGGGTAATTGGCATATCCGTCATCGCAAGCGCTTATCATGTCTTTGTGTTGGGAACATTCAATCTCTTTCCTAGCTGTTTCAAAACATACAATTAATTGTTATCAACCAAGTTATCTGACTGTGTCATGGAACATGAATAATCGTTCCTATTCAACTGCACCCCTGCCCCAAACTTTTAAAATCATGTAATATTTAGACTTGAAATGCCTACAATACAGATGCAATTAAAGAAAAATACATTCCTACCACTGTGTTCTAGTTCTGTGCCACACCGCCCACCCAACCCTCAGCAATTCCTTTCTACACCTTGGTCCTGAATTGCAGCTGAATAGTAGCCCCTAGCTTCTCTGCCTGCTGCAGCGATCCCTGTTCGCTGCCAGCTGCCATGCTCCTGAGACAGTGTAAGACCTGCTAGCATGGCAGAGCACACTGTAGCAAAAGGCAGATTTTTCAGTACCTTGTCAACACTACATCCCCTATATTGTGAGCTGTTTGGGAAGCCTTGTTGTTAGACATAGTGGTCCTCAGTTCCTAATAAGCATGCTGGAGGCTTTGTAAAGTAGTGAATGTTACAAAGTTGGGCACTAGCTTAGCTACAGTGCAAAAAAAAAAAATCCGATGTACTCATTTGTCATAAATAATGTTTTTTATATTCCTGATTGCATTATCTACTCCCTGAACTCTGGCTAAGTTCTTCAGGAAGGTACAATCTTCCTAGTGTAGCATGCCCCTCCCCAGATTCCCCATTCTATCGGTTTAGAACACAGAGCCTTAACCAATTTATATCCTGGGGCTCAAGATTCCTTCTTTTTCTGTTATATGGTCTCAGACAAGCTGACTGCTTATAACTTTTCAACCCTATAATAAACTGAAGGTGTCCAGGCAGGCAGGCAGCAGCTTCTGGCTGGGGTAGACAGGGTCCTGGTACCTCCTGCTTATCTGTGAGTCTCTGGTGAACTCTAAGTTCATCTCATACTGAGAATGGACAGCCATGATTACTCTTACACTAGCTCCACCCCTGCGTGTGGGATGGATCTGCTTGCTTGTCCCTTGCTACGGAACAGGAGGCAAATGTAGCTCAGGTCCCCACCACTTCCCAGTCCCCTCCTTTCTTACACTTAGTCACATCACAGCGGATGTAACCTGTCATAATAAGATCACAAGGCTTGAGAATCATTTCCATGGTGATGGGCAGGACTGGAATGACATAAGAAATGCTCGGGCCACCAGGCACGAGAGAAGCGAGGTCACCACAGCACATGGCCATTTCTGAAACCAGATCAGAGTTGAGAATGACAGCAGCAGCTGGGACTCACCAAAGAGGAGACTCTGCCTTAATGGTTGGTCAGTGGATGTGATTCACACAAGCCAGCCAGCTCACAGACAGATGAGTCATACAGGAAGAAAATCCCTACAAGAGCAGATCCCCAGATGCTTGTGGAGTGGGCAAAGGTGGAGCTGTGGGCTAAATGCCAAGCAGTTAACGGCATCGAAATGCTGCCGTGGAGGTTCTTGGGGAAGGTCTTGAGTTCTCTGCTATCAGAGATGAGGGGAGCCCAGGAGATAATGTTATGATTATGTTTGTCTCCCCTATCCCTCTCCTGATCTCTACTCTTGTGGGCTAGGGAAGCAGAGGTTCGAAATTACAATTACTCTATGCTGCAGTGCTTGAATCAGAAAGACGAAAATCAAATCACATAAATTAGGTTTCTTTCTTTAAGCAAATTAGGTTTATTTCTTTAAGCCGTTCTCGCTAGCATTAAGAAAAGGGGAGCCGGATTTGACAGCACACACCTGTAATCCCAGATCTGACAGCACGCACCTGTAATCCCAGATCTGACAACACATACCTGTAATCCCAGATCTGACAGCACCCACCTGTAATCCCAGATCTGACAGCACCCACCTGTAATCCCAGATCTGACAGCACCCACCTGTAATCCCAGCACTCCAGAGACTTAAGGGAGGAATGCTGTGACCTCAAAGAGAACCTAGACTACACAGTAAGGCCCTGTCTCAAATAATAATCACCATCACACACACACACAAACACACACACACACACACACACATTTTTGGGAGAATATCAAAAAATTCATAAGATCAACCATAAACTGGAGAACTGTGCTGAGAACGAAGCCAAATCCCCAGGATATCTGGCAGAACAACCCAGGTCACTCCCCAGGGCCCACGCATGTAGGATAACATCTCTACGGATATATTAGCCCATAGCAGTCTAGGGACACTAAAAACAACATGGCTGAGAGCCAGATCTCAGAGGCTCTGAGTCACCACAAGCAACATCAGAGCTGCTCCTGAATCTTAGCGCGGCTCCCTTGAGCTTCAAACTATGAGATGGTCAGACCTGATTAGCTGAGCAAGATGACAGACCAGCTCCCTCATGGCCTGGGCTAGGAGAGAGAGACTCTTCCTCTGGCTTTTACTGTGAGAAAAGAGTAGTCTGCACAAAGAAACGAAGAGGCCTAACCTAGAGCAGGAATGCTGCTTTCTGAGTCCAAGATAAAAAGACCACCATCACTACAGTGGAGTAATGCGTGCGGCGCAATAACCCAGCACTCGCTGTGAAAAGAACAGCATTAAAGTGTGCTTGAAACAATTAGTAAGTGTGTGTAAGTAGAGTGCATCCTTGCTGTGAGCAACAAGGATTTCAACAGAAAGTGGAAAGACAGAACTCCAGGGACTATAGACAGAAACCAGCATCAGCACAAGAGCCAGGCTTACTGGAGGCAGGGTCAGGACTCCACGTGTGTACAACAGCTGCCTGGACTCATGGACACTAGAGTTGAGAGTGCAAGTAATAGCTTAACCCCAACAGAGCAAGCCCTTGCAGACAGAGCCCTCCAATGATTCCAGAAAATTACAACCACGGGTTGACAGAGATCATTTCCAAATGAGATTCACAGGAAGTATTTATTTCTGCCTAGAATCTTCCTTTCCTCTATGTTCCCCCAAAAGAATGTGTGGCTTTAACAATCAGGGAAAAAAAAGGTGAAAGAAAAAGACAAACTGGTGGGAGCCACCCTCCTTCTCTCTTCCTGTCAGAGTAAATAAATCATCTTAGGATAACAATTAGGAGCTAAGTGTGCAAGAGGGAATATGTGTCTGGCATGCACATCAAGAGAGAATAGCGCACTGGAAAGTCTGTAAGATCCAGCACTCAGCCCTCACGGTTTGATCTGGATCATTGTCAATTCTTCAGTTGCTCTTAAGTGAACTCTCAGGCATGGAAAATGAAGGAAAGAAAGAAAGAAAAGAAAACAGAAAAAACCCAAAGAAATGACTTATCAGGCACAGGTAATGAGTTGCAGCCATGTCTGAGAACCTGAGTTTGATCCCTGAAATCCACATGGTAGAGAGAACTAAGTCCTATAACCTTTCATCTGACTTCCACTTGATGTGCATCCTCGGCATGTGTATGCACACACACACACACACACACACATTGGGAGAACTGAGGGGGACAGAGGAAGGGATGGAGGAAGGGAGGAACAGAGAGATAAATGTAACTTTAAACATTAAAGAGGGCTAGAGAGTTGGTTCAGGT
The DNA here is from genome assembly GCF_947179515.1 of Apodemus sylvaticus. Taxonomy (NCBI): domain Eukaryota; kingdom Metazoa; phylum Chordata; class Mammalia; order Rodentia; family Muridae; genus Apodemus; species Apodemus sylvaticus. The sequence goes on from NC_067475.1 coordinate 58,636,939, forward strand.
CTTAAGAGCAATGGTTGTTCTTCCAGAGGACCAGGGTTCAATATGTAGTACCCTCGTGGCAGCTGACAGCCATTAGTAATGTCACTTCAGCCCCAGGGGATCCAAAACCCTCTTCTAACCTCTCTGGGCTCTAGGCCCATACATACTGTACAGACATACATCCAGGCAAAACACCCATACACTTATTAAAATAAAATATTTTAAAATCAAATAAAATAATTTTTTAAATGAAAAAATAATAGAGGAGGAGGAAAGGGGAGCTGAGGGAGAGAAAGGAAAAGGAAAACCCCACGCTCTACAGAAAGACCCTGACCAGCTCCTCAAGCCTGGAGTTTGTGCCCTCTTGCTCCACCTCAACCCATTTTCCCAGAAGGCCCTCTGCCATGCTTCAGAGCAGTCCATTCTGCCTGCAAAGAATATGCAGGAACTGTTCTTCTGTCAGGAAGCTCTTCTTGGGGAGCCGGCTACAGATGCGCCCAGACAGGTGTCTGAGAGCTAAAGGAACTAAGCTTGTAATAAAAAAGAGCCCGGTGCAGAGCTTGAGTGCCCTCAGAGGTCACCAGAGCTCCTAGAAACCAAGACAGTGTGAACAGGAGATCCAGGCTCCAGGATGGCAGCTGCTATGACCCAAGGAGCAAGGGAAATCATTTCTAAAAAACTGCACCAGTGGGACAAGGAACACAGCCAAGGAGGGTGAGAGTAGAGAGAGCTGTGAACCTGACCGGAGAGGCAGGTCCTGTTTCAGGCACCATACCCAACCTGAGCTGGGCCTTCAGGTCGCATCCCAACCTGCCCTCAGGCCATGTGTTCAAGACTCCCTAAATCACACAGCTTATCGGGACAGGTCCACACTTCTCATCCCATGTCCTGATCTCTATGCATGGTGGCTGCCTCTGCCTACCATTATCTGTTGTCATGTCCTAGTTGCTATGGAAACAATGCAGACAAGAAGTCATCACTCTCCTTTACTGGAAACACAGCAAGGTCACAAGGTGGTAGCGAGTTGACACCTGTAATGGTTAATCTTGACTTCAGTTTCACAGGATCTCAAATCACACAGGACACAATCCCCCCTAGGCCTGTCTGTGGGGGCATTTCCAGAGATTTAGGGAGAAAGAAGATGCACCCTGAGTGGGCATTGTCCCATGGTCTGGAGTGACAGAATGAATCACAAGGTGGGAAGCAAGGACTCAACTAGCATTCACCTCTCTGCTTCCTGACTGTGGACACAACGCAACCAGCTGCCTCCTATTCTCCCTGCCGCCGCGTCCTGTCACGATTGACTACTCCCTCAACTTGAACTAAAGTAAGCCCTTCCTTAAGTTGCTTTTCTTGGGTACTTTGCCACAGAAATAAGAAAAGTAGCTAATACAACACTTTAAGGAGATTCCCTCCCCCTGCAGTTTGAAAAACCAAAGGGGGCAGTGTGTTAGAAGAGAACTGTAAGACAGAGGAGAGTCCTACAGGGATCTGGTATCCTCCAAAAAGATAAGGGGCAGAATTCCACTACTAACATTGCTTAGAAAAGTCAGGACATGGTGGTAATAGAAAACAGACAGACTGGCCATGCTCTCATTCTGATTTTAATTTTTTCCCTAGACAAGACACATTCTAATTCCTTGCACTCAGAGAAGAACGCCCCCTTCCCACCTCCCTCGATGCCCACCAGTTCTCTGAACCTTGCTGTTATGAACACGCCTGCACCTTTTACATCTCTCTCATCAATGCTCTTTGATTTCTGTAGTGGTAAGAAAACATCCACAAACATCAGGCAGCGGAGAGCATGAAGTTAGAGACCACGCTACCCAGCCTCCTCGTGTCACAGGAGGGAAGCAGGTGCATTGGATGACGTGCCTTTCCCAAGTTAGTGACAGAGCTGGGTTTTGACCTCAAGCCTCTGGTCCTCTGTGTCTGGCAGAGCTGGTTCTGGATTTTGCAGTTATTTATAGGTTCCTTTACCAATTTAAACAACAGTTCTCTCTTAACTATTGGGGGTGCTAACAGAGTGGTAGGTTAGAGAAGTAACCCAAAGAAATTCATAGGCCCACGACAACCTTCTCAGAGGAAAGATCAAAACCCCTCTCCTACCATCACCCACATTCAGACTTGACAGTTCCCCAGGATTCTATTCACAGAGTGTCCCTGCATCGCTGTAATAAAACGTGGAGGAAATGACCCCCTCTAGCAGACATGCGGGCTTCAGGGTCAACGCTTCCTGAGCTGTTCTGGCTTTTATAGCTTTTTCAATTGGCTGTTCTGTGCAGCTTGAAACATTAATCACCCTCTACCCTTCATCTGAAGCCAGCGTTTCACTGAAACCTCCACGTTTCTGCAGCTCCAGCCATCCCAGCAACCCCAGTCCCTGGGAACCTGAGACTCCCAGCTACCTTTCTTGGTACCATAGCTTAGAGATTTTGGGGGGAGGGGGCTAACTTGTTTTTTTTTCATCCTGCCATCCTCGGCCAGGCAATGTAGACTGGCCTGATGCCACACAAGAACTCGGGGGCAGCAGTGATGGTTCAAAGTGCTGTCTTACAAACACAAGGCCCCGAATTCAGTCCCCAGAAATGATGGGGTTTTTTGTTATCTATATATGCACTTGAAATAATCTCAGTGTCAGAGAGATGGACACAGGTGGTTCACTGTGGCTCACTAGACAATCAGTCTGTCCTGCATGGCAAGTTCCAAGCCAGTGGGAAATCTTGTCCCAAAAAACTAAGGTAGATGGTACCTGAGGAATAGCAAGCAAAATCTTTGTCTGGACTTCACATACATGTGCATTCTGCACATGCCTGAACATATACACATACAAGGAATTGACCACAGGTGCACTCATAGCAAGCAGATAAAACGTGTTCAAGTCAAGGACCTAGAATTAACTAGGCAGAAAATGCATGACAGGCTGCGTCCCCCAGCAGGGTGGAGATGTTTCCAATTGTCCATTATTTTTAGATCATCAGTACCATTCTTCCCATCATCTCAATTCACTGAGAGTTCACAGTGAGCATGGCTGAGTCATTGTCCAAGTGACTCAGCCTCCTGATTAAAAACAGACCAGAAATGCTGGTGAGCTCACTACTGTTTGCAGAATGAAGTCTCAGCGCCTTGACAGTGCACCTATGGCGTTCCTAAATTGTCCCCAACCAGCCTCACTGACTCCGTCATCTACATCATCCTAAGTCCCTTTCATGTTTCCTCACATGCCCACTTTCCATGCCTAATACCTACTGGACCCCAGGACTCTGCTGTTGCCTCCTTCTCCAAATGCCTACCTTGACTGCCTCTGAGGCCCTGCTTAGCGCCCTTCCTTCTGTGGACAATACCATCTTGCACTTGCCATCATTCTGACCAGACTACAGGCCCCACGGTCTCCACTGCTGAACAAACACTTCACTGTGGACAAGTCTTTGAACCAAAGCTTCAGTTTCATTTGTAGACGAGAATAAGAACAATGCCCTCCTGTGCTGTTGCTGGGAAGAACCAGTGAGCCAGTGCGAGAAGCTGGCATTCACTACGAGTCCGCCATTGTTGTTCTCAGTGTGCATGGCAGAGAGAGGGTCATGACCTGCTTCTAGCTCAACATCTGCTTCACAGTAAGTACACAGTAATTTCTGGCTGAAGAGATTAATAAATTAATATAGTCCGTCCAAATAGAAACACTCATCATGACCTAAATACCCATACCTTATATGATTCCTTGTCTTCGAACACTCTTTAAAATATGGACTACCCCAACACCATCTCCTTTTCTACCTGACAAACTCTTATCTTCCTTCAAGACCAAGATCAATGTCAGCTCCTCTTTTCACCTTCCCAAGTTCCACGGGAGCAGATTTATGTGAGCTTGCCCAGAAGTCCACCTGTGCCTCATTACCACGCTCATGACTATGTACAACGCTCCCACCATTGCTTGCCTATATGTCAATCTCTGCCACCTGACAGTGAGCTTCTCCGGGGCTGTGAGTGATTTACATGCTGCCGGCCCCAGCCCCAGCTCAATAGAGAGTGGAGTGCCAGCGTATGCCAGGTACCTAATAAGCAATGGAAAGCTTCCCTAGTAGGTCCAGAGGTTTCTCTCTGGGCCAGAGAGATGTCAGGAGAGGCACAAAGTCCTTTCCTGGGAAGGCTGGGACCTGACTGCTTGCTTAGAGTTTGCATTTCCTCTACTTACTACATAAACACCCAAACAAATTTTAAAGGCAAATTAAAACGAGAAGCTCCCTGGCCTATTATCTAACACATTGGGTATTTTTTTTAATTGGAAAAAAATCAAATAAATATTTTTACTTTAAGAAATAACATTTTAGGAGTCCTGACACTGTGTAGAAAACCATTTACTTTGGCTGCATCATATTCCATTTGCAGTTTACCACTGCGAATTTACCACTGCTAAACATAATGCTGGGCCAATCTTTGCTAAGAACGTTCCCCTTAATTAGTAAGGTTTCCTTTTTTCAAATATAGTTCTCTAAGACTTCAAACTCTACTTTAATGAAAGAGAGGGAGGAAGGGACATACACACAGAAGGGGGAAGAGGAGAGAAAGAAAGAGAGAGAGAGAGAGAGAGAGAGCAAAAGCCAACTTTGTGCCATTCCCTGGGGTCTGTACACCTCACTTTTTGAGTCAGAATCAATCACTCATTGACCTGGAACTCAGCAACCAACTGTGTCCCTCCCCTGCTTATGTGACTCCTCGTGAAGAGCACGGAACATTAGTTAAAGCCACAGCCTGGACTAATAGCTTCAACCCCTGGATGGGCTTCAGGACCCAAAAATTTCAAGATTTTCATTTGAAGGTTATTTACAAGTGATTGCATGCAAGCCCCATCCCTCAGCTGAGTGAGAACAGGAAGAACTGAGTCATGGGGGTTGTTAGATGTCTCTGGTGATCATAATACCAGAGCAAATCCCAGAGCCAGACTCTGCAAGGTCCGAGCATGAGCAAGAGCATCACAGCAGAGAGTTTGGTCCTGGTTCCAGAGGGCAGTTCCGCTCATCTTCTAGGAGTGGCCTCTTTAGGCCACGGGGACCAGGGATCTGTAGAAGGACTGGTCCCTCTGCATCTCCTATTCAACATCTACAGTCTCTTATTCAAGAAGTTTAAAAAAACTGTACCCCTGATTTCCAGGCAAATATATCCAATCCCTGCTCTACATGTCTGATACCAATGGCTGACAGATGCTCTGATCTGCCCCTCTGTGCATTGCCTGGCAACAGAGAGAGATTAAGCTCCCCAGGTCCCTGAACTGTGAGTCATCTTCAAAACTGCTCCCCATGGGCAGGAGAGATTGCTCAGTGGTTAGGAGTGTCTGCACAGTCACGAGGACAAGAATTTGGGTTCTAACTATGACAATGCAGGTGCACACCTGTAAGGTCTGAGCTGGGGGCAGGGATGGAGACAAAAAGATCACTAGGGCTGCTATTTTACAAAATATCTCTGAAAATTTGACCCCCAGGTTTAGAGAGAGACCTTGCCTCAAAAAAACAAAAACAAAAAACAAAACAAACAAACAAACAAACAAAGGACACCTGGCGCTGAACAGTTGGGTAGTGGTGTAGAGCATTTATTTGTTGCTCTTGCAGAGGACCAAGGTTCATTTCCCAGCATGCACAGGGTAATTTAAAAACACCTATAACTCTAAGTCCCAGTGGATCTGGCATCTGGCATTCTGACCTCCACAGGTACCAGGCATACGCTTGGTGCACAGACATACATTAAGTCAAAACATTCATACACAAAAATAATAAAATAAGTCTTTAGAAAAGGATGCCCTCTTCTGACCTCAATGTCTGCACACATACATGTACACACAGAGAGAGAGAGAGAGAGAGAGAGAGAGAACATATTTCATCATACACACACATTAAAGATACATACAAATACACTGTGTACCATTCCTGTACCACACGCGCGAGAGAGAGAGTGTGTGTGTGTGTGTGTGTATGTGTGTGTGTGTCCCAGAGTCCCTAGTGGGTCTGAGCCATGCACCCATGTTTTGTGTAGTCTTCTTTTCCTTCTGTACAGTTAGTGGTTCCTGACATCCCCTGGCCTTACTTTCATTGAAAACCCCATCTTGTAATACAGCATAATACAGAAAGTTCAACTGGAGCACCCCCCGAAGGCAGGGGGGGGGGGAGGGGAGGAGACAGCTTCTCCACCTCTACTTCATGTCTGTGGGAATTACACAGGCCTCTACAGGGAAAGCAGTGTACAGGGAAGGCTGTGAACACTGGTAGAGGGAGTTGGTTCTGATCCTAACCTCTTGCGCTGGCCCCCACGATATATAGTGTGACATTCAAATCAGACTGAGGGCCTGAAGGGAGAGGCTGGCAGAGAGGGCCTGGTGGTGAATTTACTGAACAGATTAAGCCAATCTGCATACTTAAGAGCATGCAAATTATGTTATTTCAACCCGTAAGTTTAGGCATGTCCATAGGAATAAAGATTTATGACACTGATAAGATGTATGGTTGGTGTAAATGCGCTAGCCCAAGCAAAATATGCTAAAGGGGCTGTGGAAAACTGTCCAAGCAAAGGCAGTGATGCCAGCCAGGCACAGCCTTCAATGGCATGGCAAGGACACCTGGTCACAGCTCTTGGGGTGCTACCTGCTACCTCCAGTCACTACAAAGAGAAGACTACAGTGCTTATGCTACAACTTTGGGGGGGGGGCGGTCTGCCTGATAGATAGAACAGAGGTCACTGCAGGGTCCATAATAAGTCTTTGCAGTCACAGAAATAATGATAGCTAATGTTTCTGAGAACTTAGTAAGTACCTGTCTTAGTCCTGAGACCTGGGTCCTTCTCATTTAACCCTCAAACAACTCCCTGAGGAAGGTACTGTTTGCTACATGTCCTCTTTCAGTAGGAAGAAACGGAGGCTCAGAGATTACACACAACAGCAAGTTGTAGAGTTGGATTCAGGTGACTGACCTGGGAGGTTGCATACCAAGCCACAAAGCCCTTCTGCTTCCATTGAGCAGCATGCCAAAGGGAACCCCAGGAGTGATTTACCCCAGTCCTTCACAGGTGAGGACATAGTGAGCTGCCCACGGTCATGTAAATGGCAGACCCTGTGATTTCAGACACCACTGTCACAGTGCCCAGGGATCTGGAAAGGCCTAAGAGGCTAGATCCAGGTGAGACTGCCAGGCCTACTTCTCTTTCTATTGAGTCTTCACTCTGGGGCTGGGGGTGGGGGCAGTGTCTGCTTCAGTAGGTCTGTAAAACGGGGATGGGTCAGGTGGAGAAATTGGCTCCTGCTCTCAGAAAGGTCCTCGGGGGTGAGAGTGCTCAGCCAAATGGACACAAGCACACCTCTGTCCCTTGGCTGACTCATCATAGTTCACAAGAATCAGGGTCTCCTGTGTAGCACTCACTCTGATGCAAATGGTCAACCCAAACTCAAACCAGCTGAGCCCAAGAGGTTCAAGGGGGACTGGGAACCCGAAGCGGAGAAGAATGGATCTAGAGATTCTGGTGATGGCTTTAGAACTTAGTACCCCCTTTCATATATGGTCCACACGTATCTGAACGCCAACAGTGCAAGAGAGGGAGAGACCACCCTCCCACATTTCCTAAGAAGGCATTTAAAGAGCGTCTCTTGTGGTCAGGCACCGGCAGTGCTGCCACGCACAAAACAAGGCTGTGGAGCTGGTAAATGACAGAACGCTCTGTTGGAAACAGTGTGGGGAAGAAATCAAAAGCAAGATGAGTAGGAAACGCACATCGTTTGCTGTGTAGCGGTAATGGCAAGGAAAATAAAGGCAGAAGGCAGCAGGAGTGCCAGGTGGCACATTATTAAGCTGGAAGTGGCGGGTAGAGAAGACAAGGAGGCATCTGAGCAGAGCTCAGGAAGCACGGGAGTAAGCGATGCAGGTGGCTGAAGGAAGAACATCTCAGGCAACCACGGCAGCCCATGCAGACAGGTGGAAACAAGCCTACACGACGGAGAGAAGAGAGAGAGAACAGCCGACTAGAGTAGAGCGGGAAGGGGAACCTTACCTCTTACATGACAACTTTAGTCTCCAGAGCAGAGCTCGGAGAAGGATACAGTTATCCTCCTCCTGTTTATAAAGGGCTAAACAGCTTGGCCAAGGTCATGAAGTAAGTAAGACAGAAGTGGGATTTGAACCTGGGTGGCCTGGGTTCAGTGAGGTAATGAGGTACAGGAAACTACAAGTAGGTAGGACATGTTTTACATACAGCCATTGAAACAGAGAAATAGGTTGTCACTGAAGAGTGTGGAGAAATGAATGACCCAGTGACCATTATCCTCAGCACGCTCCGCCCCTTCTTGAAGACAAAGCCCTAGCCTCAACCCTTTCAGTCTGCCAGAATGCAAGGGCTTTTCTGTTCCAAGCTGCCCTGGATCTTTTATTTTTCTTGTTTTCTGGATAAATGCAAAGATGAATGAAGGATATACACAGAAAAGAGACTTCCTTAGTGTTCACTGTATGGCTTCCATACCCCGCGACACTCAGGCTGGGTCCAGGACAGAATATGCACTCAGAGTGCATATATCAAATGAGCCGGTGCTCCTCAGGAGAGGAGTTGAAAGAAGATACTGAGATGCTCATAGGACTGATAAGATGGGTCGGTAGGTGAAGGCTCTCACCACCAAGCCCTGACAACCTGGAACAACATGGTGGAAGGAGAAAACAGATTCTTACAAATTGTCCTCTGATATCCATATATGCATGCTACAGAAAATACCTACCACACACACATTAAATAAATGAATGAATAAACAAACATACATACCTGGTCTTTGCAAGATGCAACACATCACACAGAGAAGGAGCAAAGGGCATAGCTCTCCCATCAAGGTAAAAGCTGTCCCCAGACACCAGATCATAACAAGCAAGAGACCTTGAGGGAGGTCGGTGTCCAAGAGAGTGCACCTCCATAGAAGAACAAAGGATTTGTGCACTGGGACAAAGGATTTGTGTACAAAGCTGGGACAATGGGGAGTCTGAGAGCTTGGTTTAGAGCATTGACTTCAGAGCTGGGCCGTTCAAGTTCAGATCCCACCGGCCTCTTACTCTAAGACCTTGATCAAGCTGTTCCCTTTCCCCACCTTTAAATTGGAAAAGATTATTGTGCCCACCTCAGAGGTTTGTTGTTGAAACTGATGTTACATGAAGCAAACAAACGTGAGGCAAAAGCCCTTAGGACAACAGTCTGTTGAGCAGTAAGTACTGCCTTTCTGTTTGCCACTATGAAAAGAACAAAAGAAAATTCATATGGGGCAGAATTGTTGAGTGCCACCTTTGTCGACATGCTAGAAGGAAGGTCATCTGTCAGGTGCCACTGGAGCACCCTTTCGTCTTCATATGTTGTAATTTGATCTCCCCACCAAAAGTGGTTTTTATTGGACTGTTTCAAAACAACCATAGCCCACACTTGAAAGCCACACACCAATTCTATCTTCTTTTGACACCATCTGTAAAGTTTCTGATATGATTTTTTCCCCTTACAGGAAGGTGAAGACCATCTGCCACCTGCACTGTAGGACTTGGTGTAGGAGACCAAGGCAGAAAGGGGAAATGGCAATTCTGCCTGGGGCTGGACCCAGACAGAGACAGGCTGACAGATCAACCAAATCACAGACATGGGTCAGAGTTCAAATCTTTCAAGGACACTGTGTGACCTTGGGAAAGTGGCAGCTGCTCTAAGCTTCAGTTTCCTCATCCACAGGCAAGGAAGAAGACCCTCACATCCAGGAGCAGTAACAAGGCTCAGTTAGGCGAAAGAAGCCAGCTCTGCAGAGTGACTAACTCCCTCTGACTGCAACACAGCCTGCTACATCTTTGCCTTCATGGTTCTCTAGAGAAACATCTTTACACCACAATGGATGCCAGGGAATAGGGGACAATGGGAAATGTGACCCTTTCTTTCTGGGGTGGTCTCCAGATAGGATGCTCGTTCCCTGCAGAAGTTTCTGGTCTTTTCCAAGTTGCTCCAAGGCTCCTCTGAGCTGGCCCCTTTTCCAGAATCATCCGAAGGCTTCTCAAAGAGCACCCGCCTCCAGGAGAATGAAAAGAAAGCTTGGGCAAAGCTTTGAAGCCACCATAACGCTGCCCAGCTCCTCCTCCCTGTTCAGGACATCCCCTGAGGGGGAAGACACAAAGAGAATCTATGATGAGCAAGCAGGAGGCAGCCGGGGGCCAGGATTGTATCAACAGTTTAATTCTCTGCCTTCTTGTCAGCACTGATGGCTGGCAACGAGGATAATTTGAAATGAAGAATGTTTTTCAAGGAGGAGCAAGAGTCCCTCATCTGAAACTAATTTGTTGTCCAAAATTGTACTGCAGACGTTGTTGGAGGATGCAGATTAAGTTGTGTGCATAATAATACAGCCAACTCTTTTGATTATCCACACTCATGGATAATCCAAAAACAACAGATACTTCAAAGTGATTTCTATTTGGTTTCATAATGCAGGATTATTTTTCCCTCAACATTTTCTGTTTTCTGTATTTAATTGTCTTCAGGGTATATCTGGAGAGCTAGGGGGATCTATAACCTTCTGTTTATTGCAAAACAACCAAGGTTTGAGCTCCCTGCACTGCAATGCATGAGCTGTCTAGATGGTATTGGTAGATAAAAATACTCTCCAGGAGAAGGAAAGAAGAAGGAAAACTGTTGGACTTTTCTACTTTCCATGCACTTACCAAGGAGCTAAGAACACAAGTTTTACAACCGAACTTCCAAACTCAAATTCCAACTCAGTCACCTATAACGTGGGACAAATCAGCCAACCTCACACAACTTGAGTTCTGCGTCTGTAAGTTAGGGTAAGGAGCAGTTGTCAATGTGAGCAGGCCACTATGGGGTGAATGCAATCATCCAGGGTCACGTGGGAGGCATTCAGTGAATGCAAACACATTCCAGAATGTGCTTGTCACATAGGCTCTTAGCAAGCTGGGTGGCTGATCTCCTGCAGCCTGTGCTGAAGTCTGTCCTATGGGATTCAGTGAAGGCCTTCAGGGCCTGTAAACTGAACAGTTTCCCTCATGGGAAAGATAACCCTGTAGATAAGAGTCAGGGTTCACTGAACAGGGCAGATGTCAGCTCCTGTGTGCTGAGTAAGCAGGATCACCATCCAGTCTGAACTATCCTGTGTAATGGAGTCAGGTAGTTATGAGTCACAGAGAATAGATCATTAACAGCTTGGTCAGAGAAAGAAAAACATCTGCCCCACTCAGCAGATGTCCTGAGTCAGAAGAGCAGTCCGGATGGACGGAGAAGAAAGCACAGATTCCAGGGGATCAGCTCCTGAGAGAAGGAGCCATGCTTGAAGAGAGAGGAGAGACCCTTGACTTATTCAAATGAGGTCTGAGAGGTGGTGAAGTAGGGGGAAGGGCCTAATCACCAGAATAGAGTCCGATTTGAAAGCACTGAAAAAACTAGAGCTACTCAGGCCCAAAAGTTCAGAGTGCTTCTCAGATAACCATCCCCCTGCCTCCGAGAAACCCAGCACAGCCCAGTTCAAAGAGAAATTGCATGTCAACACTGAACCACACCAACAATCACAGCTTTATATATTATGAACCAGGCTTTGTGCTAATTGGTGCACTTTGAATCCTCATGATAGCTTTATGAGGCAAGTATTATGCTGTCTCCATTTTAAAGACTGTAAGATGAGTCTTCAAGAAATGACCTTAAGTTACCCAAGTAAATGGATGACCTGGAGTTCAAATCAAAGCCCCTCTGTGTGATTCATTATGTTTCATCAACTTGACGCTATCTAGAATTAGAATTAGACTCTCAATGAAAGATTGTGTAGATCATATTAAGCTGTGGGCATGTTTGGGGGTGGGGCGAGGGATTGTCTTCTTTATGTTGGTTGAGGTGTGAAGATCTGCCCACTGTGGGTGGCACAATTCCCTAGACAGGAAACCCTGAACTGTACAAGCGTAGAGAAAGCAACTGAGCACGGGATGCATGCATGTATTCTCTCTCTGGTTTTGTCTTCGGGTTTGACTACGTTACTGCCACCTAGAAAGCTATGCTACAGCTATGACGGACTAACCTGGAAATGTGAACTAAAATAAAACCTTTCTCTGTTAAATTGCTTTTGTCGGGGTATTTCATCAAAGCAATGGGAAATAGAAGTAATATACAAGGTCCTTGATTCTAGCCACTCCCTTGGGTTAGCCAGCCACTTTACCTGTGAAGGGAGGAGCTGAAATTTTGGTTGGAAACTGCAGAAAGAGAACGGCCAGGGGTAGAAGCTCTTGCCTGAATGAATGGGCCTCCTGGGAGGGAGAGGGGCTCTGAAGGGCAGGCTTTAAGGTAGTAGCCAGTCAGGAAGCTGGAATAAAGATGTGTGTGTGTGTGTGTGTGTGTGTGTGTGTGTGTGTGTGTGTGTGTGCTTTTGTACACACCCTTTGGGCTCTCCTCCACATTCCCACTTCCCAGACCCAGCAAACCCTGAGGCAGATGCTCCCCTGACACTGCTCAGCCGCCGCCTATGCCCCTGTTCCTTTCTCTACCCTAGGCTACCCTGCCACTGGCCACTTAGACATATACACTCAGCAGGCTTTTGAGCCAACTTGAAGTTGCACTAGACCCCCAGGGGGGAAAAAAAACAGAGGCAGCTACTTCTAGAAGGGTTTCTCCTTCCCTTCCTTCCTCCTCCCCTCATTTCTGCTCCACCCTTCTCCCCTCAGTCCACCCTGATCCCCACAGGACCAACTGGAGGCAGGTGGCAGCTGAGTCAGCTGAGTCTGTCTAAATGGCACTAGGCCTGTCTGTATAGTTTGGGAGAAACCTGGTGCTTGACTGATCAGTATTCAAATGACAAGTCATCATTATCATCCCCCACCGTCCTTCTGGTCCTCCAACATCCTCAGCTGCTGAGCTAGTCCTACGTGGTCAGCAGACTGAGTGTTGAGTCTCCATCTATAATCTCCATCTATCATTCCTCCTCCCTGCACCCAGCCCTTTCCCTGTACACAGGCGCTCCCATTTCTCTTTTCCCTCCCCCTAGCTCCCAACCACCAACCCATCCTTCCATGCAGTAGAGAACTAGGAAGAGGTGACAGGGGCTTTATGGATTTCTTTATACAATGTCCACTCTTCAAGGGACAGTAAATGAGATACTCACCTATCTTCCCTCTAAACTCACCAATTGCTAACATTCTGCTACTTGCTTATGTAGCTAAACCCCAGGACCCTTTATCCCTGTCCAGTGTTATCTTCTTGCAGGAAAAGCTGGTCAAAGACCTTCCAATAAGGAGTATGTCCAGGCAGGGCCAGGTCCTTAGGAGAATCTAAGCAAAGGTGGCTGATTGGCAGGCTGTCTTTTTGTTTTGTTGTATTTTGAGACAGGACCTCACTATGTAGCCTAGGCTGATCTCAAGCTTATAGCCATCCCCCTGTCTCTTTGTTCCGGATTCCGGGATTCCAGGCATGAATCATCACATCCAGCTGGCAAGCTATCTTATCTTCCCACTTGTTCTCTCTCTTTGGTGTTGTCAGGAAGACAGTAGACTAAACAGTGACTGATGGGCTGATTGAGCTCTTCACTCAGCCATCATTTTGTCTCCCTTTTCCTTCAATATAGTGGAAATCTCTTGAGGTTCAACTATAGATCAGGAGGTGGACTTCATAGCCCATAGGGGCCTTCAGACCAAAGAAACAGGTGATGTGTAATTACGCTTAGTCCCTAGGGACTGCTTCATCACCCCGCCCTCACCCCACCAACCCTCTAAGCATTTGGACCTCTAAACTAAGTTTCTCTCATCAGGGATTAATTGCCCTGGGCTCCCTTCACATCTCATCACCAAGCCAAGGTATCAGTTCCTAGGAGCATGATTGATTTCCAGGGACTTGGAACTTAATTAGGTTTTAGTAAAGTCTGTTTGGAATCCATAGAGAAGATTCACTTTCTACGCCTTGAACATACCATGTAAGAGGGCTTCCAGCATCTCAGATCTTCCATTTATCCTCCCAGGAGCCAAGGGAGGGACATCCTATAGACATCACCTTTACTCATTACTCAAGAGCCCTAAAGTTTGGCCAAAGGAGCTTAGGTTTCTCATGCAGAACTTCTTACCAGGCCCTTCCCATACAAGCAGTGACCCTACATGGTCCCTAAGGAAGCATGAGTTCTGTCGGGGCTCCAGGCCTGTGAGCTCCCTAACAGCAGCAGCAGGCTCAAGCTCCAGCCTCCCCTGCCATGCCAACTTGGCCCTGGTTTTTAGTTCTAACCTCAATCTCAACAGGTAATCCTCCCTTTCTTTGAATCATCACTAAGGCCATTTCTGAAACGCTAACTATTCTGTGTAGATACCAGCTCATTACATCCTCTGAATTAAGGTGGGGGGTGTACCTCAGTGAAAGAACACTTGCTGCATGTACAAAGCCCTGGGTTCAATCCCTAATACTGCAAATAATAAATGAATAAAAAACACCCAGGCATTGACCCCTGACTTAAACCTCAGAATTAAACCCTGATAATCTAGCTATGAATCTTCTTACTCACCAGCCAGGAAGTGAGGAGATAGAGAGAGCAAGCGTGCACTCAGCCAGCTCTCACTGGTCTCTCCAGGTCCCTGCGATTGAAGAATAGCCTCATGGCTTGCGTACTATCCTTGATCTTTAAGAAGACCTGAACATCACAGGATAAATGAGACAGAATGACGGAGTAAAGGTAGCCTATAGTGCACCATTCCATTGTTATAAGGTCTATAAGTATGAAATTATATGAAAATGTAGGATTTAGAAGAATGGGGCTGGTGAGATGGCTGGGCAGTTAAGAGCACTTTCTGTTCCTTCAGAGGATCCAAGCTCAGTCCTCAGCACCCACGTCAAGCAGCTCACAACCACCCTTGACTCCAGATTCAAGGACTCCTATACCCTCTTCTGGACTCATGTGTGTGCGTGTGACACACACACACACACACAGACGCACATGCGCGCGCTCACACACACACACACACACACACACACACACACGCACACGCACAAAATTTAAAAATAACAAAAATTTTTAACTTAGAAAAATAGAGTTCTGGTTCAATTGATGTAGCTATTAATAGTTGTTTTTCAGCTTCAGTTTGTATCTTACATATTATATTAATGACTAAAAGCTCAAGGATGATTTTAGTAACATCTATATAACAAAGCCATGTGATGTTGCTGTAGAGATGATGGAGAGTTATAAATAAGCCAATGTAAGAAACAGTGTGGGGGAAGTGTTCTTAATGACAACCATATGTTTTATTGACCTTCAGGAACCACAGGAGCTGGATTTATTCTCTCTCTGCAAACCTGCCTGTCAGGATGTCTTCCACAAGACCTGCATTGTTCTTCGCCCCGTGGCCTCGTGCTGGCTGACAGCTCACCAGACCATTGCACCTGAGCATTCGGTGCTCACGCTCCATGGTTATTTCCCCAGGCCTGCCTCTTTCCAAAGTGGACCGAATCTAGAGTCTGCCCTAGCCCACAACATCACACTGTATCCCCTAGGTAAACCTGGGCCATTGAAAGTAACCCAAAATGAAGAGAGCGTGAAACAGAGGAAACCCCAAATCTCTTGATCTACTGCATCCTGCTTTCCTCCATGAGCCCAGAGTTTCTTGGATTATCAGACAAGATGCAAGTTCACTGGAAATTCTTTCTCACAGGCTGTCATAGTCCTGAGGTAAACTTCTGTAATGTTTCAGCCCAAGATCCCCTGTGAGATGTGGGTCTGGTGAAATCAACACAACTTTGGAGGGCATGGTGGGGAAGAAGCTCAGTGGTTCAGGAGCTTTATAGGAGCTCTTCAGGACGATTTAAAATCTACCTTCTTTCTAAATGCTGGAGGTGAGTTCAAATCTTGTTGGACATCAGTGCTGGCAAAATATGCAGCCTCACAGAAAGGTAGTAAGGACAGCCCTAAGGATGCCCATGTGTCTCAGCAGTGAGGTGTAAAGAGAACCGTAGACATCCCCATGTCAGTGTCACCAGCCATGATTTCCTCCACATTCTTGAGCTGATGTCAATGCAGTACTACATCTAAAGCTTCTTTTCTAACATGTCCAAAGGAACCGTAAGATGGCTCCTTGGAGCATGGTCAACCATCTTGTAAATGCATGGCTCTACTGCAAACATGCCAAGGGTGCTCTGCCATTTCCCCCAACCTAGCTGAGGCCCAGGTCAAAGTGAAGATGGAGACTTTCACAGCTTACTGATATCTGCAATGCTACACTCTGAAAAATTCCTCTAGTTCAGACCTTCTTAAAGGTTTTCCACTTACCCAAGAAATTTTACCCAACTCCAGGCATACAAATATATGAACTGAGTGTATAAATAAAACATTGACAAATAATAAATCACAAAACATTTATCTGAAAACAATTCTTTGCCTATCAGCATGATGGTTCAGTGGGTAATGGCACTTGTCATGAAATTTAATGACATGAATTCTATGCCTAGGACACACAAGATGAAAGTAGACAGCTGAGTCCAGCAAATTGTCCTCTGACCCCCACAAGTATGCCATCATGAGCATGCCCGCACGTGTGTGTCCACACACACACACACACACACACACACAAATAAATAAATAAATAAATAAATAAATAAATAAATAAATAAATAAATGTTAGATGAAAAATAATAAAAAAAACCAAGAGTAGATGCTCACAGAGCGCCCATCATGTGGCACTGTGGAATCCCGTGGTTTTCTGAGTTACTAAGAAAAGCATAGGTTTCCCCCTCTACTTTCTTTTTCTTTTGAATACTGGCCAAAGTCTTGGCAATTTTTTCCTGGGCTTTCTGGTTCTTTTTCTCTGAAACCACCCAATTCTGCTTCTTCATGTGAGTGTGTTTCCAGAATGCAGCTGCTTACCAACAGCATGGCTTTTCCTCTTCCTCTTCTTTGGCTCCCTTTGCCCATCAGGTGCTGAAATTTACACCTTGCCTGCCCTGCCTGGGTTGTTTCTTTAAACTTTAATAAAATTATCTTTGAAGTTCATAGATGGACGGACAGACAGATAGATAGATAGATAGATAGATAGATAGATAGATAGATAGATAGATAGATAGATAGATAGGTTGGTAGGTGTACTGGCTGGTTTTGTGTGTCAACTTGACGCAAGCTGGAGTTATCACAAAGAAAGGAATTCAGTTGAGATCCAGCTGTAAGGAATTTTCTCAACTAGTGATCAAGCGGGGAGGGCCCATTGTGGGTGGTGCCATCCCTGGCCTGGTAGTTTTTGGCTCTATAAGAGAGCAAGCTAAGCAAGGCAGGGGAAGCAAGACAGTAAGTAGCATCCCTCCATGGTCTCAACATCAGCTTCTGCTTCATGACCTGCTTGAGTTTCAGTCCTGACCTCCTTTGGTGACAAACAGCAATGTGGAAATGTAAGCTGAATAAACTCTTTCCTCCCCAGCTTGCTTCTTGGTCATGATGTTTGTGCAGAAATAGAAACCCTGACTAAGCCAGTTGTATATAATTTCACCATTTAACAAAACCAGAAGAATGGCCTGGGGAGATGGCTCAGCAGTTAAGAGTAAATACCACCCTTACAAAGGACTGGAGCCTGGTTCCCAGTACCCACGTCAGGTAACTGACAGCCACGTGTAACTCCAGTTCCAAAAGATCCAATACTTCTGCTCTCTGAAGGCACCTGCACCTATATGCATGTACCCATATACATAAACATATTTTAAAATAAATCTTCTTTAAAGCCAAAAGCAAATTTGCATATTGCTGGCTGGTTTTATGTCAACTTGACATAAGCTGGAGTCATCAGAGAAAAATGAATATCAATTGAGAAAATACCTCCAGAGTTGCTTTTTGTCATGGTGTTTCATCACAGCAATAGAAACCCCAACTAAAACAACATATTAATGGAATCATGTGCTTGCTAATTTTTACATAAAATTGAATCTTGCCTGAATATTTAATACGGCAGAACATAGAATATCTCCAATATTTTTTAGAGTTGATCAATATTTTTATTTTATAATTATCAGTGCTGAAAATACTGCTTTGCATAAGACTGAGGTACAAAACAGCAGAAGTTTGTTTAGGATTTATTCATTCAGAATTTATCAGAAATCCATTCCTAAGCCCAGGTCAAAATTCACTTAATGATTTTTAAATAAAAACTCAAATCAACAACTCCAACAGAAAATTTTAAAATCAAACATTTCTAACATAACACAATCAAAAAATACATTCATTTATATGCTGGGGAATGATGATAAGACAATGTTGTCTTTGTTTTGATGGGCTTGGTAGCACAGGTCTTTAACTGCAGCACTTGGGAGGCAGCGGCAGGTAGAACTCTGTGAGTTCCAGTCCAGCCTTCTATTTAATGAGTTTTAGGCTAGCCAGAGCTACACAGTGAGACCATGCCTAAACTAGTAATTAAATAAAGTCTTTATCTTTCCATCATTAATCTACTGTGTTTTGGTTTAGTTAGGTTTGCTTTTCTAAGACTGGGTTGTTGGGTTTTTGGTGTTTTGTTTTGTTTTGTTTTGTTTTGTTTTGTTTTGTTTTGTTTTGTTTTGTTTTATAACCCTGCCTTTCCTGGAATTCATTATATATACCAGGCTGACCTCGAACTCAGAGATCCATCTAACTCTGCCTCCCAAGTGCCAGGATTAAAGGTTTAAGCCACCACGTCCATCTCATATTATTATGTTTCTTTAAGAGGAGTATAGAACTTCAGTAAAAAGTACAGTGAGAACACTGCAATTCACAACATCTCAAATGCGAGCCAAGTTGTCTCAGGCAGCATTTGTTAACAGTGCGTACCATGGTGCATGCATAGCTCAGATGTGTGCATACTGTGTTTTCAGAACCAAGGCTTCAGTGAGGTTGCATGATACAACCCAGGCAAGCACTGCCAGGAACACCAGATTTTGCCTTGTGGAGTTGGCTCTCTCTGCCTTTCTATAGGTTCCAGGGACCACACTCAAGTCCCCATACACTAGCAGGGCAAGCTCCTTTATCCTGTGAACCATCTCACCAGGCCTAAATGTTTGATTTCAAATTAATTTTTGGTCATTGCATGTTCCAAAGCCATTTATTGTTGTCAATATTTCCATTTTTGCAATACCACGTTCACATGGGATCATAACCTATGGTTTAAGCCTAGCCTCGGGCATGACAGAAAATGTGTGAGGAAGGGAACCTGAGGACTGGGTTAGAAGAAGGGAGTTCATATCTACAGAAATTTCCACGGCTGTCATTGAAGTCAAGGGGCCCTCTATTTCTTCTCGCCCCTCCCTGCCAGCCTACCTGCCACCCACATTTACAGGGACCCATTCATCACATGGCCTGAAACTGTCTCAGCCAGATCCAATCTCACCAGATAACAGTGAAGGCCAGTCCTGCTCGGCAGCAAATCCCAGCTCTGACTGACTGCCCCCGGAATAAAGAACAAGCAACGTGTGGTACAGGGGTTGTGGTACAGAGAAATGAGCCTCCAGTTTGACTGTAGGCAGCTAGCTCAGAAAAGAGCATGATAGAACCATAAGGGCCTGCTTGAAGCTGTGCAAGGAGAGAGAAACCAGCCAAGGGCAGAGGTATGAGCTTCTACCAGGAGCCAGACACACTGGGAGGAGGACTTAAGGCATGCTGGGATAATGAGGTCGATCCTACCAGAAGTGAAAGCACTTCATGCTATCAGGAGCAGAACTGAATGGAAGGGACAGGCATGGAGAGGAGACCTAGTGACCTAGTGACCTAGTGACCTAACACTCTCAAGCCTGTGCCTGGCCTGGCCATTCTCTTCAATCCTCTTTCACTCTTACATTCATATGGGGTTTCCTGTTGCTCCTTCTTTTCAGTTAATCAAGCTATCATGTTTACATCTTCACTGCTCCCACCAGATGTACCAGCATTCAGAAGATCATTCCCTGGCCTTTGGAATGAGTCAACCCCTTTCCATCACTCACCACGTCCCCATAGCCAACAGTTCTGGTTCCCTCCTGAGACCTCCTCCTCCTTGCACCTGGATACAGATACAGATGGGTTGGGGTAGGGGTGGGGTGAAGAGTAGGAGACTAAAAGCAATGGAGACCATGGGCTTCTAGACAACCTACCACAGTTTGGTCAAGCTCCAAAGTTTTAGGTCAGAGCTAAAGACAAGGGAGAGGAGCTAAATTGGTGTAGTAAAACTTACCCCCATTCTAAAGACTCCCTATTTGCCATGTGCCAGTCACTGACTGTACCCCCTATCTCATTTACTACTTAAACAACCTTCAGGAAATAATTCTCCCACCTAAAGGTGAGAAATCCAACTGTCATATGGAAGAACATGTCCACGGCCCTAAAACTAGCAAGGCCAAGATTCAGGGAAATCTTGACGGTTGGCCCAAGACCAGTCTGAGTTTCACTTCTCCTCTCCCATATCCTGCCAGTAAACCCGAGAGAGTGGCCTTGCAGGGGGTGCTACACAGAAACCTCAGACAGCCACATCATTTGCCCCACAGCCCACTGAAGTAGGAGATGCTCACCACCCCGTGGGTGAGGTCAAGCTCCTACCTCACAGCGTCCGGTTTCAAACCCTGCAGCAGACTTGGGCAGCACCTTCACCCCAGTATCTGGTTTATTTCATGGTCTCCTCCTATGATTATTTTTCCTCTCCTAGCCTCATGTTATCTACAACAAAGGGGCTAATGGTTACCAACATCTCCATCAATTCGACAGAGTTCTCTGGAGGAAGCATCAGAGATGGAGAACATAGAAATAAAAATACTAGCATTCCAAGAAGGAAATATTGTAGACATTAACACTTAACCTGCATACAAGAGGTGCCACCACGCTTTCCATACTGACTGGGTCAACAGAGTCAGAAGCCCATGGACTTGGGAAGAGAATGGATTCCCTGAAAGAGACAATCTCACAGCACTGTTTCCCCTAGGCCAAGCGGGACCCCAAAGATCTAGGCAAGGCCAGAAGCACGGGTACTCTTACTTGGGAGAGAGAGAATCTGGAGTAGCAAAGGAAAAAAGGTTTTTTTTTCTGCATATAAAATCTTCACCTAAATGATCAAACTTGCCAAGCTATCTGAGCTGTTCCAGCGTAAGGAAGCTCTACCTGGTGGTGCTGGGCCAGACCAGGCTGAGAAGTCACATCTATAAAACATCAAAAGGAAGGCACGACTCGCTGCTCTCAGCTCTCAGACCCACTCTCCTAGGAATTTCTTCCCAGCAGGAGAATTCTAGAGCCTGAAGCATGAGTCAGCAATGGTTTTGATGACTCTTACTAGCTGGTAAACATCACCCTGGCGAAGGAAAGACTGCAGCTCTCCAAAAAGGATAGGCTTCCTTCCCTCATCTTTACAACAGTAATACCGTTGGGACCTCAATTAAATGAGCCCAGACTTTGTGCAATGCCTAAGTGGTAAATATGAGGCCCTCTGCCCCAGGAACTATTGGCTAATGAGGAAAGCCAGTGGGTCTAACTAACAATTAGTACTCCCATTGTACTACAACGCAGCAACAGAGACATAGAAATGCCAAGGGAATGCAGAGGCAGAACACAGATGTCTTTACAAAGATGTGACTGTAAATCTGGATGTCAAGAGAAGTAGAGAATCCACTCAGGAAGGAGTAGCAAGAACACCTCGGGCAGAGAGAGCCATTCCAGCCACTGAGAGGCTGTGCAAGCACATGGCTGATTGTTTTGGCTGGGGTGGGGCTGGGGGGGGCACCTGGAGCTGGGGTCAATGCTCAAGTATCAGGAACAATTCTTTGCTGGACACTGAACCCACAGAGAAGCACCACAAGACTGTTTACACCCAGTTCAATTGTCCCTACTCACAGTTAGACCTTGCATGGCACAGCCGTGTTGGGAAGAGTAGTACTTAGTCTGTTACTGGATTTCTGAAGGATCATTAGGATATTCTACTGAGGTCCCACTTTTCTTCTGGAGGCCATTCTTAAAAGACAGACAGATATGACTAGAGTCAAGTAGACCCTGGATGCTCTGTCCCTAGTCCTTTTCCCAGGCCTGGTCTGGCCTAAGCTATCAACCCTCAGAGTCACCCCTCACCCCCCCACACACATACATTCCTTCCCACACTCCATTCTGTACTGCAGTAGAGATAAGGAGCCTTGCCCCTGACGTTTGCACCTCCTAGATTTCTGACTGAGTCCAGTCAGTTCGAGGTAGTATCGGGAAGGTAGAGGACAGGAGAGAAGTCTAAGGCCAGGCTGCCCTCTCTATCTCATGTGGAGTCTCTAAAGCTGATGTTTGGAGCCCCATGGTTCCAAACTCCAAGTCAATATAATTATCCTAGTCCAAACTCCTACCAAACAAAACCACCATGGCTCCCTTCCAATGACCTCAGCCTTGGACCTTGGTAGCATCTCATGCTCCTTTGATCCTTCCCTAGTTTAAGGGTGGCAGTGCCTTCTAAGCATTCCTGATTTTTGAGTTGTCATGCAATTTCCTGGTTGGCTTCCATTAAAAATGTTTCTATTGCCACCTCTTATACTACATTTTCCATGTTGTAGGTACTTAGTGTGCTCTCTGTCTCTGTCTCTGTCTCTGTCTCTCTGTCTCTGTGTGTGTGTGTGTGTGTGTCTCTCTCTCTCTCTTTCTCTGTGTGTGTGTGTGTGTCTCTGTGTCTCTGTCTGTGTGTGTGTGTGTCTCTTTCTCTCTCTCTCTCTCTCTGTGTCTCTCTCTCTCTCTCTCTCTCTCTCTCTCTCTCTCTCTCTCTCTCTCTCTCTCTCTCCCTCTGCTCACTGGCACTCTGACTAATGCAGAGACTGCTTCTGAGTCATCCTTCAGTCTCCTCCAACACCTGATACGGTGAGTGATTTTCTGAGTGGGTAAGTGCTAAGTAACTGTTTAATAGATGGGCAGATGGATAGGCAGGTGATTAATTAGACGAATGGCTAGATGGAAGGGTGGATGGATCGTCGTGATTTAATAAGATCATTTTAATTTTGTGAAGGTAAAGGCAAAAATAAATCCAAAAAAAAAAAAAAACTTTGAAGAAAGTGATCCTGAGACGGAGTCAGGCTTTACAACTGCCGCTCTGCCACACACCCACCAGGAAGAGAACCCGTCAGAAAGCAGAGAAGGCTCCTTCCTGATCTCTTCTGATCCAGACAAGGAACAGGGAAAGCATGTTAGTGGCAACGCTCCTTAATTTTCACCTGGCAAACATCTCCACCCTGCTCATTACACATGAGCCTCTGAAAGGGGAGGAGGCAACAATGGAAAGAACCCCATCACTACTGACTATCAGTCATATATGCACCTGAAGAAGATGCCAAATGGCTGAAGTCCTGGGATACAAGGAATCAGATTGGTGAGACAAACGCAGTCTGTGATGTTCTTGGGGTATTTCAACGATTATCTTCTCAGAAGCTCACATCCTTTTTCTGAGTAGATTGTCTTGAATAATTAAGAACTCAGAGACCAGGCTCTTCAGAAGCCTCTTTGCTCATCCCCAATAAGCAAGTGATTCTAGAAGATGTTTAACAGAGATGTTTCCACCTTAGCTACTGACACTGGAGAGCTTTGAGCATCCTAAGGTTGGTTCTGCCAGGGTTACTCGCTGAGACCCACGGCAAGGCAACACCTTCCTATAAGCCTAGCATTTCTTCCTTCCCTGAAGATTTTTGTGAAGCTCAGATAAAAATGAGTGTGTAAGCAAACTGCATATGGACAGAGTTCAACACAACAGAGCCGTTTGTTTTCTAAGCAACCAGTCTTCTGCATGTAGCTAGCCGGATGCCATGTAGCTTTTATCCACAAAGCAGGGCATCTTGCCCTGTCCTACAGATCAGCCTACTGACAAACAAGAATGTACCAGGTCCTATTAAGGGTCAGAGAGAAGTGAACCATAGGAGCACACGCTTATAATCCCAGGACCACAGAGGGGAGGGCGGAGGAATCTGGAGTTCAAGGTCATCCTTAGCTATAATACAACTTTAAGGGCAGACTGCGCTACAAGAGACTCCTAAAAAAAAATCAGAGAGAAACCTAAGCATGATAATGCAATAGCTGTAATTCCAGTACTTATAAGACTGAGGCAGGAGGATTAAAAGTTCAAAGCTAGCCTGAGCTATACAGTAAATTCAAGATCAGTCTGAGTTTCACAAGGAGACGTTACCGCTAAAAATAAAAATAAAAAAAGCAAATGATCACCTGAAGAACTTCGGATGGCGGAGAAGCATCTTTAAAAATGCTCAACTTCATTGGTCATTAGGGAAATGCAAATCAAAACAACCCTGAGATTTCACCTTACACCAGTCAGAATGGCTAAGATTAAAAATTCAGGAGACAGCAGGTGTTGGAGAGGGTGTGGAGAAAGAGGAACACTCCTCCACTGCTGGTGGGGTTGCAAATTGGTACAACCACTCTGGAAATCAGTCTGGCGGTTCCTCAGAAAACTGGGCACCTCACTTCCAGAAGATCCTGCTATACCACTCCTGGGCATATACCCAGAGGATTCCCCACCATGTAATAAGGATACATGCTCTACTATGTTCATAGCAGCCCTATTTATAATTGCCAGATGCTGGAAAGAACCCAGGTATCCCTCAACAGAAGAGTGGATGCAAAAAATGTGGTATATCTACACAATGGAGTACTATTCAGCCATTAGAAACAATGAATTCATGAAATTCTTAGGCAAATGGATGGACCTAGAGAACATCATACTAAGTGAGGTAACCCAGACTCAAAAGATGAATCATGGTATCACTCACTAATAAGTGGATATTAACCTAGAAACCTGGATTACCCAAAACATAATCCACACATCAAATGAGGTACAAGAAGAAAGGAGGAGTGGCCCCTTGTTCTGGAAAGACTCAATGAAGCAGTATTCAGCAAAACCAGAACGGGGAAGTGGGAAGGGGTGGGTGGGAGGACGGGGGAGAGAAGGGGGCTTACGGGACTTTTTGGGAGTGGGGGGGCTAGGAAAGGGGAAATCATTTGAAATGTAAATAAAAAATATACCGAATAAAAAAAAATTAAAAAAAAATTAAATGTGTCTTGTCCACAGTCCTGTTTCCCTCTGTCCTTATACCTAGAATAATAGATCCCTCATCTGAGATTTTCATGACAGAGGCTTCTTCCTCTTCCTGTGCTGCTGATCTCCCTTCATGACCTCAAATAAATAGTACTGATAAACAGTCACCCCAAGGCATGATAACCTAGGACATCTTTAGTCGTAATGGCACTATCTTTTCAAAGACATCAGCCATGTTGTCTTTAGGTAGCATGTCAAGCAGGGTAAAAGTTATCAGGACAGTGGGAAAAGGAGATGAAGCATAGTGGTTTGAATAGGAATGGTCCCCATAGACTCACGTGTTTTGCTTGGCCCACAGGGAGTGGCATTATTAGGAGGCCTTGTTAGAGGAACTGTATCACTGTGGGGACTGGCTTTGAGGTCTCCTATGCTCAAGCTATGCCCAGTGTGGGATTCAGTCTCCTTCTGCTGCCTTCAGATCAAGATGTAGAACTCTCTGCTCCTTCTCCAGCACCATGTCTACCTGGATGCCTCCATGCTTCCTGCTATGACAATAATAGAATGCACCTCTGAACTGTAAGCCAGCCCTGATTAAATGCTTTCCTTCATAAGGGTTGCCATGGTCATGGTATCTCTCTACAGCAATATAAACCCTAGACACAAGGACTTTCTAAAAGTCATCAAGTGACACGTTTAGGGGGAAAAGATGAAACTTGAAGTGAGCACGGTGCTCGTACTGAGAGTCTTCCTTCATTCCACCTGTGTTCCTCCTGGCCCCAGTTACAGACGGAAGCTGACCCAAGGACTCTGAGCACCTCCTATCGCTCAAAGCTGGTTCTTTGTGTTGCTAGTTGTTGAGATGGGAGAGACTGTCCTCTCCAAGACTAGCCTTCAGCCAACATGTAACCATTCTCAGAACTAATTGTTTCATAAAATGTCTCTGGATTCCTGCCAGGCTGGCCTCTCTGTGCGCTCTAGCTGGGCCTCTATGTCTCTGCACCCCAGCTTGGTAAGTGTTCGGATCATAAATCTACGTTCCACATTAGCTTCAACACAGCCGAAAGAAATCGGGAAGGCTGCAGCACTGGCTCCCACGATGCACTGCAGAACCAATTTAAAGAATCAAGTCCATCAGGTCCTACATATTGAGCAGCTCTAGAGACACCACACCCCACCACACCCCCTGCTACTCAGAAAGCCCTGCCCACCACCACCACTTCCTCCTCACAGCCCTTCCACTGACCCCACCACCATAGTCATTACAAATTATCAATCACCCAATTGACATATCCTAGGGGGCCGTCCAGAATGTCAGAATTGCCTGTCAAACCATGGGGTGTAGGCGGGGGTCTGGAGGTTGGGGGTGGAATTAACCAGCTTCCGTTTCCTCTCTTTGTCAGAAGCAGATGGGGAAGGTAGGAGGAGAGCGATTATTTATTTTCTAGTCTTGCCCAAAGCCATCCTATTTTGAGGGTCAGCTCCCTCCACCCGCATCTCGAGCCTACCATTAGCTTGACTGACAGTAGCCCCCATCCAAGCACAGTTCCAAAGAGGCCCTAAGCGACCCTGTTCACACCGCCCGGAAGTGCCTCTCTCTGCACTGCAGAACTTTCGGTTTCGAGATTTTGCAAATTTTATGAGAATTTTTCAGGCGAGCTGATTTTTAGCTCCCTTTCCCCTCCAGCTAAAAACCGAGATCTTTCATCCAGCTCTGATCTCGGAGGGACTTTTTTTTCCCTCTGCACTTGGGACATGATTAAATAACAGGCACACGTGCGCATGCCATCCCCAAACCCTTTTCTTTCCCGGTGCTTTCTTCAGTAATGAAGCCTGAAGTGGGAAACTACCGTGTGGACGACGACGAGAGGATGAG
The DNA here is from genome assembly GCF_947179515.1 of Apodemus sylvaticus. Classification (NCBI taxonomy): domain Eukaryota; kingdom Metazoa; phylum Chordata; class Mammalia; order Rodentia; family Muridae; genus Apodemus; species Apodemus sylvaticus. The sequence goes on from NC_067475.1 coordinate 58,663,759, forward strand.
GAATAGAAGATGCTCCAGCCTGGCTCCTTCTTGGGAAGGAGGTTTGCTCGGGGCACAGGGCACATTAAGTGTATGTATCAGATGGAAGCCGGTCCAAAGAGAAGTTTCTGGAGTTCAGGAACTACCCTTTGGGGGTCCATTAGTTGTGAATAAAGAGAAATTGGAAAACATGTATCTTTCTATTGCCTCCAGAGAGCCTTAGAGAGAGAAGGATTGGCTGCCGTGAGTGTTCTTTTTCCTCGTCCAGTTGACATGATCATTAACTCTACCAATTATGGCAATATAAAGAAATCATTAAAATGCAATTATTACAGCTGTATAAGTTTATAGCTGCATAACTACATCAAAAGTCCGCCTTTGTAGGTCTTTATGTGCTCCATAAACCTGAATAAACTGCAACAAAGAGAAAAAGATTACTTCAATATGAATCAAGAACAAATTTGTAATTTCTCTGTGTGTGTGGAAGCAGCAGCCATGCAAGCTGGCTCCGTCCCTCCACCCCCTCCTGGGTGCCTGCCACAGTTTTCTTTTGCTTTGGGCCTACAACTTCCTGCACTTGCCCCTTCTACAAGATTGATTCAAATAAAAGAAAGTCAGCTAAGCAAAAGAGCGGTGGAGGGGTGGGGAGGGGCAAACTATACTCTTCTGTTTTCTCATCGGTGTGACCAAACGCAGACAGGAACTTGACAGAAACAACTTACAGGAGGAGATTCTTTATTTTAGCTCATGGTTTCAGAGCTTTCGGTCTGTGGTCCTTGGTTCTCTGGATTCTGGGCTGGTGAGGCAGAGCATCATGGAACTGAGATAGGAAGTATGGCAGGCATAGGCTGGTCACCTACCTCACATAGAGAAATCATTAAAATGCAATTCTTACACCTGTATAAACGTATAGCTGCATCGCAACATCAAAAGTCCACCAGAAAGAAACAAAAAGATGCCAGGGACATGGTGGCATCCCAGAGGACATGCCGTGCTTCCTCTCACTATGCCCTGCATACTAACATTTCCAGAGCCTCCTGCCTGGTAGCAATACTACCTGGGTTCCAAGATCCCAACATTCAAGCCCTTTGAAGGCATACTCCATGTCCAAACCACAATACAAGTCCATTTGCTATGTCTTAAAGTCCTCTAGACTATTGCCTGCTGAGGCTAGATAAAAGTGCCATCCTCACCTTACAAATAAAAAGCTGAGAATCATAAGAAACTCATCCAAGATCCCATGATGGGCTTAGTGATCTTGGTTTGTGTCCTTTCTCTAGACTCAGATGGGCTGTCCAGGTTTCTCCACACTGCTCTAAAACAACAGGGAGTCTGTCAAAAGTTTCTTGACCCTCAGGCTTTTAGTCAGATTGAACCAATTTGAGGTGATAAGTGAGAAAACAAAAGAAGAGAGAAACTGATATTTCCCTGGACCTCCAGTATAAAGGTGTGCCATCTTGAGTTTATAATTCCAGCATCAGTAAGGGTCCAGAGGCAGGCAGATCCCAGAGGAAGATACTCAATGTGGACCTCTGGCCTCTACATGTTCACATGCAATCAAGCATCAAACATATCCACACACAATATACATATGTGCATATACAACACACACACACACACACACACACACACACACACACACGAGTCTCCTCTCAGGATCCAGACTGAGACACACAGCTAATGAATGCGGGGACGTGAACTAGAACCCAGATCGCCAAAACCCTAGGAGTCCAGGCTTGAATAATTTAGAAAATTTAATTTGTCTGAGACACAGATATACTAACTGCCATCACTATCAAAGTTGCATGCCTCACTTGGCACTGTGCTGCATCAAGCAGTGACATAAACCATGAGGTACAGTGTGTGGGCTGACAGCAGCATCCCCAAACAACACCTGCATGGCCGGTGACGGGATGAGGGCCATCCTACAGAATGAGGGTACGTGGCTTAGGAGCTTGGAGTGGAATGTCTAGAAAAGTACAAGTTCTATTTCCAATCCAGGTGGAGACTCTCGCTGGATCAGATCACAGAAAACTTGCAAATGATCTCCAAACATTTCTATTTGGCTTTGACATGCATGATTAGACAATACATCATTGATTTGTTTGGGGATTTCTGTTGCAAATGTGCCTACCTAATTAATGTTCATTAGACTAATAGTGAAGAGAGTTAGAATTCTTGGAGTTCACACACATGACTGCCACCTGGAAGGCAGAAACAATGCAATCTGCCCTCCAATGTTTCTGTGAGTCTGCTAAACAGCAGATTGCCCAGACGTGACTCACCATAGTCCACTGCCCACTTTTGCTCTGTAAGAACTCAGCTTGTGGTTTGTAGGATGTAGTTCAGGGTACAACAGACCCTGGCTGATCCACAGTATGTGGAGCCAGTGTGTGGGTCCATACATCTTCCCCCAAGGCTCTAAATGCCTCTATGTACTAAGGTGGACCTTCTTAATCATGGACTGGGGACAACAGTAAGAATAAGATGAGGTTGGAGCTAGATGACATTGTCAGCAGACAACTATGCAAGGTCTCTCTGGGGAAGCCCTTGAACCTCAAGGAACTTTAGTACCTGACACTTTAAAATGGTGAAAGTAATATTTATATCTAGAATTAAAGTTAAATGAAAGAGTTAGGAAAATAGTTTAAATGATAAAGTATTTGCCTGGAAATCATGAGTTCAGTCTCCAAGAACCCATGCTAAAATGGCATGTGTGATGATGCCCTTCTAATTCCAGCACTGAGGAGGCAGAGAGGATCCTGGGATCTGACTAGCCAGGCTAACCTAATTAGTATGAGCTCCAGGTTTGGTGACAGACCCTATCTCAAAGAAAATGAATGATACACCTGAAGATGATATCCAAGGTTGTCCACGGGTTTCCACATGCATACACAAACATGCACCAGCATGCTCAAGCGCGTGCATGTGTGTGCGTGCGTGTGTGCGCATACACACACACACACATACACACACACACACACACACACACACACACGCATGCATGTAAAGAGAGAGACTAGCACTGACACAGAGAATTTATAGACTGAGTGTTGATAGACTTCCCTGCGGATGAGCAGTTGTTTGTATATCTTAACATATGTGAGCCAACGCTACTACTATAGGCTTTTAGAGCTGGCGTTCTCTTGCCTAGTTTGCAGACATTCTACTGAATTTTGCCCATTGTACATGAATAGTCATCTGGCTTTTATTTTTTATTGTGTTTTGTTTTCATTTTCTTACTGGTATACATTACGTATTGAACATATTATTCACTTCCCCCAACCCATGCTCACTCACACACAAGTCTTCTCTTTTTAATCTTTAATTTGGTTTTGGGGGTGTATGCTTGTTTGTTTGTTGTTTTGAGGTAGGGCTTCATGTAGCCCCAACATGACCTCTAGTAGCTAAGAATGACCTTGAACTCTTGTTCTTCTTACCCCTATGTCCCAAGTATTAGAACTGCAGGTGTGCCCTGCTGCACCCAACACTCTGGCTTATACTTTTTAGAAATGACAATGGAAAACTTTCTGTGATGTTTACCACAGACACTGGACCATCTTCTAAGCATTTCACAAAGATTAAGGCATTTGAACCTTCAAATCACTCTCTCAAAATACCTGTAATTCTCCCTGTTTTAAGAAAAATCTTAAGACTCAGATGACCCTTGATTCCTATAAGAATATAACATCGAGTAATCCTCTAGTATGGAAATAAACTGAGCAGGTAGATGAAGATGGAAGGCTGCTCAGGAGGAGGGAAAGCTGGAGGGTGCTCGGGAGATTCAGCCTGTATGCTTCTATGACACAGAGCACAAGACCGTGCAGACTGTGCTGAAGCACACAAGACATCAAAGAGGAAAGGGGGGGGTACCTGAGTCAGACTTGAAGAACTAAAGGCTATAGCTGTGCCCCCTGCTTCCTGGACATGTTCCCATGGCCATGCCCTGTGATAAAGATTGGAAGTGAATAGAAGTCCCTTCTCTGTTGAGCAGAAAAATGCTGGACAAAACTTCTGAGCATGCTGGGTGCTACTTGAAGACCTCTGCAGGTTCTAACTTACTCAGGGAAAGCCTCACATAATTAGACATGATGTCCCTGGGGTGACTCATCCCTGCATGGCTGGGTCCAGCAAACCAGGTAGAAAACATTTAGATGTCCTTTGCCCAAACTCAGAATGCACATCATTAAAGAAGGAAGAGAAGTTATGAGGGTCCCCTTGTGACCCAGTCCCTAGTTCCAGGAACTGAGATCTGAGGTACTGAAGGAGCCACACCACCTTCTGAGGAACAAGGCCCTTCCATGGAGCAGACCGTTTTGAGTTAATGAAGCAGACTCTTTGGGGTTAATGATCTCCATCTTTTGCCAAACCTGGCTCAAACTCAACTCTGTGAATAGGCAAGGGGCCCAGATTGCTTGTGGTTGGATATTAGCAAGAAATGAGCATAGGGAAGAATCAAGGGGGACAATGGTAACAGAAATGGGCCATGGAGCGGTTAGAATGCAGTGGAAGAGAGATGGATGGCCGGGGAACGCGGTTAGAAGTGGCCTGTGCTATAAGCAGCAGGATGGATGAATGTCATTATTTTTCTGTTTATTATGGTATCTATCATATATTTAAAAATTGTTATATATTCAGTTCAAATAACAGTAAATGTTCATTTACCCTTCAAATCCCCTAAGCAAGAAGATTCATTGTACACTAGGAGCTTTTTCATCCTTCTGGAATTTTTTGGCAAAATTTGCCTTTGCTGTTTATTGCATTCATATCTATTCCTAAGCAATATGGTGATTGGTTTTGAATGGTTGGATAGCATTTATTCTACCTGGGGGTGGAAGGGTCACTGAACTTCTTTAATTTTAAAATTTATGGATTTCATACATTTAAAAAATATTGGGAGGGAAAATGAGACTCAGAGACATTTGTCTGGGGTTGAAAATCTGACGTTAGAGCAACTGCTCCCTGCCACCATGCCCACTGGCCTCAGAAAATGCTAACACAGGGAGCTGTCATCCACATCATCAGTGATTCCTGGCAGGGGTGACCAGAGATGGTTCACAACCTTTAGTGCAGTCTGGCAGGATCTTCAGAAACTGCACATGGACCTCAGCTAAAAACAGGACAGGGGTAGGACGTTACATGGTGTGTTAGAGAGACAGCAAGCGGTCCCACTGAAGCCATGAAGGGACTTAAGACCAAGAAGGACAAAAGCTTAAAGATGGGCCAGAACGCTGCACCCCCAGACACTCGGCAAAGCATGCATTTCCTGGAGGGAATGGGGAGTTAGCCACCAAATGTGTTTGAGCCGAAGGTCAACAGGATCAGAACTGTATCTGAGAAAGAGTTAATGTGACAGTTGTGTGTAGGATGGTGCGAGGGGGAAAGACCTCAGGCAGAGAGACCACATGTCCCAGCTATCCAATGAGCTGCTCTGCACCCACTGAGATAAATAAAGACTTGTTGACCGACTGACAGACAAGCTGATTGACGCACTGCCTTCAAACCACAAACCCATCAATGTCACAAGTCCCCTCCCTCATAATCTACCCACAGCCAGAGCTCTTACAAGAAAGGAACCCACAGCTGAGGGTAAGGTGATTAGAAAGAACCAGAAAGCTGCATTTGTCAATGGAGAAGGACGGGCGATGAAGAGACCCACCCCACAATGGAGAAAAACACTTCCTCCAAGGAGGGAGACCAACTGGCAGAGCGAGAGCCCCTGAGGACTGAAGACAATCACCGTTCTTTTCCCTCTCTCTCTTATATTCTTCAATAATAAGAGAGAAATGCATAGCAGCTGTGTTAAAATAAAAATGATGGTTTTATTTCCACACGTGAGGTTGTCTAGGAATTTAGCTATAACCTTTTATTAGACGTTAATAATTCAGAAGAGGGAGAGAACATTCCCCAGTCAAATCTAATCTCACACAAATAAATACAGAGAATAATTGCACAGCATCCATCCTGGTTCAGTAGGCAACTGGCAGCCCTGGTGTTGCCAACATCTGTCACCTGAGCCACTCACTGTGGCCAATGGCAGCTACATCGCTCGCCTTGGGGCCGCCTCAGCAGTTACATTAGGAGTTCTGGATATCTGTCTTCTGGACTGACTGACTGCAAGGCTTCCCTCCACACCAGTGGTTCTTAGCCTTCCTAATGTTGTGGCCCTTTAATAGAGTTGCTCATGTTGTGGGGACACCCCCAACCATAAAATTATTTTCATTGCTACTTCGTAACTGTAATTTTGCTACTGTTATTAATTATAATATAAATATCTATGCTTTCTGATGGTCTTAGGCAACCTCTGCAAGAGGGTCATTTGATTCCCCCCAAGGGGTCATGACCCACAGGTTGGGAACCACTGGTTCTATCATCTAGAGACTCTATCTGTTGTTGTCTTTTTGGAGGGGAGGGAGGTGTTTGTGTGTGTGTGTGTGTGTGTGTGTGTGTGTGTATTTAGTGTGAATACTCTAACAGATATGGAAGGGGAAGCAGCCTACAGTATCTAATGTTCACAACGAGCCAATATCCAACTTTGGCTCCCTGTACTGAATGTTCAGTTAAAGCCAAGACATTCATTAGACTGAAGAAAAGTCTTGGCTTTATGCTTACCAGGAGGGGCATTCGTGTAAAGGAAAAAAAACAACCATTTGATAATTAGGTTCTCAGATTTTTGCTATCTCATTGGTCAAGTTGTTAACTGGGTACAAGTTGGCCTTCTGCATCACTGTGCACACTCTGTGAAATATGAGTCATAGCATGTTTGGTTGGGATTTAGGAACCATAAGCCACCGATTCTCTTCAAAAAGTGAACAGTAAAAAAGCAAAAATATAGTAGGCAAAACAACGAGAAGAGGGGTCCAGGAAGACAGCTCTCAGATAAGCTCTTACATTGCAAACAAATGTAAAAATCTTAAATTGCAGATCAAAATTCAGGTCCACAGAAACAATGGGCATGACATCCTGTAATCCCACTACTCAGAAAGCAAAGACATGGGATCTCTAAAGCAAGCTGGCTAGGTAGACTAGCATATCTGTGATCTCTTTTAATTGAGAAATTCTGCTGTGATAATTAGGTAGAGAGAGACTTAGTAAGATTCCCCAACATCTGCCCCAGGCCTCCATGCATTCAAGTGCTCACACACACACACACACACACACACACACACACACACATGCAACATACACTATAAACACATGTGCATTTTTTAAAAGATAACCAGGAGAGGACTTTGTTGTGAAAAATACATGAAGTTTTTCATGGTAAACAGTCACTAAGTTTCAGCTTTATATTGCAGACCTGTGGACCAGAAGAGACACTTGGCCACAGCCAGGCCTTGCTTGACAGAATGAAAATCCATTTACTTTTATTTTTCTGTTCCTCTCCTAAACTAGCCTTCTCATCCTCTAGGGAAGCAATTCTCCACAGCCAGTTCTCTAACCCTCCATCCAAACCAGATCCCCTGGGCGAAGCCCCAAGCTTCAGCGCTCCTCTCTCTCTCTCTCTCTCTCTCTCTCTCTCTCTCTCTCTCTCTCTCTCTCTCTCTTTCCCTCTCCCTCTTTCCCTCTCTCTCTCTCTCTCTCTCTCTCTCTCTCTCTCTCTCTCTTTCCTCTCTCTCTCTCTCTCTCTCTCTCTCTCTCTTCCTCTCTCTCTCTCTCTCCTCCACTCCTCCTCCAGTGAGAGAAGAAAGTGAGGCTTTTTCAATGCAGGGCAGGTAAACCAGTTCTCCAAGGTAAAGTAACTAACCTGAGTTACAATGTTTTCCTGCCATAAAAATACCCAATATGGCCAATTTCAAGCCACCTCTGTTAAACAACCAGCTTGTACCGTTCTTAAATATTTAACTATCCTCCAGTGTGATCTAGCCTCAGTGGAGCCCTATCAGGTCCCCAGCCCCCACTGCCTCTGAGAACCTCTGGCTTAGGTGGGTTGTGGGGTACCCTCACCCACAGGTTTGGTCTTTGCATTCACTGTTCAGTCCTTGGATTCTGTGAAACAATAAGAACTCACCATGTCCTTAAACAACATCTTGTTCAGAATGTGTCACTTGCCATAAATATAGGCTTTTAACCTGTCTTCTTGGCAGCTACCTCTGGGAGTGGGGACAGGGAATTCATCATAAATTTCAGAGCTGGTAGATTTCAAGGGAGTAAGAGAAGCTCTTTGTCCACAGAAGCAGCCACGGAGTAAGCACATCTCCCAAGTGCCATCATGGACCACGCAGGCACCCTTGCGTCTCTTCAGCGTCTGTCACTGCTCTTAATATCCAGGCCAGAGCAAAACAACAGCACAGACTCTGTCGTCATCGGGGGCAGGAGAGGCTAAGGGAACATGGACCTCAAAGGAGTATGATTGGAGTTCAGAGCTGGAAACCATCAGCAGTTGTTAAGAGAATTACAAGAATCATTTTATAAGCATAAAGGCTGCTGCCAGGGACTGGAGGGAGACAGTAAACAGAGAACTGGAACCTAAGATAGGGCCTGAGGCAGGACAGAGCAGGGAGAGACAGATGGACAAAGATGAACTACGTTCTGCTGGACCTAAAAGCTCAAAACAGGTGTATTTCTTTACTGAGTCCAAGCCCCAGATGCTGTTCAAAGCCTGTTTGGCTGCTGCTCCTCCATGCCCTCCCTCTGTCAACTGTTGATGCTCTCATTCTAGCCAACAGCACAACCTCCATCTTGTTCAAATTCCTACAGGCCTAACAACATGCAGGTGATCTGACCACGGCTTCCCTTGGGCTGTATCCCTTCCGGAAACATTCTCTTTGCCTCTAAATGACTTTCTCCTTTTGTAGCCTGGTTTGAACCCTCACCTCACACAGTAGACATCTCAACTTAGCCCTAAGCACTCTCTCACTCAGTGCTTAGATACATAATTTGGACAAATCATATCCGTGTGCGTACGCGTCCGATTTCTTGCACAATCACTCTCCGCTATATTTTTTGAGACAGGGTCTCTTACTGAATCTGAAGCTCACTGTTTCTGAAAAAAATCCCTTGTCTAGAAATCCCTATAGATCCTCTTGTCTTTGCTCCCTCAGCTCCAGGGCCACAGGCATAAGCCAGCACGCCCAGCCTTTACCGTGGGTATCTAAACTCAGGTCTTCATGTTTATACAGAAAGCAATTTTACCCAATGTCTTTGTTGGGCTTATACCACTGTGATAAAACACCATGACCAAAAGCAACTTGGGATAGGAAGAATTAATTTCACCTTACAACTGATGAAGACAGTTACACTGAGGGAAGTCAGGACAGGCACCTAAGGTAGGAATCTGGAGGAAGGAACAGAAGGAGTGGAAGCCATGGAGAAGCTGCTTACTGGTTTACTCTCCACGACTTGCTCAGACTGCTTTACATCCAGGACCATCCGCCAAGGGCCCTCCCATGTCAGTCGTTAATTAAGAAAATGCCCTATCAATCTGCCTATAGGCAATCTGTTGGACACAATTCTTCAGTTGGGATTCCTATTCCCAAATAACTCTAGCTTATGTCAAGTTAACAAAACAAGGAAACGAAAAAACAAAAACCACCAGGACGTCCACCAAGATCTCTCCCCAGTCCTGAACAAATCTTCATTAGTATGACCCATCCCACCACAGTACAGCAGTGTGCCTGGCCTCAGACAGGTCACACTGTGTATCTTCACTGCAACTGTACGAGAGAAATGCCAAACAGAACGGTTCACTTTGTTTGTAGCTGGCAATCATCAACTCTAGGCAGTGAGGGCCGCACAGAGATGACTGAGCATGGTTGATGGTAGCAGTGCATCCTGACTTCTAGTTGTCCCAGTACCCACCTTTCCCCTCTCCTGTGGTTACCATGGCCACCCAGAATGGAGGCTGCACATCCTACTATATGTACCCACTTCGTATCTGAGTGGATTCCACCATGTCAGGCATAAGGGAGAGTGATGTGTAAGAAGACACCCCATCTGCTGCTCCCTTTCCTTCTTTAGCACTTCCCTAATCCTACCGCTTTGAATGTGGAAGCAATGGCTGGAGCACTGGCCTCCCACTTGGTCTGTTAACACGGAGACTACAGTGACCTAGAAGAGGCCTCATTGTGAGACTGCAAGAGAAGAGCCTCCCAGCCGGTCCTATATATACCCCATGGGACTCTTCCTGAGAAAGAGAGAAAACGTCCCATTTCAGTCATCTTTACTTTGGCTTCCTTAAAGCTGAACTTGATAAAAGAGGGTTATAAGGCTGAAGAAGAATTACCAAGACGCCCAGACAAACTGTTGGTAAAGAGTGCTAGGGAAGGATAATACACACAGGTAAACAGAACAGGAAACTGGACAGGGCTGAAGATGCTGCCACACCCTGGCCTCTCCTCCAGCAGAGAGGTCTCTGGTCCATCCTTAAACCTGCTTCCTAGAAACTGCCTCTCCCTTTGTCCCATCCAACACCTCCAGGATCTGCTGTCCTCCAATCAACCTACTCACCATATTGCTTATTAATTACTCTCCTCTCCTTTTAGGCAATCCCCTTTTCCAACTAGACTACTGTCTAGCGCTTTCCTTCCCACTGAAGCCTTCCATCCTGGAGGGAAGCTCCACAGGCCTCAGGAAATCACAGGAAGTAACCAACTCAAGAGTCTCAGAAAGGCCTTAAAAGTGACCACATTCGCACAGCTCCTCCCTCCATGGGTATTTATGGAGTAAGGATGGCTACAGGCAGGAGACTCTCAGGCCTGTTAAGTTGCTTGCACACTGTGTAGAGAGGTCCAGGGTTCTAGCTTCATGAGTGCTGAGAGCCATCAGTCAGGTTGGGGTAGCCTTTCATTGACATAGCTGCCCTTACATGATCCATACTCCTGTACGTCACCCCCTCACCCACAGTCTTGTAAGTAACCCCAAATAAACTTGCTGGTTTGGCAAGGTGGACTTTGGTGAGTTTGTGTCCTTGGGAGAATGTTAACACAACAGCGTGCACCTCCTCTTACATTTCCCCAGGTACAAATGGTGATGACCCATACCTTCTGGGACAGCCCAGATTTCAAGAAGTTTGTCTGGTACCCCTAAATCAAAAAAGAAAAGCTGCTGGGATTTAAATTGCATCAGCATAACAGTTGTTTACTGTACACTTCAGGAAGCTAGAAGAAATTATTTTAAATGTGTTCATCGTGAAGAAATGTTGTTTGAAGATATAAATATACTTAACCTGGCAAATATTATATAAGGTGTTTGTGTATCAAAAGATTTTGTGGTACTACATTAATGTGTTCAATTTCATGTACCTGTTTTTAAAAGATAAACTTTTTTTGTTTGTTTTGTTTTGTTTTTTCGAGACACGGTTTCTCTGTATAGCTCTGGCTGTCCTGGAACTCACTCTGTAGACCAGGCTGGCCTCGAACTCAGAAATCTGCCTGCCTCTGCCTCCCAAGTGCTGGGATTAAAGGCATGCACCACCACTGCCCAGCTAAAAAGTAAACTTAACTTAAAATTTAAGTTTTTGGATCTTTAAATAGCTAAATCAGCAAAACAATATTTTAAACATAAGATCAGAACTTAAACCCCCATTTAAAATCTACAAAATCTGATTCTTAGACTCATCAACTTATCTAGGTACTCAGTTGTTTGTTTGTTTGGTTGTTTTGTTTTGTTTTTTTTAATATCCATTGATTCTTTTTTTTTTTACCTTGATGGATTAAAAGTGTCTTGACAAGGCCCTGCAGACATGTAAGTGGAAAGAATGATGTATGGGTTTAGGGATGGGGATGAAACAGGGCAGGCTGAGATGGCCTAACTGACAGGGCATCATCAGGACCAGGGAGAAGATACTACCGGGCCTGGAGCAGTGACCAGCGGACCATCAGGCAAGGGGCAAGAAGCTTTGCTGACAGTGCACGTGACGTGTCCGGGCCAGGCCCTCACTCACAGAAATGTACAGACGAAAGTAAACATCCAGACCTGCTGTTGAGTGTGGAGACAGAGCCCCCCTCCCCACGCCTCACTGAGAGTGCAGCAACAGGATTGTTTAAAGAGAGACAAACTCACAAGGACAAGGTGAAGCAGGAGAGGAGGAAGCAGGAATAAATCTTGAATGCTCCAAAAGTATACAGGCAAAGGATAATGAATTTGACAGAATCAAGAAATCTGAGTCAGGGCTAGAAGCGCAGAAAGCCAAAAGTCAGCCTGATGAGAGACCACAGAACCCTCCACACTCCCTGGAGCTGGCAGTACTGGGCATTTCTGGAAGTGAAGGAATAAGGAAACAGATAAATCCAATCCACACAATAGTCTCTGAGTGCCACCCCTATTTTGACCTGGGGCAGGGTCCATCCAATGCTAGTAGATACTGCAGGCTTATTGTCTGTGGATGGAAGACGACTGGAAGATCCCAGTGTCCCCTGAAGGTAGGTTACCTTACCACAACAGGACAACCAAACGTATTTGAGTCCTTCTCTAACATTACCAAATGTCACACAAGAGCCAAGCTGGGTCACAGTGGCTGTCTCTAGCTCTCAGTCAGTGCTGTGTACACTGCAGCTCCTCCCCCTTAAGCCCCACCCTACTCCTTCCACCTTCACTGCCATTCTCTGCTGACTGCCAGATGATCTCCATGATCTGGTATAAGAAATACTGTCTTGCATTCTTAGTGATTAGCTTTCACTGTCATTACTATGAGACCAAACATAAGAAATGGGATATTCTCGTTTAACTTAATTTAACTTCAATAAATAAAAACAACAATAAAAAATTCTCATTTATTTAACTTGTTCATATTTAAAACAAGAGAAAAGAAAGAAAGAAGAAGGAAAGGAGTTTTTGTTCAGACGGTTCTCCATAGCAAGGCCTACTCGGTAGTGATGAGAGACTCCAGTTCCTCCCTGGCCCACACAGATCAGTGTGATTTTCTCAGTGTGGCCTGAGGGCTGGGTTCTAATCTACAAGGTACTTGTTAGTGGAGTTAATCAAAGGTGATGCAGAAAACTGTTATCTGACTTTTGCCTGAGATGGAGAGAAAAAAAGGCAAGGAGGAGCCAGTGTCCCTCCCTAGTGATAGAGACCACTGACTGTATATCCTTCCATGCCCCCTGCAGGTCCCCAAGGCCTTCCCTCCCTCTGCCTCCCATGGAATCTCAGGAGGCTTCCTTCACAACACTCAGCTTCTTGGTCAACCAGCCAAGGCAAGCAAGGATCTATGGGGACGGTGACAGATTCCACTGCAGAGGCCACATACACTGAGTCTGAAGATGATTTATGAGAGGGTCTCAGATTCTCTTGCTTCAGCTCCCTCTGGAACTCTCGGGAAGGTTCTGGTCATTTTCCCTCATTTAAATCTCCAGATTGTCCTTCACCTTAGCACCTGGCCCTGGGACTTAAAAGAGAACTGCGTTGGTACAGTCATTAATCACAGGCCTCGTTGGGCTTTGGGGGAGAATGCTCTCCTCTCCTTCCCTGCCCCACTCAAGGAGGGTGTATGCTCTGTTCACTGACTTGGCTTCCACATTGAGCAGTCCAGGCCTTATGGGGGGTTAGGGGGGCTTTCAGAAAGAAAGTGGCTTGGCCTGCTCCTGTTGCTTTAACTAAATACCACAGGAGGGGTGGTTTATAAATAATAAAAAATTGCATTTCTCACAGTTCTGGAAACTAGAAGGTTCAAGGTCAAGATGCCAGCACATTTGAAGAATGTCTGGTGAAGAAATATTCCTTCTTGCTGCGCCTTCACGTGGCAGAAGGGTAAAAGGGGAATGCATAGGGGACCGCCTTTCCCGAGAAGATGTAGTGATTCAGAAGTGGTCTGCGCTCCTTTGTATTTTCCATCACCTGTGGAGACAGCAGGTTGCCCTCTCTTCTCCCATCCACCCCAGCTTAAGGAAGGAGGTTTCATTACTTTGTAAATATGGATGATGCTGGAAGGAGCCTCACCTTGCAGTTGGACAGACAACACTCAAATCCAGTTACTTTTTAGGCAGAGATGTGTTAAGAATCATCAACTAAATACACAGGACAAAGACAACATCAGGTGGAAAGAAATGCATGTAGACAAAGGAAGTGAAAGACTGCTAGGACAATCCGTCCCTCTTAGTGTTACCGCTTCACCTTTGGAAGATGCTATACTCTCTTCCATCTGTCTCTACGTATAGCCCACATTAGCATCATATACAGTTATCATTTGGGACATGAATAATGCCCACTCTCGCCGAATTTATTCAACACATCACGGGAAGTACTAGCCGGAACAACTAGTCAAAAGAAAGAAAGAAAAACATCAGATAGGAAATAAGGAAAACAAGTTGTTATTTGCAGCTGATTTGGTGTTTTCTTATATAGAGAAAACACCAAAATCCCACCAAAAACCATCTTTTAGATCTAACAAATGAACCTAGCAAAGCCACAGCTACAAAATCAACATTTGATTCGTAACATTTCTGTATTCCAACAGCAAATTGCCTAAAAGGAAATCAACAAAGCGATCCTACTTATAATAGCTACCAAAAAAAAAATGTAATGTCTAGGAATAAATTTAACCAAGCAAACAGAAGGGTTCTACATTGAGTGCACACATTTCCTAAGGTCTGTTATATGTCAGGGGCTAGAAAGAGCTAACCCTCCCCTCAGAAGGTCGACAGCAAAGGAGGGAGGAGCATGCCTATAAACCTCTAACTAAATGCAAGAACACAGTCAATGCAGAAGGCTGCAGAGCACAGAGGAAAGAATGAATTTTTAATGAACGTTCAGGGAACTTCACTGTGAGGATGACATTTGAGCCAAAACTTGGAGGAGAAGAAAGTTTTCCAGGACACTGAAGGCTGAGGACAGCATAGCCAAGGGACATTCAAAGAACGGATTGGCTTCCTACAGCTTCAGCACAAATTAGCCCAACCTGGTGGTTTACCACAACAGAAATGCAGTCTCATACACTCCAAGGAACCAAAAGTCCAAAGTTGTGGTGTCGAGGGGACTACATCTTTCTGAGAACTCGAGGAAGAGCGACCTTGTGAGTCTCCTGATTTCCGGTGGTCATCTGGCAACTACATGCTGCTGAGTTTGTAGATGTGCCACCACTGCAACACAACCTTCATCTCCATGTCATCTCTGTGTATCTCTGTGTCCTCTCATCCTCTCACAAAGACACCTCCTACTAAGTCTGCCCTAAATCCACAAGAATCTTCTCCTGCTTTCTTAACTAGTTAGTTATATCTACAATGACCTTACTTTGAAAAACATCACATTCTGAGGTTCTCAGTGGGTATGAATTTAGGGATAAGGATACATTTAACCGACTGCTGTGGTTGGACTTCTGATGTGATATGTCATATTCAATATGCAAATATTATCTCCAGGCACTTAGGCAATATGCTAATGTTTCTGGATCCTGGCTAGCCATGCACTCTAAGGTGATGATATCAGTGACCTCATGTCCCAGTGCCCATCTCTTGAGAAAAGATTACGGATGAATGCCACCTTCAGGTGAAGAAAAGACCAATATCAAAGCTCTCAAGAAGGCAGAAATAAAATGAATCCTTCATCCCTGGGTTTCTGTCCATTCAAAGTTCAAGCTTCCATTTTCAACATTTCTTCTCAGTTTGCTTAGAAAATAAACGATGCTCTCAGTCCCCGCCCTGCCTCCTTCTCTCCTTACAACTGGGTACAGTGTGTTCTGAACAGAGAGGAGGCTTCAGTGAGGTATGAAATGAAACAAATCCGCAGGCAAACAGCAAAGGAAGCTGGTGTATTTTTAATATGCAGATACCATTTCAGGGATCGTGGAGAAAGTTTTACCTCTTCGTATTGAAAACCCAGGGCTCTGGAAAGGGAGGCAGCGGTGGGGGGAGAAACACTCAGGTCTCTCCTTGCAGCACAGCGATTTCTTAAGAAGCAATTGATTAAAGACAGAGGGTAGGGAACGGGCTGTTCACACTTGCCAAACATTTCTAAAGGTTTCAAAATCACTCAAGGTGGTGGATTTTCTCCCACAAAGTGTCTACAAAATCTGTCACCTTGTCACCCAGTGTTCAAACAGGGCAGTGTCTTGAGAAATGACTTTGTTCTCGGGATCTTTCACAGTACTGGCCTGACGTGGCTTCTATTTTCTACATCAGTGTGAAGCTGCTGTAAAAAAAAAAAAAAAAAAAAAAAAAAAAAAAAAACAGCTGCACCAGTTTTCAATCCAACAGCTAACAAAGCCTGAAAGGGCTGCCTCCATCCAGCCTGTCCCCTACTTCTTTTGCATGTGCCTAGGAGCAGTTCACAGGCTCATCATAGCCTCTTAGCTAAAACAGGGGACTAGAGCCATTGACATCAGAATCCAATGGAGAGGGTCAGTCTCAGCACCACAGGCCTGGGAGCAACATCTAGTCCAAACATTCTCTCCACAGATGAGGAAAGTCAGAAACAGATAAAGCAGTGACTTGCCCAAGGACTAGTGGCTACCTCTTATTTCCTTTGGTACTCCGCACCTCGGGTCTATCTTTGCTGGGGATTAGGAGATATGTTAGTTCCTTTCCTTGCGACAAAGAACCTAACACAAGTGAGTTGAGGGAAAAGAGGTTTGTTTGGGGGTTATAATTTGGAGGGAGTGTGGCAGGAACACTACTATGGAGAACCAGCTCCTTTCTACGATGGTAGGACCATCAGCCACCTAGGACAGCTAGTCACGGCATGGCAGCAGTCCTAAGGCAACGAGATCTGCCTTAAGCAGTCACAAACAAGCTGGTGCCTCCAAAGGCTTGCTCCTAGTAACCTACCTCTGTAATCCGTATTCGCGGTTTCCTAATGGCCTCAGCAGATTCAAACCAAAAGGAAACCCTCATGAGGACTGCAGCCTGTCTTCACAATAGAAGCCGAAGAGACTTCTATTTCCCACAACTCTCCTCAACTCAAAGCCCAGGTTTGATCTGAACTCTTATCTACTACACATATTTGTAGAGTGGTTAGAAGGTAGATGATAGATAGGTACATAGGTAGGTAAGTAGGTAGGTAGGTAGGCAGGCAGATAGATAGATGATAGATAGATAGATAGATAGATAGATATAGATGGATGGATGGATGGATGGGAAGATTTTTATCTGATTCAAATTTGATTCAGTGAAATAATTATCCAGTATCTTTTATCTTCTTAATCAAACTTACTCATAATGTACCTATAGTCTCTTTATGTGGCTTGTTTATCAAAAAGTAAAAATAAAATCTTTGCTACTTCCCAAAGTAGAACCAAGTATTAGACAGAAATGGCACTCCAGAAATTGCTAGGAATCTGGGGTGATTAATTGGTAAAGTTTGGGGTTTAACGCAATGAAAATTTAGCAAGGCATAAGAAATAGACTCTACCAAGGTCATAGTAAATGGCAGTGAAGCACCTCAGTCTTACCTGTGGACGCCCAGAATTTGAATCACCTACAGAAGTCAAGGCTTATGGGATGAATCACTTGCCAGCCAAAAACAATATAAAAAGCATGAGAAAAATCAAAGCCTTAATGAGAAAGTGTTTGCTTCTGATAGTACTAAAAAAATCTTTACTTTTAATTAGGAATGGAAAACACCATTCATAACTCCAGGCCCCAAATTCAAAATAAGAATTTGTTTTCCTGTGTTTCCAAAGAATCCTTTTTATCTGCTGAAATAGACAATGAAATCAAACTAAAGTTCATTCTTGAAGGTGGCTGAGTTATAAGATCTTTAGTTTTCGGTCTCATGCTACTGCATAGGTGAAAATTAGGGCATTGACTAGCCAAGAGGTAGAGCTAAAAATTGAACCTGATTTATGGGACAAATCGGAGGACTCACAGAACTCTGAACTTCTAAGCTGTATTGATTCTGATGTCTCTTGTCAGTCCCTCCTCTCAGTATTCAGCTAGAACACCTTGATAAAAACCCTGCCATGATCTAACTTGAGGGCATGTATTAGTGAGACTTTTGGTTGCTATGGCAAAATACCTGCTAGAAAGAGCTCAGAGAAGGAAGAATTGATTTTGCTCACATTTACGGAGGTTTTAGTTCTTGGCAGGGTGAAGTCGGTTTAACAGAGCAAAAGCTTGCATCACTGTGACCAAAAGGGATGAAGGGAGGGAGGGAGGGAGGGAGGGAGGGAGGGAGGGAGGGAGGGAGGGAGGGAGGGAGGGAGGGAGGGAGGGAGGGAAGGGAGAAAGAGAACCTGCTGGGCCTAGCATCTCCCTCCCTTTCATTCCACCTAGGCCCCGGGCTATGGGATAGTCCCAATCATTCAGGCAAATCTTCCCCTTTTTTACTTAATCCTCTCTGGAAATACTTTACTGATCAAACAGTCTCAATTCAAGCAAGTTGACAGTCAGGAGTCATCATCACACACCAACCCCTTCTCATCTTGGCACATCTTACCTAAACCACAGCATCCCACCTCTGGCCAACAAAAGGCTTATGTTAGTTTTATAATGCAAAAGCCAAGCAAGCAAACAAACAAAAACAGCATTCAGTCTACTTGCAATGGGTTCCAAAGTTTTAATAGTCTCCATATAGCTCCAAAGATCCAAGTTCAGGATGTCCTTTGAGACTCAAGGCAAACCCTTAGATGTGAATTTTCAAAAAAAGAAAATTATATACCTTCAACATGCAATGGCATAGAATAAATTCCATCCCAAATAAGAATCTGAAAATAATAAGAAAAGATTCAGCTAAAGTAAAACCAAAACCTGACAGAGAAAATATATATCCTCTTGCTCCAAATCCACCCTCTAGGGTATGGGTATCAGGATGCAAGCTCTAATGCTCTTGAGCAGCCCAAACCCGTGAGCTTGCTGGTTGCACACTGCATGTACTCTCTGGGCTAACTCTGCTCACTGCCTGCTGCTTTTATTAATCCCATGGCCTGAGAAAAAGCCCACCTCCTTAATTTTGAACCAAATTTGAAGGAAGCTTTATTAAATACCGGCCAGGATGGTGTACACTGGCCAGGTTCATACCTGGGATTCTCAGAGAATGTCTCCAAATTACATTAGTCAGTGCTTATAAAGATCTGAGATGGTGGCACACTCCTTTAATCAATCCCAGGGTGGACTTAAGGGAGGCAGGGGAGACTGGATCTATGAGTTCAAGACCAGCCTGGTCTACAGAGTGAGTTCCAGGACAGTCGGGGTTACACAGAGAAACCCTGGAGATGGGAAGCAAAACCCACAAGGCCATGTATTTCCACTTTCGTCAGATTGGGGGCAAGCCTACATCCTGTTGTACTTCCTGCCTATGTGTGATCAAGGATATCCTGTGAAGTTGAGGCAACCAATGATGTTTACAAAGGGAAGACATGTGTCTTGTCATCTTCGTGAACAACTCCAGCACTCCAAGAATTTATCTGTCCTTGGCCAAGTCCAAGGGCTTACAGGTTTGAGGCATTTTTGGTTTATAGATCCCTTCACCTTCACACTTTCCTCAGTGGGCAGCTCATGTTCCTGGCACTTCTAACTTCTTGTGGCTTGACTTCACCCCCACATCTTTGGCTTCATCCTCACAGCTTCATGCATTACCCTCCCAGAGGCTGCCTGAAGGGATCTTGACCCTGCCCCACATTGATGACCCTCCAGGTTTCCCTCTGAAAGCTTGTGGAAGCCTCCATGACCCTATAGCTTTTATACTTTGTATGCCTGCAAAGCTAGCAGCATATGGGTGATCCCAGGCCTTTGCACCACTGGACAATGGCGGCTGCAGCCCCTGAGTGCCTGGATAGTGGGCTATGGGGAAACACTGCTGCAGAGAGACCTGTGTGAGCAGGGTGCTTGCACACTCTCTTCTCAGCAAAGCCTTTCATATGAGCCAAAAATTCTACACTCTTGATCCTATTGTGAGTGGTGTCTGGGATTATCTGAGAGTCCCTCAACATACCTCTACTACTGTCCTGACTCAGCATACTTGGATTTTTTTTTCCTAATAGTCCTGATTTCTTCAGCAGGCAAGCTCTGTGTCCACAGCTCCTTTTCTCACCAAACTACATGTTTTCACCATTGTCTACCCCTGTTTTGCTCCCAGATCTCACTACAAACCTGAATAAAAGCAGCTAGGAGTAATTATGCTATAGCTCTAATGCTAGGTTTCCTTGAAAGGTTCCCTACCATTTTAATAGTCTGTTGCAGTGAAGTTCAGCCTCAGAAAAAGTCTCAGGACAAGGACAAAATATAAACAAGACCTTTGCTAGACTATTCTGGCCACAAAATAATAATAATAATAATAACAATAAAAACAATAATAGTTTCTAGTCTAATTCCCAGTAGAGTTCTTGTTCCTATCTAAAAACCCCACAAATACAGTCTCTACTGTATGCATTCCTATTTGTAACCCAGTCTGTTTTCCTATCACAGCTGCCCATTAAATTGTGCTACAGAATTCTAGGGTTTCTGTAGTCTGCATCTGCAAAGTTTTCCAGACTCCTTCCATTAACCAGTGCCAAAGGCTCTGTACAACAACACAGTCAGGTGGTCACAATGGCCCCAGCCACGATATGAATTTTCCATATTAAACTCTTTATCACTATGACAAAATATGGACCATAAAGGCTTCAAACAAGGAGGATATTTTTGTCCAGGAGTTTTAGTCCACTGAGGTGTGAAAGGAGTGTCAGAGCAGAAGAGTTTGTACCATACTGACCAGGAAGCAGAGAGAGGACACCTGACGCTGATGGCTTTGTCTTCCTCTTCTTTTATTCCATCCAGCTTCTTCTCCCCCCACCACATTCAATTAGAGAGTATTTTCCTTTTGTAGTTAGTAGATCCTGTGCATAAATGTCCTCGCAGATACACCCAAAGGCATGGTTTACTCACTGCCTGGGTATTTTTCAGTCCAATCAAGTTGGCAATTAGGATCCATCATATTACCTTACAAAGAGAAAGCACCTCTTTTCATGGTCATCCTCCCTCCTCACTGCCTCTACGACCACTGTTTGATCTCAGCATATCATTGGACAGGATGTGGTAAGGTGAAGTATATATCTCATATCCCTACCTCGCATATGAAATAAAAAGCTCACAGACAAAAATGCATTCCTTTGATGACTGATACTGACAGAGAGCTGGGCACTATATGAAGCCATAAACTCTAACAGTGCTACATCAACATGGCGAAGACACTTTGGAACTAGCTAGGTTTGCTCATATGGTAGTTCTGCACTACCATATTGTACTACTTTGGAGAACTAGGAGGCATTGTAATGGTTTGCTAGGTAAGTTGACAGAAACTTGGACTCATTGGTGCCTTGTATTAAATGCAGCTTTGATTCTAGAAATTACAAAGTATGATTTAGAATAATTCTATTCAAAGGCCTAAGGAGGCAGAAATTTGGGGGTGGAATTATCATTGAGTGCTTGGTTACTCCTAACTGCATCTTGCAACTCCCAAGAGTACTCAGAACTTGCTACTGACAACAAGACAGTGGTAAATACAGTAGTGATGGGAGTCCCTCCAGTTTTACAAAAAGCCAGGATGGCTATTCTATGTCAACAAAAGATACTGGAGAGAGGCTCTGGATGAAAACAATATGTGTATTTTTCAATCACATCTAGTATCATTAAGTAGGGCAAGGTGGGAAGAACCATAAATGACAGGGACACATCAAGCTTGGTTCATACCAAGCAATGAACAGTAGATCCACAAGCATCTTGGTATGACAGTTTATTGAGTTGTCAGAATGAAAAGAGATGAAGACATCACCAAGATCCTTATTTTTATTTGACAGATCTGACATATAGAAGTCTTACCTCTACCATCATAATTGAGAATTACAAACCTACAGAATAAAGTGGATAACCACCTATATTCATTTAGCATCAATAAACTCACCAACCCTTCTCTTCCTCCTTACTATCAACAGTCCTAGTAAGACTTCCTGGGAGACAATTCCGTCCTCCCAGAAGCAGTTCTAACAGGCCCTCTTCTGTTAACCATCATCTGACTGGATGTGGATTCTACATCCAGTATGAAGCAAGTTTGCAACTACAGAAGAAGTAAACCAGCATTAAGAGGGGACAGAGCAAAGGACAGGAAAAAGCTCAGGTCTTCACACAGATAGATAGATAGATAGATAGATAGATAGATAGATAGATAGATAGATAGATAGATAGATACTTAGATAGAGATGTGTATATATAAAATATCTATGTGATATCTACATATTACATATGCATATATAAAATATCTACATATTATATATATAAAATGTGTGTATGATGTCGGTAAAACTTGACACAAATGCAACTTAAAGAATGAAGAGAAACAAGAAAATGGAAAATGAGAGGCAGAGTCATGAAGGAAAATATGCTCATAAACAATGTATACTTATATGTTAATGTCCTTATGTAATAGTCCTATGTACAGCAAATACACCCAACAAAATTTTGAAAATGAAGAAATAAAGCATCTGTTACAAAAAGTAAAAAAAAAAAAAAACAAAATAAACAAACATCAACATAAATCAGGTAGCGCTTTAAATCTTGCCTGTACATTTGAACTGACTAGAGAATCTTAAAGAACCTCCATACCCAAACAGCACACAGACTAGATAAATCCAACTGCTAAGTATTGCTTTAACATCTCCAGATGATTCCTATATGAACCAGCAGATGGTCCTTTTGATCACTTCATCTGGCCTTTGAAAGAGAGAAAGAGAGATTAATCAAATCAATTTCAATTCACTAAAGAAGAAATAAAATCACTGCCTTCTGAGTGAGTTTGGCATTTCAAGTACTTCTGCAAAAGAAGGGGCAAACTTGGCCGGTCTTCCCCTCTGAAGGGCTGGATGGATCCTAGAAGCAGCACAGTGGCTGATCTCCAGTGGGTCATATTATCAGTGGAGGACCGGAATCTCCAGGAGCCCCCACTATTACCACTGTGTACACACAACATTGAGCACATTTTCTTGTTAACAAATGAGCTGATTCCTCAGTTTACTTCTTTTTCTCTTCTGAAGTTCAGATATGATGAGGAAGCCTCCACCAATAGGACTGCATAGCCACTTTGGCTATGGGGATAGGAACTCCTTAAACTTGGGTATGAGGGGAGCTCTAAGCAGCCATTTCTTGGAATCAGCTAAATCTCAGTCTGACTCTCAAGACAGGACCTCCTTATCCAAAAAAGAAGCTGTTTATGGAAAAGACAGGAAATGTAATAACTTTCTCTCCCTTCAAGCTTGAAACCAATACAGATCTTAGAGCAGTGGTTCTCAACCTGTGTGTTACAACCCCCTTAGATGTCAAATATCCAATATCCTACATATCAGATATTTACATTATAGTTCATAATAGGAGCAAAATTACAGTTATGAAGTAACAGTGAAATAATTTCATGGTTGGGGTCAATACAATATGAGAAACTGTATTAAAGGGTCACAACATTAGGAAGGTGGAGAGCCAGTGCTTTAGAAAGTATGTCAACAAGAGGCAAAGCTGAGGTGGTGTGAGAGGCAACATGAGCGACGCCTTGGCTGGGCTTCCAGAGCTCTTGGGTACAAAGACAACTCTGTCACCAACAACTGATTGGCCTTGACAAGCCTCATCCTCTAAGTGCACCTGCCTCTACCATAGACTGAAAAGAAAAACTTACAGGCATCCGAGGTGCCTTCTACTTTCATTGTCTATGAGTCTGTGCCTGTAAGAAGAGAGAGACAAATTCTCCATTTAGCTGGCCATCCTGTGGGGAATAAGGAAATGACTAGAGGATGCCTTGCCCAAAGGGAGTGAGTTAAGGTGTGTGCTGGGGGTGAGATGCCAGCCCAGGCATATCAGGCCAATTACAAAATGAAAAAGTAGGAAAGGGAGAGTTGGTAAAGATGCATCTCTCCCTGCCAGGCATCAGAAGACGCTTCAGAGCCATTCTGCCAGCCCCTGGGAATTCTGTTCTGGGCCTGGAGAATTGAGGGGGGCAAGGCAAGGACCCCAAAGGCACCAAGGCTCAGCCTGATTCCAATTTGAAGCTGTCAGAACTGCAGTTAAAATTCTGATCAGCCTTTGTCTCAGGGGGTTAGGGGCTTCTTGTGGCTGCCGGAGGAAATTACTCACTTGGATAAACCCAAATTAGACTTGGGAAAGTAGCACATTTCTCTTTACCCTGATGTCTGGAGGGTTTCTCCACTGGCCTGTCCCCCTCCTCTTCCTTCCCTCCCTCCAGCCACTTCAAGCCATAGATCTGGAAAGTTCCCCAGGCCTCAGGAATCTCTGGAGTTTAACAGACATGTCAGAGACTATGCTGAAATTCAACAGTGCAGAGAGTGGGTTTCAGGAGACACATTCACAGGGATGATGGGCCTGGAAAAAAACAAACCAGTGTGTCTTGTCAGGCTGCAGTCAGAACCACTGTGACTTGGTGGAGAAATTAGGAAAACTTTTTGACACTTCTGCACCTTCTTCAGTGAAGGGCCCTAGATCTCCTCCCTCCCTCCCTCCCTCTCCTCCCTCCCTCCCTCCCTCTCCTCCCTCCCTCCCTCCCTCTCCTCCCTCCTTAAGACTCCTCTGTAAAACAACATGATGAAAAGACTAGGAGGAGCGAGAGACAGGTTGATCACAGGAGCCATGGGGACTTCCCATTGGCCATCCCTCTGTTTCTTTCCTACCATCGTCTGAGTGGACCTAGAGTTTGAACCCAGATTGAGTTCATCAGGTTCTTGAATAGAGAAGGAAGACAGATGTGAACACAGTCACACAGAGAGCAGCTGGTAATTGGAGCTCCTGGAATCTATTGTCCTGGAGACAAAACTCAAAGTGATCTACTAGGAATGACCCTGGAGCAGATCTCTCTTTCTTCAGGTTTCCCTTTTGTTTAATGACAATATTTTTCACCTTGAACTGGTTGGAGTCAGCTCTAAAGAAACTTAATTGCTTTGGGAGAGAGAGAGAGAGAGAGAGAGAGAGAGAGAGAGAGAGAGAGAGAGCACAAGAACCAAGAAAACCTCCCCTAGGATTCTTTTCCCCTGGGCAGTTTCATGCCTTTACCATAATCTTCTCCTTTGGTCTTATCTTCATTTTCCCAGCTGTAGTAATTTGAATGAGAATGGCCCTGTAGCCTCCTTTATTTGAATACTAGGGCCCCAGTTAGTGGAACTGTTTGGGAAGGATTAGGAAGTGTGGTCTCGTTGGAGGAGGTATGTCACTGGAGCAGACCTTGAGTCATTCCTAGTTCCCTACCTCCAAAGTTGGGATCGAGATGTGAGCTCTCATCTGTTCTTGCTTCCATGGCTTTGCATTGCTATCATGGTATCATGGACTCTAACCCTCTGAAACTGTAAGCCCAAGTAAAGGCTTTCTTGTATAAGTTACCTTTATATTTTGACACAGCAACAGAAAAGCATCTAATACACCTGCCATTCTTCTAGCTTTTCCCTCAGATTGCAAATGAACAGCACCAGCATTTCCTAGCCTGAACCCTTCGTTGGGAATGCGATCCCTGGCACCAGGTTCTTTCCCTATGGAAATGTGCTCTGTGCTCACCTGTCTCGTTCCCTGTGTCAGTGTGTTAATTACTTATAACAACGCTATAGCTCTTTGAAGCTTTTTGGACATTCTACCTCCAGCCCATAATGCAACACCTAAGACATAGGAAGCACACAGTAAATATTTGTTGAATAAATACATGAAGAAATGAAGACATACACACTAATCTTCTCCCCTCCTTCTCACAGAAAAATAATAGAAATTAATTACCTGGTCCAAATTATTATTCATCTCAGAATATAACCAGTCAGTCAATAAATTAGGACTAATTGGAGTGCCAAAGTCTGTATTAATCTATGCAGCTTGGACAAATATGCAAAATACCAGGAAGAGGGGCAGAGAAAGGCTTCCTCATGAAAACTATGGTCTATACTAAGTCCCACTAAGTTTCATTTTGCCTGATCTGAAGCAATCTATTCCTCTGCTTTTCATATCTTGAGAATGGACAGTTGAGAGTTATGGATAATGGACACTGAGACTGTCGCTTAGAGGTAAAGCATTTGCCTTGCATAGAGGCAAAGCACTTGCCTTGCATGCCCAGTTCAATCCCCAGCACTACAGGAAAAAAAATTACCATTAATGATTTATTAGGTTTGCAACTGGCTCTGAATCAATGAGCAGATACTTCTAGCCTCTCACTAGATCCAAATGAGGTAGAAACCCTGGGCAACATTCTACTTTCTGTCTGGCTAATGCTACAGTCTTGTGAATACTTCACCTCTACCTTATGTCTGGCTTAGAAGAGCCTCGGTGAAGACCGTGGACTGAGAGGCCCCAGGGCAGTGGACAGAGTGGGGACTCTGAGGTTTTTTTCATCAGGGAGCCTGTTTCTAACATCCCTATGAGAGAGAGAGAGAGAGAGAGAGAGAGAGAGAGAGAGAGAAACTCTTTCCTGCCCCTAGGCTAGCAATTACAGGAACCAAATTGTCTCTTGCAAGAGGCACTATGGCTCCGGTGTCCTTTCAACATACAAGGAATTGTGCTGCCCATCAGGTTGCTAGAGGCCAGCCCTTGCTGGTGTTTCCTACGGCTCCCAGAAAGAGCCCATGCAGATGTGACAAGTCAGCCAGCTGCAGCCAGAACCAGGAATAACCCCTGCTGGCTGAGGGAGTGTCATTCTGTCATGCAAGGGCCCAGTGCATGCTTGAAAGGGCACAGCTTCAAACTGGCACCAGCGACAGATCTGCCAGGCTTGTCTTCTATTTGTCAAATCCCAGCAGAGAGAAGGATAAACAATTCAAAACAGCACAGAATAAGACGATGGCATGAATGTGATGTCTATGATTCTAGGCTGTGTGTGTGTGTGTGTGTGTGTGTGTGTGTGTGTGTGTGTGATGCCGATACTGCCCACTGCCCACCTTATCATCGCCTGCCTGGATGGTTTCAGTAACTTTTCCATGGGTTTCATGACTCCATAGTCCCTCTCCTCACCAGTCCTCTCTCTCCTGCCTCAAAACTTCTCTTTCAGGGATAGGGAGATGGTTTGTTGGATAAAAGTGTGAGAACCTAGGTTCAAATCCTCAGAGCACTTAAAGATGCATAGCTTGAGTCCTCTGTGCTGCTGCTTCGAGATGAGAAACAGAGACAGGAGAATGCTCCAAAGCTTGTGATCCAGCTAACCTGGGGTATGCAGATGAGAAGCAGCAAGGAGGCCTTGTCACAAACAAGGTGGCAGGCAAGGACCAGCACTTGAGGCTGTCCTCGGGCTTCCACACTGTGACATTTGTGCACCCACCCAGAGTCACACTATGGATGCACACATATACACTCTCTACGCACTTATTATAAAACAAAAAACTCAGTTCATAAAACTTTCCTGTTTGTCCTCCCACCAAAATGGTGCCATCTCTGCTAGGATGTAGACCCCCATTTCAAATGTTTATACCTATAGGATCTTTAAGGTCTATCCTAAGTATTCCCTCATTTATGACACCCTCCTCCACTCTCACTATACAACCTCAGAAGTTCAAAGTTACCTCTCCAGCCTCTAGAAAAATGAAACTAACAGTAATTATCAATAGCCTATCACTTGCTTTCTGCTTTATGTGTATCCTATTGATTCTATTAGTACTCCCAATTTACAGATGAGAAGGCTGGGGTTTAGACATGTTTTTTTATTTTGTTTTGTTTTGTTTTGTTTTGTTTTGTTTTGTTTTTTAACCAGGATCCATGTGGGCAGACCCACGGCTTGTTCCATGATGAGCTTGATTACAAAACTTCTCAGTTACCCAACCAGAGCTTGGACCCAGAACTCCTGACTCCAGTGCATGCCCATAATCGCTGCACAGCGTTCTCTCTTTCACTAGAAAAGATGAGTTAGGATACTGCTATTCCCAACAGGTGAGTTCATAATCTAAGCAGTAATAGATTAACTCTGATGCCAGGAAGACTTTTCACCAAGGTCTCTCACCCTTGAAACTCTTCCTGAGTTTCCAGAGCCACCCTGGAAATATTTTTTTTTGCAAAACATTCCACTGTACTACATTTTAACCAAATTTTATCAAAGCCTGTGTCTCTGTCCCAGCCTCTTTCTATCATTGGCTGGGTCCAAGGAGCACTTAAGGATACAGAACAAGGGGAACTGAATTGAGGTCACTGGTCATGGGTTCCTTATATTCAGGCAGTTCATAGCTGGAGCCAGAGTTAAGCTGGAGCCATGCTGTTTGCAGAAATGGCTCTGGGGGAGCGTCCTACCCTTTCTACCAACAACTCCAACCCACCTGGCTTCACTGAATGGCATTGCAGGAATGGAGGTAGGATTGTGCAGGGGTCTAACTGAGACATTTCATGCTGGCCTTTACCAGAACTTCTGAGTCACAGAGCACAAACCTGTAGCACTGTCCCCAAAAACAAATCTATCAGTGAGTAGTCTCATGTTTTATGAATCCTATCAATAATTCAAAACAGACTTGATCAATTGTGTTAGAAGAAAGACAGGCTTATATTTTTTATTCCGCCTTGAGGACATGACATGCCAAAACTGTTGTCATGTGAGGGAACATCAAAGAATATGAAACCTAAAATGTGGGAAGAAAGTTCTGGAGAGATGTGCCAGCTGCCTAATTAATTTTTCGTTCTTGTTCCCTTTGTGTCTTCTTGCTGTCTTTCCTCTTTTGAAACATGTAGTTTATAATTATCTGTCTTCTTGTTTGTGATAAACAGCCAATTTTATACCTAGCTCTGTGTCCACAACATTATTTCCTTTTACCTAAACAGCTTTCATCCTAACTGATCACATTTTGCCCTTCCTCGGAACAAGCTGTGGATCTGCCCCATGAATCCCGGTTTAAAAACTAAACAAAACAAAACAACCCGGCACTCTTGCTAGGCAGTCCCTGCTTCACCTTCTAAGGCCCCTTTCCATCCAGCTGCAATACTGCAATAGTTACTCTGGTCTGCACATGCATTCGGACCACAGTTGCAGTTTTGTAGACTGGGCCTTGCTGATGGTCTCCACCTTGGGTACACATATTTACGGCTGTACTTTATCTCTTTCCAGTGACCCTTCTCAAGGTCTTATATAGACTTGATACTGTTTCCAAAGATTAGCCCTGCCTAGAGACAAGCGGTTTGGAGTAGAGAAGGAGGGAGCCCTTTGGTCCTGGATTGTGCGCTGGTGATGGCAGATTATGGCTATGAGGTTCCTCTCTGTGTGTTCAGATTGTATGGATCAGAAGGAGCCTTCCTTCCTCTTTCCCTGTGTCTTAGGTGCTGAAGGGCATTATTCTGTGACCTTCCTCCTCTCCCTACCCCTTCTACCTCCCTGTGCTAAGTCGACTAATACTAATACGATAATCTTTGACAGGAGCAAGACTGAGAGCAAGGAAAAATTCACAGCCTCAGATTTTTGTCATCCCACGAAGAATTAGAGTTCTTGCAAATAAACAGGGAGTATTCCAGAGGAAAATCAGACCCAGTCTGTTTCCGCCTGATTTGAGCCAGGAACAACCTGATACACTCACATTCCCTGAAAGCAGGAGCCAGCCTCATCTGTGAGATGAGAGGCCCTCCAAGGAGTGAAGTCGAAGCACTGAAATCCATTTCAAAGATCAGAAGGTGTGCCACCCCCAACCCCCATCCCCCACCCCCACTCCCACCCCCACCCCCGCCCAGGAAACGAGTCTACCAGCCAACTAGATGGGAATGAAAAGAAAGAATATTGGAATCACACAATTACTGTCTGGCTAAATTAATTGTTACATTCGTCTAAATGGATGAGACATTTTAATTAGCAGGGTCTGGTTGTTTACCGAAATTGAATATTTGGCATGTGGGTGCTATGTGCACATGTGTGTTTGTTCTAGCGGAGCCCAAGCCGAAGCAAATCTACACTGATTCCTTTCTCCACGGGTGAAGGGAGTGGAGGTGTAGACGAGCCAGCCTTCTCTCTGCAGATCCTCATCTCTGAGCCACAGTGCTCACCTGGCCACCACAGGGAACCGTACAGCTGGAGAAGACATCTGTGGAGGGTGGGGGCGGTTAGTCAACTGAGAGCAGAAAGGGGAGGGAGAGAGCTTTGCCTGAAGTAAGATTGCCCACTTGGTTTGTACTGGGTTTAGGAGTCTCCCAAATATGTCTGTAGAATGAGTGCCCCCAGGGGGCAGCAGAGGACCGACCCTTAGGTAGACAGCTGCATAGTTACTCCATTGTAGCCAGAAATGTGGGCTTGGCTAAAGAGTAATTAGTAACAGGGAAAAAGTTATTTAGAGAGAGTTCAAAGATTCAAACCACCTGGGGCTTTAGGAGCCAGTGCCAGTGGGCAGGAAGAAGATCCAAAGTGGGGGAGAAAGAAACAGGCTGGGACAATAAAACCTAAAAAATAGGTTGATGTCTATCTCAGAGAGAAAATGGAACTGAGGACCCACTGTGCAATTCAGAATCCTGTATGCCGGGCCTATAGCATGAACAGAAAGCAAGGATGGACCCTACCACCGTGGATGCCATCTATAAGGAATGTCAAACTTTTCCTGGAGGTGTGGGAAGCCAGAGCATTTGCCAGAATCCCCCTGCAGGGCTTGGTTGGGTACATGGTGAGACCACATGGGGCTAGAGGTAGGTTGGATAATTTAAAAAGAGTTCAGAGAGACAGAAAGCAAAAGCAGGCATGCCCCTGTTGTGTATACTAAACTATGCTCTTAACCTTGGGCCTTTACTTCACTGGTAGAATGCATGTGCACAGCTGGGAAGAGACTGGCTGGGAACAGCACTGGAGAGGCAAGGTCAGCTACCAGCTAGGGACACAAAGCTTCCAGCCTTAACTGGAAGGGAGACAAACCATGATTCCTATCAGGAACTCAGTCTAGATCTGGATCCATTTGCAGCAGTCTGTGTCACTAAATTAGAGTGGGGTAGGGGACTTCAGCTGTCCCCACCCCTATCTAACTACTTCAGGGTCTGAAGAATCAGAGGCCAAGCAGGGCTAGAGTATCTTTTCCAGAAACTGAGAGAAAAATGCCTTCCCCAGGCTGGACCAGGGAAAGAGCCTCTATCTAGAAATAGAAAACAAAGACTTTGATTCTGCCTCTTTCATTTCGGAGTCTGTCACTAAGGTCTGTCTTGCATCTGTTATAAAAAGATGCCGGAACGATGCTCGTGGCTACACAGTTGGCAGATCGGAGGCAATGAGATTGTCTCTGGACAGGAGAAGATAATCTCATTTTCTGTCTTTTTGATCATAGGAGCAAGGGGGGAAATGAAATTTCATGCAAGTTACTCCTTTCTACTGCAAACTGATGGTAACTGTTACTTAACATTTCTTGAATGCTGAAGAACCGGAGGCACCAATGAGTTTCCTTTGAGCTTGGAGGCTGGAAATGGGCATAAAATCAGCACCAAGCAGTTTCAGAGAAAGCTAAATTCCCAAGATTATCTTACCCGGGCCAGATGTGTCTGGGCTGGAGTTTGCAGAGAAGGCATAACAAAGGGAGAGGTGTGGGCACGCTTCAAGTCTTTCCCACTGGTCACTTGAAACCTGGCTTGCACTTAGTAGATTCCCTGCCACCACCACGGATCATATCCAAGCCATGTTTTCTTGCTATATGGAAGAAAAAGAGTACTTGACAGCTAAAGAAATTGAATCTACCTTCTCAGATGAGCAGGGCTTGAAAACCCTGTGCCCTGACATCCTTCTACCCATTTCCCAATCTAGCACATCGAGGCCACATCCTCCTATGTGGATATGGGAGCAACAAATGGGACTCATTTGAATGAATTACTCTCTCCTCTGGTCTCAATATCCTTCTTTAGGAAAAAAAAAAATGACACAGTTAGGCCAGATAACATCTAGACCCTCTCTCCAGGCCCTGATTTCAGACTCACTCTCAAGGAGAAACAGCCTGGGGGTGGGGGGGAGGCTGAGATAAGTGCTCCAGCTATCTGACAAGGACTCACGTAAGGAAACTAGAGTAGCAGAAGATGTGGTGAAAGGAGAGAGAGCAAGGAGAGAAGACAGAGAAAGGCTTGAAAGATACTGCTCTAAGGCGTGTTTAACATGCATTAGATTGCTTCTTTTGAGCCTTTGAAAGAAAGCTGCTTGAATTGGAAAGGCTGAGTGGCCTTGGGTCGGGGAGCAAAGGGAGGGAGTTGCCTCTCTAGAGGCTGGAGTTCATGGGAGCACTTGTGGTGGTCTGTGAGGCCCCGACAGACCCCTGCCCTAGGATAGAGTTAGCAGCCTTGTGGTGAGAAGGCGCCCATGACAGCCTCAGTGGGCTCATGTACTCAAGCTCTGGGTCTGACTATCACCACCAGAGGCCATTCCACTCTGAAGAATAGAAGACCTGTGTCTCCGGTGCCAAGATATGGGAAGATGGTTTGACAGGCTCTGAGAGCTTTAAAGCTACAGACAGTACAGAGTCGGGGATGGAAGATGCATGTGTCCGGAAGGTTTATGGAGTGGTAGAAAGAATCCTTCCATTGTGGAGCTTCCGGTGTGTGTGGGCCTTGCAATGCATCCCCTCATCTAGCATTCCTGCAGCTCAAAAACCAGCTAGATGGCTGTTCTTCTCTACTGTTGGGTAGGTAATGAAGTGGGAGTGTAAATGAGTTGAGTGGCCTGCCCAAGGTCACACAGATAACCGGATAGAGACTCAGGAGTAACTCCAACTTGGCAGGCAGACAGGCAGGCAGGCAGACAGACCTGGGCCCCATTGCTCCTCTGTCTGACCTCTGTCCTTGTCTGACTTTTCTGTTTTTATTCTGCAAAGCTGAGTAAAACCATCTTGGGCTATTGAGGCAGACGATGGGTCTAAGTAAATCAACAAATCTGTTCTTCTGCATCTCCTTTCTAGGCCTGGGACTATGGCTCAGTAGGATAATAACAGTTGGCTGGCATGCTGGTTTAAACCTTAGTCCCACCCACCGCAGAAGAACTTGTCCATTCTTTTGGACAGGCAATGAATGGGGTTTGGAGGAGTCAGAAGGCCTGATTTCAAATCCTGCTCACTACTTCCGGCTATGTGATCCTAGACCGAGTTACTAAATTTTCTAGTAATTTTTCCTTCTGGAAATAGAAAAGCAGACCTCTTGACAGGTGAGAGTACAGAGAACAGGCCTAATGACGTTCAGTCCTAATAAATGCAGTCCCTTCTGATCTCCGCAGACATGAGTAGTCACCTTTTCTGAAATCTGCTAACAAATTCTCGAAGTCCTCGACTACCTTAGGCTATGGATGGTTAGACCTTATTACTACCTTTGTTGTTGTTTACCAAGCATTTGTTCTGACCCAGACACTGTTTGGTGCTTCAGTGCTTAACCTGCATTTTCTTGCTTTGGAGTCTATGTTTAGTTGATGCTATTATTTTACACTTGCTGATAGAGAGTCTTGTATGGCCCTGGTTGACCCTGAACTCACTAGGTAGTCGAGGATTACCTTGAACTCCTGATCCTCCTGCCTTCACCTTCGAAGTGTTGAGATTAGGAATATGTCCCTGATGGACTATCTTATTAAATTCTTACCTTAGCTCAGAACTGCTCTATAACAGACAAGAAGATCAGAAGCTCATCCAAGGCCATACTGTTAACACTGACAAAGATGAAAACAGGCTCTAAAGCCAGAGCTTTTAACAGAACTAGGCTGGAGCTGACTCATACATGGGGAAAAGTGGGGTTCAGTTCTTAACGTATGAGTATCCCACCTTGGCATCTAAGGAACCTAGCAAACTGGGAAGCTCCCTGGCCAAATGGAAAATGACAGACTTCATCATTTATGCAAATTCCAGAATTCTGTTTGCTTAAGCGTTTCCAAGTTGAGTTGCCTTTGAGAAGCTGGGGGATGTGGATGATCTCAGAAAGCCGATTAGTACACAAAGGGATATTATCCCTTGCTGGAAAAGGCAGGCAAGCACTGAGGAGATCAAGAAAACTTGCCATGTGCAAAGTATTCAATTAGAGAATCAGCCGGTAAGATTAGGAGCAAAAATGAACATTAAGAGTAGGCACCCTTGACACCTGCAGAGGAAAAAAATGTGCTGTCTGACCTTCAGGAAAGATGAAGTGATGCACAAAGATCTGGGTGCCTGGTACTCAACACAGACCCTGGCCCTGTATAAGTGATGAAGGAAGGAAGGAAGGAAGGAAGGAAGGAAGGAAGGAAGGAAGGAAGGAAGGAAGGAAGGAAGGAAGGAAGGAAGGAAGGAAGGAAAAACAAATGGATGATGTATGTATGGGTGAGTGGATAGATGGATGGATGTGTGGGTGGATGGATGGGTGGGTGGGTAAGTGGGTGAATGGGTATGTGGGTGGATGAAGGGGTGGATGGATGATGTATGGGAAGATGGATACAAAACAGTTCTCTTACTGAAGAATGTGGCACATTTCTAAACATCCAATAACCTCAGAAAATTTAGGAGACTGAAGAACTCATTGACAGTTGAAAAATAGAACAGGGTAGAAAGATTACTTTGATAGGAAGCTGAGGATGGGTAGAATTGTACCAGTCTTCTGAGTCCTAAAGTAACAGGGTCACCAAGCAGAGAAGGGCCAGTCCATGAGGGATATGTGGTGTTGGGCATCGGTGAGCTTAGCTCACCGCCCCCAGCTGAGCTGTTTGCATAGGAAACATTCCTTGGAATATCCTGCTGCTTAATTTGATTCCTGTTTTCCTGCCCAGTGTGGTAGGGACCTCCCAGGTGCCTAACCTACGGCTATAATTGTTTTTTCCTGTTCTTCCTAGCCTCTAGTATATATTGCTGGTCCCTCAGTATAGCTTCAACATTCTCCTTAATGAATGACCCGTGTCTGTGTTTTCTGTCAATCCCCCAGGCCTATGCCCGATACTTGGTACTGTGGCAGTGCGGGCACTGTCATGTGGCTATAACATAATTGTTTGTTTTCCTAGAAATTGACATACTGGAAAAAACAAGCTGGCCTACCCTTCTTGTTAGCCTGCCTCATTTTTCACCCTGCAAGCCTACCCCAAATCCCGGGAGCTCCCCATTAAGTGACAGTTCCTGGAGGAACTAGCACATGGCAAAGTACACGCTAGATATATTCATAGGACCAATTTCATGGGGGCACAGCTTTTTTCCAGTTCTATGCCTGTGATTTTAAAAGTCGTTTCTAAAAGATTTTGGTCAGTTTAAAACTCAGTGGTAACAGCTACAGTTCAGAGGGTCCTAATGTAGGTAGACAGCTAGACTGGGGACTCAAGTGGATCCTATTTTTTGCTAAGATTAACACAATGACACCAGTATTTAATTAACACAATGACACCAGTGTTTAATTAGCCCCTCATGCCAGTTTGAATGAAAATGGCCCCCATAGGCCCATAGGGAGTGTCACAGTTAGGAGGTGTGGCTTTGTTGGAGGAAGTGTGTCATTGGGGATGGGCTTTTAGGCCTCAGATGCGCAAGTCAGGCCCAGTGTTTCACTCTCTTCTTGCTGCTGCTGCTCCAAAGAATTTTCAACTACTTCTCCAGCATGATGGCCATGGACTAGATCTCTGAACTGTAAGCCAGCCCCCAATTAAATATTTTCCTTTATAGAAGTTGCTGTGGACATAGTATCTTTTCACAGCAATAGAAACCCTAAGTAAAACAGGCCCCATTTTACTGAGGAAAACTCTGAATCTGAGAGGAGTTAAGAATTTGGCCTGGGGGGTGGAGAGACTGGTTATGAACACCGGCTGCTCATCCAGAGGGCCTACATTTGATTCCCAGTATCTACCTGGCAGCTCACAGTAGTCTATAACTCTAGTCTCAAGGGATCCTACACCCTCTTCCTATCCTCTTTGACCATCAGGCACGTACACGGTGCATAGACATGTAGGCAGGCAAAACACCAGTACACCCCTTTTTAAAAACAAAAATCATAAAATAACATCTCTTTTTTTTTAACAAAAACAAACAAACAAAAAAGATTCTGACCCAAAACACAACTAATCAATGAAGGACCCAGTTTTGAGACCCAAGACATGAAAACGATTATGAAACTCCCTCCTGATATAAGGCAAAGACAAAATGTTGGTGATAAAACAGATATAAAGAATTCTACAAAGATCTTAGTTTCCCCGTGACTCTTTTAAACACAATTGTTTAAAAGTAGCTCAGTGGCAGCTGCTTACAGAGCCCGCATGCCAAGCTTGCCCATTTTTCTGAGCTCTAACTCAAAAACATAGTCTCCCCTCTCCCTTCTTTCTGCCTCTCCGTCCTCTCTTCCTTTTTTCTAGTATACCCAGGATATGCTATCAGACGCTCTGGGCTTTCTCACTGTTCTCTGAAGACCTCGGACCCCACCCCATGCAGCTGCTTGCTGATCTGCATGCCTCACTTTAAAGGCATGACTCTCCTCCTTTTCTTGACCTCCCTCCTTCTGGTAACTGCCAGGATTTATAGCTTGCCTGGCCTATTGTTTTTCTCTCAAACGCTAATAAAATGAGCCCCAAGCTTAAACAAAAAGAAAAGAAAAACATACTTTCTTAACTATAAGTAAATCTACCAGGATGAATAACCCAGGGCTGCCTGCTCTAAATTATGAGTTCTTTTGTAAACATATTTTTATTCTTGGCCAATTTCATAATACATACATACATATACATACATACATACATACATAATATTTTTATCATGGTCACCCTCCACTCTTCCTAACTCCCCTCAGATCTACCCACCATTTCCCATTCCCTCCCAACTTCATGCCTCTTTTCTTTTTTGAAAGAATGCTCCAAGTTCAATTTGTGCTACTCACATATTAATGGGTGTGGATCCAAGGGTATGGTTGACTTACCAGGGTCCACACCATTAAAGAAAATTGACTTTCCCTTCCCTAGAGGCCACCAACTGTCAATAGCACCTTAGCTAGGAGTGGATCTTCATGAGCCCTCT
Organism: Apodemus sylvaticus; assembly: GCF_947179515.1. Classification (NCBI taxonomy): domain Eukaryota; kingdom Metazoa; phylum Chordata; class Mammalia; order Rodentia; family Muridae; genus Apodemus; species Apodemus sylvaticus. Next base: position 58,700,447 of record NC_067475.1, read on the forward strand.
CTTCTCCACAAGCATCAGTTCCTAACCAGAAGCTTCCATTACTACATGGGCATTGTGTTTATTTGTTTGCTTGTTCTGTTTTGTTTTTCTAAGTATCCAGAGCTTCCAGAGCCTTATAACCCTTCCAAGAGCACGAAGTATTTGTTTCTCTGAGGAAGAGGTCAGAAAGCAGATGTTGCTAGAGGTGGAGTATGATGGGGAACTCAAATCTCAGAGAAGAGAGTCTAAGCAATCTGCTGGCTCACTCATGACTTGGACTTCATATCTGAGTCAAAGAAATCACTGTAGAAGGGCAAACCTATCCATTGCTGCAGCTGGTGTGGGAAGACTTGTCTCTATCTTTTCCAGGAACTGAAGAGCTTTTGCCTTTGTAATCAGCATCTAAGAAAGTGTCCCCACTCAGGCTTGTCTAGAAGACCCAGCAAGTGCCTGCCCAGGTCCAACAGGTCCTGTGAAAGGGAAGACTCTAGGTGGACCCCGATGCTGACTTCAAATGTTGGACGTGTTTTGGGCTCAGTTTGTGGCCCTGCTTTGTGGAATGATTCTTGGCTGGGATGTTCAAATCCAAAATCATTGGAAGAGAAGAGCTCAAGATGACTGGCAAGGGTATCTGTGAGGGCTAACATTTTTTTTATTTTAGTTTTATTACTGTGCTTAAGAGATCTATAGGACAAGGTGCCTTTAACCAGTAAGTCCCACATAGTGACAATTTCGGAATTTTGGCTTCTTTAAAACACATATATGTGCGTACGCACACAGAGAGAGACAGAGACAGAGAAACAGAGAGAGAGAGAGAGAGATAGTATAAGAATGTTTTTGTTTTGATACCAGGTGGATATGGGGATGCTTCAAGTTGTCCACAGCAGCTGACTAGAATTTGCCTCCTGAAGGGACATGACTTTGCCAATGACAGATAGTTTCTGTGATTGTATGATGTTTGGGATTCTGGGGACTTTTCAGAGGGTACTGAGGGGGTAATGTGGGGAGGGTGTTGTTGGTTGATTGCTGTTGGTCATTCTTTATTAAGTAGTCATGTGCAAAGAATAGGAAAGAAGAAATTAAATATCCCATAGCTAAGATGGAACTTGCCCCAAGGAACTCAAACTCCCTAATTAGCAGGAAGTAGTCTAGTAATAATGTCACACCCCCTTTCCTTTCTATCCTTTTCTCTTTCCTATTTAGTGTTAGGAGATTGAAAGAGTGAGAAAGGGGTAGAGAATGGTAGAAGAAAGAAGAACTCACAAAGCAGCTAACGCCAGCTATAGCCCCACTTGCCCAAGGACAGATAAAGTCCTACAATGCTGGGGATGTTGATGTAAGATAACAAGCCACATGTTTTCACTTCTATAAATAAGGTTGGTTGCCTCAACTGCACAGGATGTGCTTGATCACACTTAGGCAGAAGGTATGTAGGCAGGAAGTACATCAGGGTGTATGCTTGCCCCACATTGGGCAAAGGAGAGGAAGATGTAGCCTTGAGAGTTTTGCCTTTATAAGCATCGGACTAAAATCATTCACAGTCATTCTCTGGGAATCCCAGGCTTGGGCCTGGCCAGTGTCTGTCATCCTGACCAGTATTTAATAAAAGTTGCTTCAAAATTGGCTCAGAAGTTGTAGTAGTGGTCTTATTCTTGCCTGGAAGGATTAGCATATCCAGCCTTCCAGACATTGTTCTTTCTGCATTTACTGTAGAAGGAGCTTTCAGTCTTCTCTTCCCAGAATATACACCCCACTTGTAAGGTTCGATTCTGTCATCAGAGGAGGTGTTGCTCTGACACTTTTCCATCCAAAGCTGATAGACTAAAGTGGACAATGAGCACCAAGAGGGTTGATCAAATCTTTCTTCTTTAATATAGATTAAAAGATCTGGAAGTCAATGTCACCCTGGCAGCTCAGAGACATGATGGCTGACACCAGGATAGGATGGCCATGTTTTGCTGTTGCAACTCATGAATTGGCACCCAAAAAATTACAGCTCTGGGGGCGGGGTCTGGAAGTCTTCTGAGGGAACCTGAGAGACAAAGCCTCTCTGAGCTTCTACTATTCTGTCAACTTCCCCTCTGTGCCTGAACGTGTATCAGAGAAATCAGCATTCCTCTCCCCAAGGTACATCATTGAGATTAGAATTCCCTTTCCCTCAAATCGGTGATAAAATCAAACAGTCACTCTTTCTGTCTCTCTTTACCTGAAAAAGGAAGGCTGCAGTGAAGCTAAGAAGAATCTGCCAACAGCCAGCCCTTGCTCGGGCCCAACCCTGCCTGTCACGTCCTGTCACACCCTTTTGTACAAAATCATTTCACCATAGCCATATTTTCTTCATTGACCCTAAGCACAAACAGTTTCCTCTCAGTCTTTTTGTCTTTACTTCTGAAACCTCTTACATCGCACAAAATTAAGCAGTTATGCTTGCCTTTGGTTTTTTGATGATGGGGGTAGCAGTGATGGTGGTGGTATAAGAACATCAGCTGTGGTTCCTAGGATAGGTGAGGAAAGGTGCCCTCCACTCCATTTCCACCCCAATCCAATCAAGTACACAAAACAGAGAAGATTAAAGGGGAAAGAGATGAAATCACACAGGGTCAGCAGCTATCCCAGTCCTTAAAACACCTTCCTTCCTATCTCCTGACTCTACAGAAACCCAGGTTCACATTCTGCTTTTGTGTGTGGGCTACGCTCCACCCCATTGTGTTTCCTCCCTCCAGAGGTCCCTTTGAGTCATTTGCCATATTGGCAGTCGAAAGGAGAGTCTTGGAAAGCAATTAACATTACCCTCCAGATTAAGAATCTACTAATGGTTATTGAATACCTATTTCATGTGGTCCAGAAACTGTCATGATTTATCTCACTTATTGTCATCTCTTCATCTGCAACATCATGAAAACATTAGCATCAAAGAGTATTTATGAAAAGCCTACTTTTCTATAACAACTCTCAGCTAGACTGAAAGGGGTGAGACCAGCCACATCCAAGTCCCTTGACAGTCTTCTGGACAGGCATGCTGATGTGAAGTCAGATGCACAGGGCGTTAGATTAAGACAGGAAGAGACAATGAGATATTTCCCTCATTATCAGGTAAGAAGAGAGAGAAGGAAGCTGGAATATACCCTGAAGATAAGCCAAAGGCCTGCTAGGTCTGGGTGGAGAGAACAGGTCCCACTTGGGGAAAAGCTCCAGCTTTGCTCAACTTGACCAAGAAAATGCAAGGAAAGAAACATAAAAGAAACTGAAAGAGCCAATCCAGTACCTCGGCCAGTTTCTAGGATCAGAGCATATATGCTTAGACTTGGAAGGGCAATTGTGAGAAGAGAGAAGCACTGGCCTATGTAGACAGACTAAGAGGCTAAGAGAAGAAAGGCCAAAAGAATTTGTCATTGTTGATATCCATCTATCTGGAAGATCTCAAAAAATATCCAGCCTGCAAAACGGAATGAGCAGACAACTATTAAGGGGGAAATGGAGACGTAAGATAAACCCCAAAGGGCAGCAATACCAAATAGAGATGGAGAGAGAGGGCTCAGAAGGGTTTGGGAAAGGACAGAAGAAAAGAGATCAGAATGAGGGTAGAAGGTGGGATCCGAGGTAGGAAACACCAAGGGCTCAGCCAGGTAAAGAAGACACAAAGGACAGAGAAGGTCCAAGAAAAAAAGCGGTAAAACTAGGCTGCAAAGGAGGGTGGGAAGGGAGAGGACTCTCCGGACCTCAACACTCCCCTGAGGATATTGCTATTCTTGTCTGTCCTTACATCCTTTTGGCTGGGAGCCTTTCTAGTTTTTCCTCTCCTCCGTTCTCTGGATAGTAGACACACTGCTGTGCCATTCTTCCAAATACTCTATCATCCTCTACCCTCCCGTCACTGCATGACTGACACCAAACTTGTTCTTACCTCTATAAGATGCTAAGCCAGTAGTTCTCAACCTGTGGGTCGAGACCCCTTGATGAACCCTTTATCTCCAAAAAGTATTTACATTGTGATTCATAACAGTAGCAAAATTACAGCTATGAAGTAGCAACAAAAAATTTTAAGGTTTGGGGGGTCAGCACAACATGAGGAACTGTATTAAAGAGTCGCAGTATTTGGAAGGTTAAGAGCTGCTGCTCTGGGCTGGGGAGATGGCTCAGCGGTTAAAAGCACCGACTGCTCTTCCGGAGGTCCTGAGTTCAAGTCCCAGCAATCACATGATGGCTCACAACCATCTGTAATGGGATCTGATGCCCTCTTCTGGTACATATGAAGACAGCTACAGTGTAAAACAAACAAATAAATAAATCTTTTACAAAGAAAAAAAAGAGCTGCTGCCTTAAATGGTCTTTATTCCTGTCCCAGCAAAATTAATTAATCCTGTCTTCAATAGCTTTATAAAGACCTTTTGAAATGACCTTAGATCTTCCTACCTGCCATATAAATTAATAATTAAGTTGATTAATAATAATTAATCATACCCATTCCAAGACCCATTAAGTCATTAAGTACATATTTCCTGATAACTAGTCCCAATCCCATGCTCCTTGCTGGAGTTTTAACCCTGAAGCTCATAGAGCAACTTCTGATCTATGGAACTTGATGATTCATAGCCAAGTCAGGTATTAATCAACCAATTACTACGGCAACTGACACGGGGGAGAAGCAGAGGGTGCCATGAAAACGCAGAACTGGAGATTTAACTGCATCAGAGTATTGGGGTGGTAATGTTCCAGCTGACCTCTGAAGAAACAGGGGAGCTTGACAGCCCTCGTGGAATGTGCCTGTGATTCCTGCATCTGAGAGGTGGGAGCAGAAAGATCAAGAGTTCGTAGCCAGCCCACGCAATAGAACAAACTCCAGGCCATCTATCTGCCAGTGCAGCAAAGCAAGAGCCTATCTCAGTTTAAGAAGAAGAGAAGGAAGGAGGGAAAGGAAGGAGCAGCTGGGGAGGGTGCTAAGCTTGTCCTTTCACAGGGTCTGGAAACTGCACATTTGCAGCCCTAGACTCAGGGCTATCCTGTGCTAGCATTCTGCCACCCTTACCTCTATGTCCCTAAGAACACCATCTGATAGGCATAGTATACATAGGGCTAGACACAATTGCCATGCCTTCAGGAAAGACTCCATGCCACCCCCAAAGCCCAGTGTCTCTTTCTGTGTCTTTCACCCACCCAAACTCCTCTGCCTACACCCTCAGGTCCCACAATCTCATTACTCCCTTCTCTGCAGGTCAAGCCCTGAGCATTGTTAGTTGGCATGTCCCATCTTGACTTTGCTGGTGTGTTTACACTTTCATCCAACACCTTTTAGCCTCTACTGTGCCAAGTAGGCTCACGGAGGCTGCCATTTCTCCACTCTGAAAGGCCATGCCCTTGCTTTCCACTTCTCTAAGTCCCACTCACCATGAGTCCTCTTCATCCACTCGCTGGCATACTGCAATGAAAAAGAGCAAGGATCCCAAAGTCAGAACCAGTGTTAGATTCAATGTATTCCTTAAATTCTCTCAGCCTGCTGCCCCATCAGCAAAATGGGGGCATAAGAGGAGTATGGACATAGGAATCAAAATGTCAAAAAATGTCATAAATTGAGAAGCAACTTCAAAGAATGAGAGATTGACTGATTGCCCCCAGTCACCAAAGGCCCCCTCTCCACTCACCTCTACAAACAGCATGAAGTGCTTGTGCCAGAACTTGAACCCTGGTCTTAGTTTTCTCCCCCAATTATACTAGAAGCCACCTGAGGGACAGGTATTCTTCATCCCCTTCTTCTATCCTCTGTGGTACATAGGGAAGAGTCTGGCTCTAGTAAATATATCCAAGTGAAACTAAGATCTGTGAGGTCTGTAAATATGATGGAGATATTCCTAGATCAAGTTGGCTTAACTCAAGGGCAAAGACGCCAGACACACACATGCTCACACAGTTTCTGCTGAGTCAGCAGATCAGGGTACTCTGTCTCACAAACTCCAAGAATGAATTTCAAATACAATGATAGATGAGTTCAAAAGGTTTATTATAAAGAGAAAGCAAGCAGCGCTCCCACACAGCAGACAGGTTCACAAGAGAGAGCTACTGGCAAGTTTAGACTTGGAGCCTGAGATACAGAATGGGAAGGGGCCAGAGCCTGAGGCAGAATTGCTGTCAAAAGTTTTCCCCCCCCCTAGGGACTAAATAGGCTCATTACTGAGGAAGTAAACTGGTCTTTGAAATGATTTGGCTGAGATATGGGGTGGTAAGATGACCAGCCCAGCTGGTCAAGCCTCAGAGCCCCGTGAGATGTCCCTCACCTCTCCAGACTGGTGACTAGATAGGTTTCAGCACAGCACATCCAAAGATCAGTGAAGTATCTGATCACACGTAGCTTCCAGGCAGCTCTGCTCATTAATTTTCTGTGCAAAAGAAGAAAGGTTTAAAACCAAGGACACAAACCAATGTTTCTAGTCAAAATATTTTCCTTATTTCTAGTGATGAACCAGCCTGCCTCCATCTCAGGCTTGGAAAACATAGTGAAGACAACTAGGCTGGTTCTTGTTTATAATTACATCTCTGTTCTTCAAGCACAGGGCTAGGCCCCACCTGCAACCTTAACTACAAATGGTTCTGTTCTGCCTGTTCCAGGAAAGGGCAGCCAGGTCTTTGTTTCAGAAAGTTGTTTATAACCACCTTGAAACCCTACCTTTGTTTCAAAAGGTTATTCTATCTGTTAGGACTGTCTTGTTAGGAGCCTTATCTTTGTGTCTTTGTTTCAAGAGGTTGAGGTCTTTGTGGCTAACTTGTTTTGCTTCTCTCTTGCTCCTGTAACCCCACCTTTACCCACCAAATCCCCTATTTGGAAACCCTCTACCCCGAGCTATAAAAACTTTATTTTTCCTCACATCCAAGGCTGATCTCTTGAACCCCACTCCCACTTTAGGGGGAGGCAGCCCGTGTACACACATTAAAGAGCTTGCTTTAATTAATTGCCTGCTTTAATCAACTTGGCCATGATGATTTGGGTCAGTGGTCTTTCTCCTAGCATCTTTAGGATTCACACGGCCTCCAGCCAGGACACCACTGCCGTAAGGCTAAGGACACTCCTGACAGAACTGGATGCTTTCAGGGTCTCCAACTAATCCTCTCCCCACAAGTTTCTTCTCCTAGTCTCATCACAGGTATGGCTGAGCTCTCTTGAAGTATCAGGAGGCTGTCGCATGTTGATATGGAGTTATTGACACCTGCAAGGCTGTCTGGGAAATGAGCCAGCTCTTCATGCCTCTAACCTAAGGCTATCACATCCCAGAGATGTCAAGACTCCCAATGCCACCAGAACCAGCAGTCATTAGATTGATTTAGAAAGACTTGCTTTTCCCCCCCAGAAATATCTGGATTTCTGTTCCCCTTGCCAGCCTAGCTATAGCCCTGGGATTATAACAATAAATTTCCATTTAGCCATGACAAATGACTCCACAGCTCCCTTCCTCCTGTCACTCCAACCTCCTACTTCTAAAGTTTCCCTCTCAGAGGCAGCTGGAGGGCCTTGCCTTTGTGTGACACTGGCAGATTTTACCATCCACAGTGGCCTAACATCAGTGTTATTTCAGAGCAGACTGTGCCCTGGGAGGAAAAGCAGCCCTGTGGGACAAGGCTGGGGTGTCAAGTCTTCCAGCCTTCCCTGGGTGAAGTCCCTGATGGTCTAGGACCAAAGACAAGAGAAATCTGAATAATAAGAGCCTGGTGGTAGAGGGGAAGGAGGAAGAGGCAAAAAAAGAAAAAAAAGTTCATTAGCTGCATTGATTCAAGGGGAAGACGAGTGATTAAATCATTCACCCCCAAGGAAGAGGCTCCCCTCCTGCTCTTTCCTTGGCAGGATGCAGAGATAATTTTGTATCGAATCAGTTCTTGCTGTCTGAGGTGGGGCTAGAGTGAGGGGGCTGTGGAGTGAGACTGCCACACCTCCCGCAGCCGACCCTTAGCTGTGCATCCTAGAGGAGGAAAGGCAGCGCCCTCTGGCTTCTGAATCAGCTGCTCTAGGTGGAGGCGTGCTGAGCTGACTTAAGCTCAGCACCAAGGGGCCTTCCTAAAGCTTCTGTTCCCTGAGGCAGGGACCCATGACCGAGGGGAGAGGAGCATGGGTGGACCAAGGACTGGAAATGTACAAAGTAAGCAATCTTCATTCTCAGAGTCCAAAGCCAACTGTCACTGCCACTTAGAAGAGAAAGCAGATAGCACTTCCATTGAGCCTGCTTGGTTCTGGGGGCATTCGGCCTGACTAACATGTTTTTATTGCTCTCTTGTTGTCTGCCAGGCAGAGGGACGGAACACAGAGGGACAGTCCCTCAAGGCTTTCAGTCACTCTACATAGGGAAAGGAAATGTGAACAAGTGACTGTCATCAGTATAAGTTAAGACTGGCACAAGGTAGGGGTGTAAGAAGATGGGAGGAAGCCAGGGGACTCTGGAAGGGTCCCAGAGGAGGTGGGTACTGAGCTGGTTCACATGCCCCTAGATCTGCTGCCCACAATGTCTTAGCCCAGACTCCTTTGCCAGTTCACAGCTGGCCAGCCTCACTCCCACTTTCCCCAACCCAGGATCCTTGCTGTAGGATTGCTTGCTGGAAAAAGGAAGCGCATTGCAGAGGAAGTGCAAGAACTTCTTCATACACATTTCCACAACAGGATTCAGCCTTGCCAACTTGTTGCCATGTTTTGGTGAGTGAGCAACTCGTAGAGTGTCCTCTCAATTTTCTACTTAGCTTATACAGTCTTCAAATCAAGTTCGAATCCAGCCTGGGAGACAGGGTGTCCAGCTGCCCTGGCCTACTCCTTCATTCAGGTAGAAGAAAGATAAGCCTGCTCCCCCAAATACCAGCCTTCCTTCCCCCATATATTTCACTCTTGGCTCTGAGACAGGAACCACCAAAAGAGGAGAGGAGGCAAAACAAACTCCTGCCTCTCAGCTTATTTCCCCACACCTGACAGCCATCAGCTTCCACCCACCTAGCACTAAGTACTTGAAGACCTTCAGGCAAGATACTGACTTCCCATTAGCCAGCATCTGCAATCAATAAGAGCTTGTTTTTCCCTGTGGTTAAGAGCAGCCTGGCCTCATCGTTGGCCAGTTGCTGCTCTCTTCTCCCATGAGCCAAAGCCCCATTAAAGCCTTGCCTACAACGTACACAATCTTGGCAGGGTCTCATTTCTGTTGCTTCAAAGCCAAAAGACCCAGGTCTCCAGCAAACACATCCATTTCCTATTTAACCAAGGACTTCCAGCAACAGATTCACAAAGTAAGGGGAGACTTTTTTTTCTGCAAGAGCTCCATAAAAAATTAAAATTGGTTTCAGCCAAGTTGAAGGAAAAGCTAGACGTTCACATAACTGATCCCAACCTTTCAACTTCATGCTCCTGCTTTTTCAGTCATGTGATGCCAACTCCTGCTTCCTAGGTAAGCATTGCACCTGGGGGGGAGGGGAGGCCAAGCCTCGACTGTCTAGATGAAGAAGGCATCAGGGTGTCCTTTTCTGATCAAACACTTATTTGAGTCAGGCTGCATGTTCCCTTTGCCTCCACCTAGCAAGTCAGTCACACTTATCAATTTTTTTGAGATTGAAACAAGATATTAGCCGAGAAGCTTGTACTCATATACATAAAATAGATAAATAAATCTTTAAAAATATTTAGAGATTCTCCGATGGAAGACACACATGCCATGGGGTTAGATTAAGATTTGGGGGAGAATTTGCTTCTTAGCAGGCTACAGATTTTGCCAGAGCCATGTAAGGCTATCTTCCCCCAGTTCAGAACAATACAGAGAACTTGAGCTCAGAGATGCTGGGAGCCCCTGCTGTGCAAAGAGACAGGCTGGCTGCTCAGAGGCGGAGAGGGTCAGATGGTAGAGAGAGTCAGATGGTAGAGAGAGTCAGATGGTAGAGTCAGATGGTAGAGAGAGTCAGATGGTAGAGAGAGTCAGATGGTAGAGTCAGATGGTAGAAAGAGTCAGATGGTAGAGAGAGTCAGATGGTAGAGTCAGATGGTAGAGAGAGTCAGATGGTAGATGCCGCTTGTTTCCTACAAGCAGATAATCAAACGATAGAGATGAATGAAATTTGATTTAATTGTTGTTAAGAATAGAAGGGTGTATAGTGGTAATTGTTTAAATGTTCTTAAGCATACATGGAATAAAGAAATCTAGGCTTTTGATCTTAAATTATAGGTCAAAAAAGCAGGAGGTAGGAAGCCTAACCTATCTCAGACAGCAGAAACATAGGCCTTGATCTTACTAATAAAAATTAATCGTGTTAAAAAAAAAAACAAACAAACAGGAGGTATGGAGGAGCACTATCTCAATAGATATTTGTTTAGATTGTTTTTAATTGCTTTGAGTTGTTTAAATTATCAAAATGAAGATGATTATAAGTTTGGTGGAATTTATATTAAAATTCGTCTGGGAGAGAGGTCAAGCTATACTTTTATGATTTCTGGTTACGTGGACCAAGGTCATGATATTTTGGGAGAGAGGAACTCTCTCCTAAATATAGAGAGAGAAACTCTATATTTGTGTTAACAGGAAAGGAGAAAAGGCTTTGGACCCCCACTCCAAACTAATATGGATTAGCTATAATAGGGGAAGACCCCTGAAGATCTTGATTACAGACAGAAAAGAAAAATCAAGAAGACCAAACAGGACAGGGGACTGGATCTGCTGTTTCCTCCACATGGGAACAGCCCAATAACTGGCTCAGACAAAAAAAAAAGTCTCTAGTCCAAAACTTCAGCTAATTTGGACAGTAACATCTGAATGTTTACAAATTGCTATACTCTTCCCTCCCAATAGTAGTCAGAAGTACCATCAGCCAACTAAGAAGTGGGACTTTTCCCAAATATTAAGATATGCTTCCTGCAGGTGTTCATTGTATGCTTGTGTCCATTTTTAAGGGATCCCCACTGACCTGAATTCCACAAGGAAAGCAGGAACTGCTGGGCACAACCAAGCCACAACCATAGTTAGCATAGGGAGATGAGCTGAAATATACAACAGATGGAACATTCATATCCCTGTAGTCTGGTCCTCTGCTAAAGACAGTTCACAGTAGCTTCCAGATTACTCACAGCAGCTGAGCTCCGAGTGCAAAGGGCTGGGGGAGCTTTTCAAGGTCTCAGCTTCTTTGATACTCACTCCCCCTAAGAACTAAAATGTGCAAAGGACCTGAGATCATCTCTAAGTTAAGTCCTGGGGGCCCAAAGCGGGCAGTAACTTAACCCCCAGCTCACCTGACTCCCAATATTGGGTCTTAGGACATCATCACACAGCTACTGGTTTTTCCAAGAGAGGAAAGATGGATAAAGATTGGCAAGTGGAAGCATTCATGATGACATCAATCGCAAAGCATTGATTGATCTACTACTATGTGCTTAATGCTTTTCAAGGCACTTTGGCAAATAGAAAAGAGGAATCTAAACTGGGAAGCAAGTACTCCACGTGAGATCTCTGCCGGAATCGTGCCATAGGAATCGTGCCATAGGTGCTCATTAAACATTTGTAGCATCACATCCCATTAAACTGCAATAATACTGGCCATTATTTACGGAATGCTTAGTGTGTGCCAGGGATCTTGTTCAAAGCTTTCCACGTGCATTTGTCTCATTTGGTGCTAACCACACTTTAGAGTTGGACACGTCTAGTAACTATTTTTCAGATAAGGCAACTGAAATTTAGAGAGGTCAAGCCCAAAGCCATATCCTGGGCAAAGGGACAGAGTAAGAATGTGCATTCAACCACAAAAGTGTAGAAGCCTTGCAACATACGTATTGTGTGTGAAAATTAGTCACTTGTAGCTGAACTGCATTTGCCAGGTCAGAGCTAGCAGAGACTCTGGACACTCTTGGCGTACCCCTTTCCTTCCAAGGGTAGAGTGAGTGCAAGCACTGGCATCCACAGAAACCCAAATGCAGTAGGACAGGGGCCAAAAAGGAGTTCAATGCCATCAAAATGAGGGCTATGCTTTTATCTGCTTGAACAGGAAATTTAGAGATAGACTGAGTTACTAGAAAGAGGAGCTTGAAGAGAAGAATGTGGCAGTGTGCACACCATGAGTACCACCTGCCAACATTATCATCACTGTACGGCCATCATTGGTGGCTGACATGTGCTAAAATTGGGATGTAGAAAACAGGGTAGAAGTACCTGGAGAATGTTTCAGTGAGTGGCAGAGTCCAGGATAGACCCCAAAGAATGACTGAAGTTTACAGGGACACTGACCAGTGATCTACCCCTAGCTAACAGGACCAGAAATGGGATTCCAGCCTCCTGGTAAGTAGAAGAATGTTTACATGAGCCCTTGCACGGATTCTTCTCAAATTGTGGTCAGGGGAGTTGAATGAAAGGTTTTGGCCTGCGGGGGAGAGGGGACTGGAGACATGGTTGACAATTAAGAACACTTGACTGCTCTTTCAGAGAACCCAAGTTTAATTCCTAGCACCCCCATGGCAGCTCACAACTGACTTTATTCAGTGAATGGGAATTCCAGGACACATTTGCACCAACATACATACAGGCAAAACACCATCACACTACAATAAAAATAGATAATTAAAATATTAAAAATAATTTTTTAAAAAAAGTCTTGACTTAGGACCATGAGCCCTGGGAAAGGGTGCCCCACTTTCCTGAGAGGTAATAGGTCATCAGGGTCTAGGCTTTTAGAGAACTACCGTGATTTGGATATGTTCCCCAAGGACTCTCATATCACAGGCTATGGGGGGGACTATGGGAGGGGGTACAACTTCTAGGGGGCAGAACATCGTAGGGTATCCTTGGGATGTTGGAGGCAAGCCCTCAAAGTGGAGTGTAGGATCCCAGGCCTCTCTCTCTTTTACTCTTGCTTTCTGGCCGTGAGGTAGGCAGTTTCCTCTGCCTCATGCTTCTCCCTGCCAAGCACCTCACCCTCAGAGGTTCAAAGTGATGATTTTTTTTCTAGCCCTGGATAGGAACATCTAAATCTAAGGGCAAAAATAAGTCTTTATAATGTTGTTATCTTGTTTATTTTGTTGTAGCGCCCAAAAGCTGACTATTTCCAGAACTGTGTCACAGGAGCCTAGTGGGGCCTCAGCAAGCCCCACAAAGGGTGTGGTGCAGCCTGGGTCCCCGGATGAGTGCACAGCAGCCCTTCCCCTCTCCACATCCCTCAGCCTGGCCAAGTTCTATGGGATCTGTGTGCTGTTTACAGAACTGCCCTTTTATTCTTGAAGCTGAAAGCTTTACTGGGTATTAAATTCCAGCTTCAGACTGCTGTTCGTGCTCCCGGATGAAAAAAAAAGAGATGGGGCTTTACCGCTTTCAGAAAGCAGAACCTGAATCATTTATGCACAGACACCACAGGAAACCCCGAGCCAGTACTGGGGTAAGCACTGCTTCCAGGAGGAAAGAGTTGATTGTGGAAGGTGGGGTGCTGTCCTCTCCCCATCAGCCCCTAAGCCAATGCAAACAGGATCACTAATGAGTTCCCTGGCAACATGTGCAATGGTGAAGTAAGTCAGCTACGACACTGGGACAGAGAGGCCTCTGACGCTTGTCTTTCTGTGATAAAAGAGAATTGCTCAGTCCTGGACCCGATGGCTTCTTCAGCTTCAACCTTGTTCTTATTGAAATGTTTAGGCCTCCTTGTGTTTCTCCTGAGGAAGCTGCTGCCCAGTGGGCTGCCCCAGTTGATAGATGAAAATGGATCCTAGCTGCTTTCGCAGGCCCAAGCCCAGATGGGGACTGTACAATGTCAAAGCTAAATAGCTCCTACCCATTTCTTTTTCTTGAAGCTAGTAGCTCAACCCTTTCATTAGAGAGGTTATAATCAGACAGTAGAATGCTTCCTTTGAGCACTGTAGCATTACAATGCTGAAAGGGACGGAGACAACAAGACCAAGTACCATGGCCATTTAGAGGATAGGTCTCTCTCTGTACCCAAACACCCTCTCGCCTCCCTCATCTCCTAGCAGTTCCACAGATGTTCCTAATAGCACATGGCTATCATTCCTTCTCACAGCTGAAGGGATCTGGTCATTCAAGCCACTGTGGACTACCCGTCCTTGAGGTAGCCAAGGCCCTGAAATACTGAATATGGCTGCTTCCAGAGAGATCTTGAAGGTGCTGGTGTTACCCGGGTCAGCAGCTGCCAGGTCCCTCAATACCCAACATCAGCTAGGAAAATCCCAAAAGGACCAAGAAGATGGGTTTCTGAGTAGCATGCAGGATTTTGCCACAGCTGGTAGGATGGGTGTGCTTTCTGCTTTGCTAACTTCACAGAGCTGCTGGGCAGTCATGTTGGTGATGGCCGCTTGCTTGGCGTTAGCTCTGGAAAGTGAGGCCAGCTCTGTCACTAATAAAATGTGGGGGTTGGGTTTTCAACTCCCTAACTTTCAGTGTCCTCATCCTAGACAGGAAGAAGTTGACGGCTCCTACGACCACCCCAGCTCTGTGATCCCAGTTTGAAATTTGTTGTGAAGACCATTATAAGTTTCTGCCCTGCCTAGTATGAGGAAAGATAGGGCCCTGGTACCCAGAGCCATGTACAAAGACAGCTACCCAGACTCCATGCACTTGGGTGAGACAGGGTACAGAGGGTCTGAAATAACCTAACAGAAGCTCAACAGCTTCCCTCAGGGTCTAAGTCAGACTCACAGGGAGCTGGTGGATCAAGGTGTCATCCTCATCCTGGAAGTGGGTATCCTCCAGGAAACAACTTCCTGCCCTACCTCCTTACAGTGTCAGGCAAAGGGTCTTCCTCAAAGGTCCTAAAGAGCATTCACTGAATGCCACCTTAGAGTCAGTCTGGAGCTCTGGAGGCTAGAGAGGTCCCAGGAAGAGCTAATGGATGGCACACAAGACAAGTCGAAGGGATTGGAAGAACAAGAGCAGAGACCCAGTCATGATGCAGAGCAGAGGTGCCGCTGGCCTGGGCCAGAGAGGAGTTGCCTGGTAACGCCCAGGATAGGAAGCCCAGAGAGCTCAGTACACACAAGAAGCTGATGCCCAGGAGTATGGAGTACATGGGCAAGAGAAAGCCAGTTAGCTGAAAGTAGAGTCAAGCCAGGAATGCATTATCCTGGGAGCTTGTGCCAAGGGCCACCTGCAGCTAGAGCCTCAGCTCATCTGGGAGCCCAGCAGCTCAGGACTATCTTGAGGCCAAATGGCATGGCCCAGAGCCCTTCTCTGCCCACATGCACACATGCACAGGTTCCAGATCAATGGCCATCCCCCCTTCCCCAGGTAGGAAAACAAGAAGTCGTTTGAGGATATCTGAGAGTCTCTTCTCCATAGAAGAACTGAGTTTTTCCCCATAGTCACAGAAGAATTTGAGGTTGGTAATCATAAAATATCTACTCAGACATTTTGGTATTGTATTATTTAAGAAAAATAAGACAATATATAGTATGTGTCTTTGTGCACTTTACATACTATGACATTTTATGTTAGATCATAGCTATGTTAGCCAGATTTATTTAATCACTTTACAATGGATACAAATACCAAAATGTCATGTTATATACTATAAATATGTGTAACTTTATCTGTCAATATCTTAAAGCTGAAGGAAAATAACTTTTAAAACAATATGAATGAGTAGAAATGGGGCAGAGAAGAAAAGATAAGGAAGGAAACAGTCAATTCTTGTCATGGTGACCATACAGGGAAGAGATTCCCAAGGTCCAGTCAGTGGCACAGGAGTTGGGGGATGGTCTCTTTTGAAGATAGACAAACTTTGGCACAGAGGACAGAATTCTTTGAGTGATACTCTCTGTTATACTGATGGAAATTAATTTACCAAGACCCAGAACTTTCCTACAAAGCCAGCTCAGCTCTAGAGTTCCTAGGTTGTTTGGTGTCCTTCCATTTAAGCCTGCTCATCGTGCCAGGGACACCTTGTACCCTAACCCTTACCCTAGAGAGTTCTGGTCTGCTGACACAGGACCCTGAAATCACCAATTACATCATCAATAAAGAAAGCCAAGTTCCTGGGCCTATAACCATTGCCAAAGCCCTGTCATTCATGCCTAAGTGGGGCAGGGCCAGCCCAGGCAGGAGGATTAATGACAGTGATTGAATATTTTATAAGGGGAATATTGTGTATTTTCCAAAACCAAATGGAATGTCATTTTTCTCCCCAAGAAAGATGGGGAACGTCACTGTCCTCGTTTCCCATTCAGACCACACACTCCAAGGCAAACAAGATGAATGAAACCAGAAGTTTCCAGGAGAGGGGAGAAGCAAGCGATAAGAGAGTTCCTCACTTCCTCTCCCTGTCAGCCCCACATGGCTGTATCCATCATAACCCAACAGCTGAGGCTCCGTTAACCTGCCTACTAGGGGTATACCCCCTTCCAGACCACAAGTTTGTCTCTGTCTCGCAGGGCAATTAAATCAAAATGCCATCTAACCTGCCCCTCTTTTCCATGAAAAACAGAGAATCAGATACAGAACACAGAACACACCTCCAACTCTTCCTTGCGATCTTCGTTCAAGCTCTCATTTATTATTATTAATTATTATATGTATCCATGTGTGCATGCACGCGTGCATGTGTCTGTGTATGTCATGTGGGAAGAACATGCACACAGGGAAGTCAGAGGGTGACTTTGTGAAGTTTCTCTTTTCTACACTGATGTGGGATCAAACTTAGGCTGTCAGGTTTACTCTGCAAGCACTCTCTACCCACTGAGTCATCTCACCACTGCTACCATCAAGCCCTCATTTTCTCTAGAGATTCCTTCCTTCAGTCTAACTGAGGTCCATACACTCTGAATGTTGACCCTTGTAGAGAATGAAATGTAAGTGGTCACCCTCCTTAGGGAGGAAATTCTACCTGGTCTTGGTAGGAAAGTCTGAAACTAAAGTGCTTCTGAAGGCCTGGCTCTAGAGTCGCCCCCTAAGGTAAGCTCTTGAACACATCACTGGCCTGTGCGAGTGCTACTGTTTGATTAGCCCTGAAGTGGTGAGAGGCCCCTCTTTGTTCAGTGCCCTGGTGCGCTCCGCAGGGCCACCCACAAGCTCCACAGCTTTCCATTTGCCCTGCAATCTTTCATGCCAGTTGACTTCTCATCTCCAAATCCCTTTTCACATTAAACACAAACCCACACACTCTGTCCCATTTTCCTTTGAAATAAATCATAAGCCCATGCCAGAAACGACTCAGGGTGTTCTCTGGAATTTGTAAACAGCATTAAAGTCTTGTGGGAAATGTCACAGAGTGTTGGGCTGAATTTATTAAGTAATTTCTCAGCTTAAAATATATCTTTCCAGCCCGCTGTCTGACAACGTTTACCTCTAATGGAATTTTATCCACTCTTGATCACTAAGCACGGTCTCATCCAAGAGTTCAGATGCCCAAGCGCCACTCATCTTGTTAGACTCTCCCTGGGAGAGCTTCAGATTACCCAGGCCCCTTCCTTCCTCAAGCCAGTTGTGGGTGCCCAACCTGGCTGTGTTCTCGGGATGTCAGTGTGTCACCAGACAGCAAGCAGTGCATGCATCTGACCAAACTGAAGACCAAATACATCACTTGCAGCTACGGTCAGCCCACAGCCGGCAGAATCAGGCAGTATCTAAGAAAAGGTCTCCCCAATGGCCTTTGGCTCCAACCTACTCTGAACATAATATTTAAAATAAAAGCCCACAATTCTCTGTACAAAATAGCTTCAAGACACATCCTTTTAAATTGTCCTCCTCATCTCCAAGCAATTATCATCTTTAAGTCCTCTTAAGTAGAAAAGTTGACATCATCCTTGGGCGGATTTTGACCTCTGGTCTCAATTGGTCACTTAAGTTCCACATCTGTAAAGAGTAACTTTTTATTCAAATTTATAATGAAGACCATAAATGAAAAGGCTGTCCTCTTTGGTCCTTCTAGATCAAGTCCAGGCTTCTGTCTTCTATGACCTCAGGCCTGTGGCTTCAGGGCCCATCCTAACCACCGCAGGGAGAAACGCCACAGCATTTGGTAGAACATCCCTGCAACTGGAAGGTAGGCTGCCCGAGGTAGTTAACTCTACACCTCTCACACCTCTGAATGTTAGCCTTCTCTGCTGTGCAATACAAGAAATACAGTACCCTGGTCAACATATCTGCAGTTGGGGCTGGCAAGATGACTACATGGGTAAAGGAGCTTGTGGCCAAGCCTCACAACCTGAGTTTGAATCCTGGGTCCCCCATGGTAGAAATTATCCTCTGTAAGTTGTCCTCTAACCTGACTGTGACATTAACACACACACACACACACCCCACATACATTTAACTGTTAGGTCTCGGGTAGTGCATATGTTCAGAAATGGCAGTCTTGCTCAGCTCAAGCTGGATTAGAGAAGGATTTCTGGTGGTTAGATACAAACCAGCATCCCCCTAGGAACTTGTAAAATGGGTTTTCTCTCTTTCATTCCTTTACATCTGGCAGAAGGGACATATGACTCTCCACTGGCATATACCTGTGGATACATATCAAAGCCCATGCTGGCCTCCAGGCTAGCCCCTATTTACATACATACATACATACAGACAGACAGACAGACAGACAGACAGACATATATATACATACATATACGACATACATACATATATTCATATACACATATACATACAAGGGCCAAGATGCTAATGTGAGCTTTGGTATACATATGTAATATACATGTATATACGTGTGTATATGTATGTATACATATATGTACATATATACATACATACATGTATACATACATATATGTTTACAAGGGCCAGGATATTAGTGTGGACTTTAATAAGCATATATATGTGTACATGTACATATGTGTAAATATGTAAGCATTTATATGCATATGTATGTATGTATGTATGTAAGTATGTATATCAAATCCCACACTAATATCCTGGTCCTTTTCGGTACACAGGCTTCCCTCCTCTGAGATATCTGTTCTCTATATATTGGCAAGTTTTTCCCCTGTCTCCACTGTTATCCCTTCTCTTGAAGATAGCAGTGATCATAACCAGTCTGCTTCTTTTTCTCTCTGCTTTGGACTCTTTCAGATGTTCCTGGATGTTATCTCTCTCCTATCCACAATAAAAACCTTAGCCTTGTGGTGGTTTGAATATGCCTGGCCCATGGGAAGTGGCACTATTAGGAGGTGTGACCTTGCTGGAGGAAATGCTTCACTGTGGGGGTGGGTGTCTTAGTTAGGGTTTTATTGCTATGAACAGACACCATGACCAATGCAAGTTTTATAAAAGACAACATTTAATTGGGGCTGGCTTACAGGCTCAGAGGTTCAGTCCATTGTCATCAAAGCAGAAACGTGGCAGCATCCAGGCAGATATGGTTCAGGAGGAGCTGAGAGTTCTACATCTTCATCTGAAGGCTGCTAGTAGAAGACTGACTTCCAGGCAACTAGGGTGAGGGTCTTAAGCCCACACCTACAGTGACACACCTACTCCAACAGGGCCATACCTCCTAACATTGGCCAGGGTCACTTCCTGGGCCAATCATATACAAACCATCACAGTGGGCTTTGAGGTCCTATGCTTAGGCTCTGCCCAGTGCAGAAGACAGTCCTTCTCCTCGCTAGCTTCCAGTCAAGATGTAGAACGCTTGGCTCCTCCAGCATCATGTCAGCCTATGGGCTGCCATACTTCCCACCATGATGATAATGGACTGAACCTCTGAAACCCCAATTAAATGTTGTGCTTTATGAGTTGCTTCAGTCATGGTGTCTCTTCACAGCAGTAGAACCCTAAGACAGCCCTAACTATGGGGACCCCATTTTGATGTATTCTTTACCGTGCCCTCACATAGAGTAAATTAAATGTTTTTCACAAAATCTGCAATCTGGAATTCCATTGTTAGAATCTCAGTTTTTCTATTCCCTTGCTAGATGATCTTGGATAGAGTTATGGCTTAGTGCGGCTTAAATGTACACCCAAGTTTCATGTGCGGAAATCTCGATACGTAATATAAAAGTACTAGAAAGTTCTAAGACCCTTCTAAGGTTGGCACTAATAAGAGGTAGTTGCATCAAAACTTCCATAATGAAGAGACTAATGCTACTTTTGAGGTGTAGGTTGGAAGTGGCTAAGTCCTGCCCATGCAGATTGTTATGAAGAACGAGTGTGGTGTGACCTCTCCCGTATCTGTTGCTTCCTGTCTTATCATGTGACTTCTGCCTTCCCATGCGTCCACTTGCCCCATTTCTCTGCTGCTATAAGGCAGCCAGGGGCCTTCACCTGATGCTGTTTGATCTTTATTATGGAGCAAACAAAATGTTTTCACTGTGTACTTCCAGCGTCAGATGCTGTATTGTAGTAATACAAAGGAACAGGATGAGTTATTTAACTGATTTCTGCTTCAATTTCTTTATCTATATGATCATAATTATATTAGTGTCTACTTCATAAGGTTATCTTGAAAAGTAATATGTATAATATGTATTAATGTGTATAAAATTTCTATATTAATATCTGCCCAGTTATTATTCTTGAATAATTATCGAGCATAGTAAGTAATCATCATTTGCAACCATCATAATGCTTGTTATTATTTTATTGTCTGACTGGCATATACTCTTTACTGTTTTTCTTCTAATTAGATATCCCAGTTCTTAGCCTCTGTGAGGTATTTATTCTTTGTCTGAGGAGAAACTTTGAGCTGACTTCTCATTCTGGGGCAGAGCTCTTCTTATGGTAACCCTGCTTTAAGGATTTGAGGATAAGTTCACCTCTCAAGGGGTTGCATTTCTGAGGAGAAGGTAAAAGCTGATCAGCTTCCCTCTCCAGAGACTGCAAGGAGCTCTCTTCACCCAGGCCAGGCCAGGCCAGGCGAGACTCTCCTGGGCTTGTGGAGCCCAGAGAGTGACAATCTCTGGGAAACTGAAATTTTGTTTCACCAGCCAATTTCAAAACAAATGTTAGAGCAGAGCTGGTAACAGTTGCTGGCTGCTGGGGAGCAGGGAAGACACTTTCCTCAGGGGATGCCCACAGGAAGGTTCCCCATGACCCACTGAATAGCTGTACATCCATGCACGTATGCACAGAACTAACTGAACTCACTGGTTATTTTCTTAAAAGAAGAAAATATGATATTGGAAGGAAGACATGTTGTGGGGTGATGGAGAGTTGGGAGGAGGAACTGAGGGTAGATATAATCAAGGTACAGTGTATATATTTATAAAATTTTCAAGGGATAAATTAATAA
Organism: Apodemus sylvaticus; assembly: GCF_947179515.1. NCBI lineage: Eukaryota > Metazoa > Chordata > Mammalia > Rodentia > Muridae > Apodemus > Apodemus sylvaticus. Next base: position 58,721,585 of record NC_067475.1, read on the forward strand.
TGAATTTTAAAAGCTAAAGCAACAGTTAATCAGGATGATCACAAAATCCCTCTTCCAGCCCCCAAAAATCTAGTAAGGGACAAGAAATGTAAGACAAAAATATAAACATACTAACACCCACCAGCATGGTTTAAGAAGCCAGTTGTAAAATTTGAAAGTTATGTCTATTACAAGTGTGTGTTTGTTTGTTTCCTGGAACACGGTACATTCAGGTACCTCTTCTCCATGTTCTAAGAATAGACCTAGACCTTACAGACCAGATGAGAAAAGCCAGGGGTGGTGGCCCACACTTGTAATCCCAGTGCTTCGGAGGACGGAGCAGGAAGATCACCAGCCTGGCATGAGTCCCTGTGAAGGAAAGAAAAGACAAAAAAGAAAAAGCAGGTAAAAGCACCGAAAAAAGGCTTCACCTGGGGCTTGGTTTTAACTCCACTCAAGAGAGAGCCCTTCCGTTTGATGGCACTGCTTTCCACACACAGCAGTTAATTATACCAGGACTCTCTTTACATTTTAATATAGGAAGCTATGGGTGGCCTTCATTTCTTAAGATTTAGAAATTGGTCTAAACACACTGAAAATGCATTTATAAACTCACATTGGGTTAGTTATGTACATCCTAGTGTTTTGGTTTTGGATTTAGATTTTTTTTTTCCCCTCAGCCAATGGCTTTCTAACTATACAACTGAAGTCTAGAAGCTATTTTGAGTCAGCCAAAAGACAAAATAAGCCACACGTTTATTTATTTGCTTCATAATTTGTGTTTTTAAATAAATGCAAAGAATTATGAGACCATTTGAAATATTTACTTTGCCTCTTAAGTCCTAATTAAAACATCAGAATGAAAGAACATTCCTACAAGGTGTGGCAGAGGCTCAGGTGGCTGGGGAGGCAGAAGACTCAGAGTAATCCAAGAGAAGAAACCTGACCTGGGAGAGGAGTTTCCTTGGGGCTGTGAAATCCAGCAGTTAATGAGCAAATCTCCAGAAACAGCAGAGAGCAGGCAGACAGGAAGGAAGGTCAGGAGCAAACAGGCCAGGGCTGAGAATAAACCAGGGATTAATTATAAATGAATTAAGCTTACCATCTCGAATTAAATAGGCAATTTCAGTTTGGCATTTACAAGTATTTTTGCTAGTTACCATTTTGGGGTGTGTGTGTGTGTGTGTGTGTGCTCTCAGAGATGATTCTATTTGTGTTTTCTTAAAATTTGTTAAGAAATTCCCATTTCTGGGGCCAGAGAGATGAATCAGCAGGTAAAGTCGCTTGCCTAGGAAGCCAGGCATCCTCAGTACAATCCTCAAAAGGCACATAAAGGTGAAAGGGAGAAATGAAGCCACACAGTCTGTGGCATGCATGCACGCTCGCGCACTCACACACAGACACACACACACACACACATACACTCACATACGCACACACAGCATGCATACACAAACACACTAAAACTGAATAAATACACAACTAAAAACAAAAACAATAAAGGAAAAAAATCTTTTTTTGCTTAAATGTTTATTGACAATTCATGTAGCTGCCGGGGATGTAAGCTCACTTGGCAAAGCTCTTGCCTTGCGTGTATGAAGCTCTGGGTGTGATCCCAACATCTCTAAAATTAGATGTGCTGGCTCATGTCTCTGATGTCAGCACTCAAAAGGTGAAGGCGGAAGGTTCAGAAATTCAAGGTCATCCTTGGAAAAAATAAAATTAAAAAGGTAAAGGGAAAATGAAACATGGCTGTTCCTGGGTATGGTGGGGAAGGTTTCTGGCAGATGTGTGGGAGAGCATAGCCAGTGGCAGCAACATCTGGAAGAGTCTGGAATGGACAGAACCAGACTGAGCTGGGCCATGTTGGGAGCAGGGAGGGACATGGAGAAAGAGTGGCCAAGTGCAGCATCCAGGAGACCCAAAGTACAAAGAGGGTGGGTAGCCAACATGGTTGGGTTATATAGGGAGGAGCAGCCCAGCCCCAGGGCTGGAGAGTCCAGCGTAGGGGGTGGAGCACGCCAGCCCGAGGACCCCTGTAACGAGCTGGGAATGAGGGATTTCAGGGAGATCCCAGCAGCCAGTGTCAGCTTTGATACGTTAAATAGGCACCTCAGCCATTTGTCCAGGTTTGAAACCTAATCATCTTCAGCTACTCAGGGTTTATGGCCAGCCTAGGCTGTCTTTTAAAAAGTCGTGTGAGATTTACTATTTGCATAATTGATTTTGCAAGTCATGGTCCTGGCCAGTTGTTCTCAAATCATGTACTTTATCAGAGTCCCTAGGACTCTCAGGCAGTCACGTGTGTGACCCTGAAGACCACCGACACTTCAGAGGCACAGTCCTAGAAAGCAGCGAGCTTTCTTACATGTGTGAACAGTGCTTTCCCTCCCCTCCATCTTTGTTCACGCTTGGGAACCGATGAGCATCACCGGGTTAATATGGAAAAACAAAACAAACAACAAGAACCCCGAGATGTTGTCCTGACCCTCAAATACTTACCTGGAAAACCTAACAGGCTGCAGAGGCACAGACCTGAAAGTTAATTACTCTCACAAGGCAATCAACACAGACCCCCAAGGTAAGGGTGCTGTGCATCCAAAACCATGACTGGACAACACGGGGTTACCAGGAAAACTGTGTGATTAAAATAAGTCTTGAGCAAGCCCTGAGGGGTGGGCACGGATGATGACTTGGAGGTCGGTGGGTAGGATGAGAAAAGGCAGTGATGGGGGTGGCAGAGCAGTGATCCAATCTGGGTTTGCTGTAGTTAGATGCTAATTAAAATTGCCTTCAGTTCCCACAGGCACCACCTAGTTAAAGCCCAAATAGGTGGAATTAAAAAGAGAGAGAGAGGAGAGTCCATAAAATTTAGTACCGACTTAATTTTTATTCATTGTGAATCAATGCAGAAGCCAGAATAGACCTAACACATCGTTGTGGACTGGGATTTGGAATCACAACACATTCTTGACTGGAATCAGAAAGGTAATAAAACTGAAGAGAAAGTACCAGGTCTTCGATCCCACTGGTGCTTGTAGTTCTGTTCTTGGCATCTAATTGCAGAACATCTCCAGGAACAAGAAGTCAGCAAAACCCAATAGGTACGGAAGAAATCAAGCCTACATCCTCTGTAGTATATGCGCACAGTACCATCTTGGCCTGGGGAACAGGGTGTGGTTGCCACAGTTTAGAGAGCCTCCCCAGCTGCTTGTAACCCTTCTCACATGGGAAGACCCCACAGGATTAAGAGATATGCATGTCCGTCGGGGTTTAGTGACCTCCCTCATAGATGGTACTGTAGATCGTGGAAACACTAAAATTCCCTGTCCTTCATTCTCTGTCCCTTCTTCCGGTTCTGTTATCCCAGCATGGACAGTATGTACTCTCAGGCCCGAAAAAGAAATGCTTTGGGGAGGCTTTGAGGAAATGGTATGGACAATGCTTAGACAAATAGGGGAAATTCAGGAGGGGGGGAAGGAGGAAGAGAGGGAGGGAGGGACAGACGGAGGGAGGAAAGGACACCATCAAGGAAATGAAGGGGATGTCTAGTGGGACTTGAATGTCTCTGTCTGCCTAGGCTGCAGAATGCTAGGGAAGAGCATCAGGCAGCCTCGGCTTCCGAGCCTCACGGCAGCCCCCTACCTCGGTGCTCAGAACGAGAATGGCTCCCGCGCGCTCACGTATTTGAGTGCTTGGTCCCAGCTGGTGGAACTCTCTGGGAAGGATTAGAGGGTGTGACATAACTGGGAAAAGTGTGTCACTGGAGGAGGGCTTTGAGATTCCAAAGGTCCTCACCATCCCATGTTATCTACCCCTGCCGTACCCGTGTGGATCAAGATGTGGTCTCTCAACACTATGTCTGCCCACTTGCTGCTGTGTTTCCCCGCCATGGTAGCCGTAGACTCCGACCCTCTGGAGCCATGAGCCCCAAATGAAATGCTTTCTTTTATAAATTGCTTTGGTCAAGTTATTTTAGAAAAGGAAAAGAAAATTCAGACACTCTTTCCCATGTAAGTACTCCACACTGTGCATTTCCCTGACAGATGTGAGCATTTTACTCTGTCCCGAGAGAAACAGATGAGCCTGTGTCTGTCCTTCTGTGGTGGGGACGGTTGGAAAAATTCCTGTAAATGCCTAAGCCAGCCTTTCCTGCCTCTGCCTCTCCAGGGCTCCACTTACTTAAATCTATCTATCATCTTTTCTTCTCTTTTTAGGGAACAGAGATCAAAGCTTAAAGCTTTTTTTTTTACCCTGCTCTGGTCTGTCTGTGGATTCGATTCAAGAAAAAAAGTAGAAAGCTGCCTTCAGCCATAGATCTCACCTTGCCTTTCGACACAGAAGCTATCACGGATGCCCAGGACACTCCAGCATCAGCTCGGGCGTGTGGGGCTGGACAGGTGACTATAGTGGAGCCGAGCCTAAGATGTGGCACGGGGAGTCCACGGGTAATAAGGCAAGTGAAAGTAAAACAGGAAAACAGTCTTCATTAAGGAGAGAAGGCAGCTAGGACAAGGAGACACCACGCCCACAAAGCACAACCAGCAACCTGGGTGGCAGCTGTTGAGGAAGCAGCTGCAAAGTGTGCAGGACGACAGGCTGGACCTTGAACCAGGAGCCGGAAGTCAAGGACTTGTTACTAGTAGGATGCCATCTAGGCCTTGGAGCAAAGAGAGAAAAGAAAATTCTCCAGGGAACCTAACAGCACCTCCAGGAGGGACTGGGAGTGAGAAACTAGAATGAAGAGGAAAGGCCCGGCATTTCTAAGACCAAAAATGACCACAGAGTTTAAAGTCCGCCGAGTATGTCAGGCAGGTTAAAACGTGCTTGTGACTGCTGAGAGCTGTTCCTATTGGCGTCTACCTTGGAACCTGGAGCTCCTCCCTGGTGAGTGGGGTACTGTGGGGATCAGTCAGATGAACAGAAGTGTGCTTGTGAGTCACAGTGGAACCACTGTGCCCAGTCAGAGCACGAGCTCACAGTCGAAAGCCAAATCTGACATTCCTCGTTCCCGTAGGCAGAGGAGGGGGGAGGGGTGCGGGCAGGTGCACCCTGCCAGAGACCCTGTCCCTTTAGAAATACTTTTATTAGGGAATATTTTGTTTCAAAATTTCCCATCTCTACCTTGGCTTCACTGAAAGGAGTACCTTAGGTTGTGGAGAAAAAAAAACAACTACACATCAGATTTCATAAAACTATATACGTTTGTTGAGTTGTGTGCCCAAAACTAGAGAGATGGGTTGACATACAAGAACATGGAAGGGGGGAAAGGCTGGAGGGGAGATCGGGATGCATGGGCAGGGCCTTTCAGCAGATGTTTTTTAGAGAAAGAGCCAGCAGGACGGCTCAGGGAGTAGAGGCTCCTGCCAACAAGCCTGCCGACCCCAGAAGAATCTAAGGAGAATCTAAGGAGACAGCTCGGCTGTTAAAAGCACTGGCCGCTCTTCCACAGAACCAGGCTTCAATTCCCAGCATCCACCTGACAAGTCACAAGCCTCCACAATTCCAGTTCCGCGGGATCCAGTGCCCTCTTCTGGCCTGCATAGGTACTACACACATGGTCCACAGAGACAAATGCAGGCAGACGCATACACAGAAAATAAAAATAAAATAAAATATCTTAAACTTTTAGAAGAAAAAAAAAGACATCGCAACAGGAAAATGTTTTTAAAATAGGAGAAAACAAAGAAAGGGGGAGAGGGAGTGCAAAGAAGAGGGGGAAGGGAGGGAGGAAGGGAGGGAGGAAAAGAAGCAGGAAAGGGGGAAATAAATGTGTACATGGAAAAAAGAAAAGCAAAGAAAAAAAAACATAGATGTTCTGTAAGTAAAACATCCTCATCTGAAACAAGGGTGTTTCTCGGTTTTTTACTCAACCACATTGCTTTGCTGGGTGTTTGGTTTTAAAACCAGCAGGCGATGTCACACGGCTGTTTTACAGCCTCTGTCACTTTGTCAGAACTAGCCTGTGCTGTCCAACTGTGGGCACCAGACAGCACACTGGTGGCCAGGCATTGTGGGTAGCAGATGTGCAGAATCTACAGGCAGCTCTGTGAGGCTCGTGCCTGGGCCCCAGCTCTCCTGTGGAGAGGGAACCTGGAGCCAGAACCCCTAGGAACAGCGCCCGCCCGGGAGAGACGAGCCAAGAGTCCTGGCGGGTTATCTCTCCCAATTTAAAAACTCTAGGAATAGCCTTGCCTTGGTGGAAACACTACACAGACTTAGGCTGCAGCTTGACCACAGGCCAGTTGATTTACTGCCAAGTCTCTGTTTCCCCATTTACAGACTGCCAATAATATTTATCAGGGTTTTTATGTGAGTTAAATGACATGACAGCATGGCACACAGCCTGAATATAATCTTCCCTCAGCTAATCTCCTCCTCCTCCTTTTTTTGGAGGGAGTGGGGGTGGGGACGGGGAAGCATGTTTGTTTGATTTAGTTTGGTTTGGTTTGGTTTGGGTTTTTTGGAGGGTGTTGTTGTGTTCTGTCCTGGAACTTGCTCTGTAGCCTCTGCTGGCCTTGAATTCACAGAGATCTGCCTGCCTCAGTCTCTCAAATACTGAGATTAAATATGTGTACCACCAACACCCACAAATACGTTGTTTTTTTAAATATTTGGGAACACAGACAAACCTAGATGCATGGATTCATGGGTGCATGGATTCATGGGTGCACAGGTGCATGGGTGTGTGGGGTGCACAGGTGCATGGGTATGTGGGGTGCATGTGTGCACAGGTGCATGGGTGCACAGGTACACAGATGCATGAATGGATACCAGAGAAGAGATAGTGATTCAGGAAACCCTTCAAATAAATTTTTGGTTTCTGATAAATTATAAAAAAGGTACTTTTCAGGTCCCCTCTCACTTCATGACAGTAACAAAGCTACTTGAGAATCACAGATGCAACTCTCTTTCTACTTGCCCTCCTCCCCCCACAAAAAAAAAACAAAACAGCAATACTGCTCTGAACACTGCCTTCCTCCAGTGGCCATTTCCTCCTGAAAGTCACCGCACAACTGTGATGTGTCTGCATTGGAGTGCAAGTGGAGGCCAGAGTGAGACGGTCTGAGGGCTCAATAGCTGCATTGTGAGAGAGGAAAGGACAGCATGCCAGCCTCTGTCAGCGTAACATGGTCAAGAGACGGGTCAGAGGTCAAGGTACCTAAGTTTAGCCCATCCTCACTAGAGCCTGTTTCCGAACAGGCTCATCGTGAGACTCCAGACAGATCATCAGCATCTGTATCTTCATCAGCATCATCATCGGCATCATCAGCATCTGTATCTTCATCAGCATCAGCATCTGTATCTTCATCATCAGCATCCTTGCCATCATTACTCTCAACCCACAGCAAACCATCCCAGAAGACAAGTGGGTCTTGTCCACCAGGCATAGAGAGTCCTGCTACCACACCCCCACCCCCAATGGGCACTTTACTTGGTTGTCTGCAGCTGTGGCCCGGGTCCAGCCTGCTTCAGGGAGGTCTCAGAGCCTGTTTTTTCCTCATCTGTACCAGGTCTACCCCCAACTTCCAGGGCCTAGATCATAGGAGTTAAAAGCTATAAATCAAGCCAACAGACTGTTAAAATAAATATACTCGGTCCCCATACCTCAACAAATACACTTTTATAAGCCTGGAAAATTTAAACTTAGAATTCTTGGGAGTTCTGCGCTGGAGTGGGGGAGCCATGGGGAAAGATGATTTCTAGCCTGCGGCCCATCCCTATTTCCACACTGAGCTCCCTCACCCTAGAGAGACCACACACGCGCACGTGCACACACACACAGACGCACATGCACAGGTGGCACCCAACTTGCATACCCAAGCCCCCATTCACAGAGTCAGTCCCTGAAAGACTGCTGGAAAGAGGCTTATAAGGGCATAAGAGGCTGGCTCAGGACCACCCAGATGGAAGCCCCAAGTCCTAAGGCTACAGAGAGCAGGGACTCTAGCCTACTAGACCATGTGGCTCTGGCAGGCCCCGCCCTTCTTCCCCACGCCCTCCACCTGGCTAGAAACCATTAGATTGCATTCCTAAAACTAGCCCCCAAGATTTATTTCTCTATTTGGCCAACTTTTCCTCCTGAGACTGACTCCCAAGGCCCAGCTATCAAAGTACTGAAGTCTAGCAATCAAAAGACCTCTTTGACTCACCTAATTAACATGCCCAATTAAAATTCAAAACCTCATCCTAACGCTTGGTTTCCCTTTGTCTATTTATAAACTGCCATTTTCCTATATGTCCCATCTGTCTCCTCTCTATCCAGAGATAGTCATTTGTTCTCTCAGGGACAAATACCCCTTTCCCCTCTCCTTTGCCCCTTTCCCCTCTCCTTCGCCCCTTTCCCCTCTCCTTTGTTCCCTCCTCCCTCTTACTCTATCTCCTTGGTCTCAGGCATCCTGGGCAGATACCTATCTCTTACACAAAGTGTGTGTGGAAAGGGAACCATTGCTCTCCCGTGTCCTATTCTTGTTGCTATGAGAAGAGAAACGTGGGGAAGGAAGGTTTGGGGTCCTGAGTTGAGGGTACAGCCCATCATGGCAATGAAGGCTTGACATCAGAAGCGGGAGATGTCTGGTCCTGTTGAACCCAGAGGGGAAGCAGAAACAAGAATGCTAGTGCAAAGCCGGGCAGTGGTGGCGCATGCCTTTAACCCAGCACTTGGGAGGCAGAGGCAGGCGGATTTCTGAGTTCGAGGCCAGCCTGGTCTACAGAGTGAGTTCCAGGACAGCCAAGGATACACAGAGAAACCCTGTCTTGGAAAAACAAAACAAAACAAAAGAATGCTAGTGCATACCTCACTTTCTCTTGTTGATTCTGTCTGGTTCCCTAGCCTATGAGATGGCACTACCACAGAAGTGGAATTTTCCTCCTCATTTAAACCATTCTAGACACATCTAGGTGATTTCAAATCCAGTCAGGCTGACAATGGAGATTAACTACCACTGACCTTAAGGGGATGTATCTTCTTGGATCCAAGGATTCCTTTCCTTTTGGGTATAGTAATGGCAGAGAAGGGGGCAGCAAGCAGGCACAGAGCAGGGTCCCCTGGCCACGCTGCCCTTGCCCTCAACATCCTCATCTGCTTCTCACCAGTGCCATCCAAGGGAGCAGAGACATCCCTCAGATTCCCTCCCTGCCTGGGCCTTGCTGCCACCTCAAGCTAAGACTTTGAACAACTCCAACCAAAAGCTCTGAGACTCTGAAGCCCAAAGGCTTTGTGGGAAAGAACTGCATGGGACAGACAGAAGGAGACCTATGTGAAACTGGGTAGAGCTGGGATCCCTCAGTCAGGTCCCATTTCTCAGCTCTGGCACACATGCACTCACGTGTGTACGAGGCCACACACACACACACACACACATACACACACAACAACAACTACACCACCACTACCAGATTTAATGGCTCGATTCTGCTGTGCTTTTCACAGTGTTGTGGCTCTTAATAGGCTCCCCTGGTGGGCTGCTCAGGGCCCACGCTGCCTCAGAGCAGCTGCTATGCTGAGCCAAGGTGCTCAAGAGATCCTTTGCAAACCACCCTGCCTGTGGCTCTCTCGGGAGCCGTCACAGCACGTCCTGGAACAGGCTTCCAAGGAAGCGTCGCAGTTTAGTGTGTTCCAGCAGCTCCACAGCTGCTGCCTGGCTGAGAGAAAGCTGCAGAAGCCTGTGCCAAGCCACTCAGGAATCTCAGGAGCACCCCCCAGTCTTCACTGAGAGAGGCCAAGCCCTGGCAATGTGGGCAGGGGCCCTGCCTGGCAGAGGACTGTGGGTGTCCTCGAGGAGGTCAGACATTTGTTCAGACCTCTGTTGATCTTGAGAGAGGTCTGCCAGCTAGAAAACTCAGGGAGCAAGTCAGATCTTCAGAGGGGTGCATCACCTGCCACTGTGTGATCTTCATCAATGCCTCTATTTGTCCATCTGTAGAATGGAAATTAAAGTACTTCCTATACTTAGGGTCATGCCAATTGTCAGAATACTAAATATTTAGTTAAGGGCCATGAGTTCTAAGCCAGAATCATCAGCATCACCTGGGACTTGTGAGAAATTTATACCTGGGCCTACCAAACCAGGAACTCTGGTCCAGCGATCTACTTCCATAGGTTTGCTACAGTGTATACGTGAGTACCCCAATCAAGCAGCGTGAGTACCCCAATCAAGCAGCACACCAGGGTCTCCCACCTTCCCACCCTCCAACCGAGAACTCTCCAGATCATCTATAACCCAGCAGCTAAAGGATCAACACCTGGCAAAAGAGAGGCCTCCAGGCCTCTGCCCAGCTGCCTCCATTCTGTGTGGTCAGTGCCTGTGTCATACCAGTTTAAATGTTTTCACTATAAGCCTTATTGTGGTCAGCATTCAGTGAGTCCAGCCCATAGGCACTGGCATAAGAAAGGCAATGCCCTGGTGTTATGTGAAGGGTTCTTGCTGTTCTTTGAAACCTCTGGGATCACAGCTCAGTCCTGACAATGCTCTGTCTTCCTTCCTTCCTTCCTTCCTTCCTTCCTTCCTTCCTTCCTTCCTTCCTTCCTTCCTTCCTTCCTTCCTTTTGCTGCAGAAAACCAGGCCTCTGTTAACTTGTAATGGTCAGCAGGCCCTGAAGGGGGCTTAACCCAGACAGTCACTCATAGATGTGCCCAGAGAGTTGTTTGCATCATGACTCTGGTCCCATGGAGTTGACATGGAAGATTAGCTGCTGTGGTTAGAAAGTGTAGAATGTGCTGTGTACGTCCAGCCTCCATACAAGCACAGCCTACGTCTCTATCGGCATCTGTCACTGGAATGGGACCATGTCCGTCAAGCAGCAGTCTGCCCTGCTATGTCATGATCATCCAGATTCCACAGTTGACAACTGGAGGGGGGTCATCCTTGTTGTGATAAAACTTGTGGGTTTGGGCAAACTATAAGGGCATGTGTCCAGTGTTATGGTACCATGAAAGCAGTGTCTCTGCTCTGAAGATCCACTATGGTCTGCATATGCCCCCAACCATTGATGACCATGGTGTCTTCACTGTGTCATAATGTTGGGATCATAGTTACAGCCTCTGCAGGCTGACTTCTTTCACTAGTAATTTGCACCCACGTGTCCTCCACAGCATTTCCTAGTTAACGTCAGCACTGATTGACAGTCCACTCTCCAGAGTGCCCCAATTTTTCCATTCACCTATCAAAGAGTATTTGGTTGCTTCCAAGTTTGGGCAGTTACAAATAAATCTACTATCACCATTCATGTGTAGTTTTTGTGTAACATGCATTATCAATTAATTTGGGTAAAGGCGAGGAAATGCCATGACTGAATTATACCAGAGAAACTGGCATGTCATCTTGTAAAGGGGCAAGATCACTTTGTGCTTCCTTCAAAGGTGCAGAAGCACTCCCAATGCTCCACAGCCTCGCCAGCATTTGGTACTAGTAGACTGTGGGTTTGAGCCATTCTAATAAGTATGTGGTTCATCTTGCTTTAATTTGAAATTCTCTATTGATATATAAAGCTGAGCATTTTTCTACATGCTTAATTGGCATCTGAATGTTTGATGACACTTCTATTAAGATCACTAGTCTATTTTTAATCTGCTAATTTCTTGATTGTTGAATTTTAGACGCTCTTTGTATATGTTAGTAACTGTCCTTCATCAAATGTCTTTTGCAAATATTTTTTCCTAGTCATGGAACTGCCTTCTCTATCACTTGAGGTTGGCTGTTTTGCTTTTAATGATTTGTTTTGTTTCTTTTTTTTTTTCTTATTAGTATACGGAAAAGAAGATCACAGCTCTGTCCTCTCAAGGTTCACTGAAACAAACTAACAAAGATCGAGAGGAAAAATCATTCAAGGCTAATGATGTGCAAAAAGAAAACCGCAGCAGGAGAAATCACAGAACTATAATTATCTCTTTATTTAAAAAAAAAAAAAACTTAGACACTCCTTTTTCTATAGGGGAAGCAGGAAATGGGGTTGTAGACAATTTTGAGAGTTTGAAAATGATTCTTAAGCGATGCAAATGATGCTCTGGGACCAACACTATCTCGGAGGGAAGTCTGTCTGGAGCGGTCAAGCTCCCTGCCTCCTTTGCAAGGACAGACACCTGACGTGGAAAGGAGGGCATCCTCTCTAAACGTAGCTAAGGAAACTCCCACGGCTCTCCCTATCTTGCAGTCAGAGGAATAAGGATATTTTTAAGGTCTTATAATAGTCTTTAGATCAGATTTCTCAACATTGTAAGAAATGCCATGTTTTCAGGGCAGGGTTCTCTGAGTCCCAATAGTAGCAAAGATACAAAGGGAAAAAATAACGAATGTGTAGTTCCCTAGGCTCTAAACTTCTCTATTCTGAAAGTCTCCAGGCTTCTGTCCTCAGTCCCACCCTTCCCCAGAAACAAAGCTCTAGCCTTAGGTAGGAATCCCACCAGCAGCAGCCAAACGTCCCCAGAACAGCTTTCAGCTCCAACAGGCAAATGGTCACACCTTTGGGGCCAATGGACTCTTTGAGAATCTAACCAAAACATAAAATTCACATACACTCATAATACATGCTTTTACATACTGTCTTGGGGGTACTTAAAAACTTTTCAAGGTTCAGTCCTGATGTCAAATTTGGTGAGCGTGCTAAAAGGCCTTGCTAGGGCAGGGTGGGGGAAAAAAAGGAAAAATAAATAAATAAAATAGTTGAGTTGCTAAGAGAGAGCTTGGCAGAGTGCCAAAGATTAAAGTGGAAGCCATTCTCCTTTAATGAAAATGTCCCAAATTGTTCCAAATTCACAGTCCATATCCTCAAAGCCCCTAGGCCATTTCCTGGCCAGTCTCTTGCTCTTTTGAGATTAGTAGAAAAAAAAAAATGAAATAGCTTAGAAAAGTCGTCTAACCCTGATAGTACTACCTCATGTAGCCCCAAGCCAAACAGAACACACAGTCTACCTCCTCACATCTTGCGATGTCCCTCTTCTCAAAGCAGCGGTGTTCCCCATCCTCCATGGTCTTCTCACGGCTCTCCTCTGCCCCAAAGGTTCCACCCAGTAGGTGTGCTACATTATGTGTTGTGGGTCCACAAAAACCACTGGGACCTGGGTAAAACAAGTGGGTCACCAACATCATAACATTTAAGAGGACTCTGCTAGGAAGTACAACAGGGAGGACCCTTTCTCACAATGACCCCTGACTTTCCTCCCTTTTGCCTAGCATTCTAAATTCTTAAGAAAAATCACAACTGAATGATTAAGACATTGCCAAATAATCTTTCTCTGGTTGGAGAAAAGACAGAACATCTCATGCCCTCGGAAAATATCAGAATATGTAGCAACCCACCTATCCCCATTCTAGTTCTGTGCATCGGCTAACACAAAGGGTGGAAATTCATGTCAAGTTGAACTTGCAGAAAAGTCGTATGCTTGCCTAAAGAGGCTGGAAAGGTAGCTCGGTAGCTAATGGCACTCGTTGCTCTTACAGAGGATCTGGGTTTGACTTCCAGACCCCATATGGTGGCTGACTACCTACAATCTTTAACTCTAGTTCCATGGGACACCACACTCTCTTCTGGCTTCCACGGGCACCAAGCACACATGTGGTATAACAGGCCCCAGACCTTAGCACAACTGACACCATGTTAGAGGTACCATTCTAACATAGACAGACCCTAGCACACAGACCTCAACACCTGCCAAAACAGGAACAAAGAAAGACCTAATCCACCAAAGACCTAGCCCATTATTCCAGCAAAGTCCCTAAAAGTACTAACCTTGCTTTTAGCTTCTGTGTTCTGTCTCTTGCTAACTGAAGTATGACAATCAAGATGTAGGTTTTGTGCACCAAAGACAGAGGGCTATAAGGCTCAGGGCTGAATGATAAAAGCAAGTTCCCAGTGCAGCAGTGGGACAGCAATATAGACTTTCTTTTCGGTTTTACGGAGTATCCATGTGGTAGTCTCTGCTGGGCTTACCTAGCAACATTTGTGTGCATGCATTTATACAGGCAAAACACTCTTATATATACAATAAAAAAAATCTAATTTTTTAAAGAAAGAACTGCAGTAACTAGTACTGGAGACATGTCTCAATCCTATAGGACTTGCCTAGTATATGCAAGTTCCTGGGTTCAATTCCCAAGACTGCAAAGAAAAAATGTTATGAAAGAATTATTGGAACTAGCCCCAGAAGTCAAAGTTAATTGCAATGTTCTATCCAGAGGTAAAATTTAAACGGCGCCACAGGCCCTTGATGTTAAAGACCGTACACAGCATATAGTCTCACACACACACGCAGGCGGCTATACCTCTCCTTTCCTGCTCTTTAGAAGCTTCTTGTACCTGGTTTCCTAAAATTGCCAAATGGTGGCCAAACCCCCGCCCCATCGTCTTGGGTGCCGGTCCTTAAATTAATCCGGTTCCCTTCCCATCAACCATCAGCTCTTAAGTATTGGCTTTTAAGCAGCGAGCAGATGGACTTGGGTCCTAAGAGAAATCCATCCAGGATTTATTTGGCTAGCAGCCTCACCAGATCATGAAACTGGCTGACTGTCGGGAGAGTGGAACCAACCATTCTCTGTGATCCAACCAAAATAAGTTGGTTTATAGAAACCACAGCTACTTCAGGGCAAACTCCCTGCCGTTTCACAAATCCCAACCTCGCTTCTGGTGCTCTTGGGAGGATAGAGACATGAAAGAGGACACAGACCTTACTAACACAGGGCCTCACCCAGAGCCCTGGTCGAGCTGGCCTGAGACTGAAGGTTAAAGGTCTTTTTCCACATCACTTTGGGTGAATGTAGCATAATGTGCATTCACAGAGTTGAATGCACTTCACTGAGTTGAAGGAAGCTACCCCACAAGAGCCGAATACTGGCCATCAGACCAGTCCTCATACAGACCACTCTTACCAGCTTCTGTCCTGGACTCTCCCAAGCCCTTCCTACAGCTCTGCAGTCTCACCAGCCCCTTTCCCACAGAAGTAAACTCTACTGCCCAGCAACCCCCAGCTCTTGGCTTTCTTCTGTCCGTCCCACACTCTTCCCTGTCAACTGAGGTTTCCCTAGTCTTTCCAGGCCTAGGACATTCCAGTTCAGGAGAGGAAGGACAGAGATCATCCTCCTGGCCTTCTGATCCACCCTCTGGCCCTGGCGGCAGGGAAGAAGGTAGAGAAATATGATGAAGCAGCCAGTAACTGATAATGGCAGGGAGTAGTTCATCAACAGTCACTCGGGTGTGAGCCTGGGAAACACACCCTCAGTGTCTTTTTGGATGGGGAAGTCTCCTCATGCTGGGTCTCCCAGTCTAGGTAATCTGGAAGGCAGAAGAGATGGGGGTCTGTGTCTTTGACGTAGGATGCTCTATTCCCCTCATGGCTGTCCACCTCTCTGTTCTCCAGGTCTTTCTGCCTTTTCCCAGGCTTTATCCAACTTGCCTGTCCCAACAGCTATGTTCAGTCTTGGAAAGGGGCTAATGCTGAGGCCACTGAAATAGGGAGGGGCAGGTGGGCCAGAAGGACTAGAAATTGAAGGAATATTTTCTATCCATTTCTCTTAAGGAAGGTAGTTTTCAGAGTTAGAAGACTACGGATAGTGAGCTTACTATTAAAAAACATGCCCTACAAAAAATGGAGAGCCATTTGGTGTTAAAAAAAAAAAAGAAGAAAGAAGAAAAAAGAACTTTTGGTGGCCTCAGAAAGGAAACTTGGAAGTCTAGAAGTCAGCCATGTTACTTCGAGAGATAGTATAGCTTCCTCCCTCAGAAGGCATCCCATGAAATGTTTTGCCTCTTGAATGTCAGGAGCATGACAGATTCACTAAACCTCTTCTCTGTGCCAGCCACTGGACTAAGCATAAGTCATCAAATTAGTAACAGTCACATTAACTATGTGTTGCTTATAGAATGACCGAGGTGTTCTAAGAACTTTATCACACTGGATTCTCACAGGCAATGTATCAGGTAGACACTGTCATTATCATGTTAATTAAGCAAAAGATTCATAGTCTCCCTCTGGGAGTCAGTGGGACAGGACAGACCCACAAGTCACGTCCACAATCTTAATCATGTGGAAGAGTGACTCATCTCTCTCTTCAAATGTATTTCTTTGGCATGGTTTGGTTTGGTGGCTCAGAGAAAGCGTAGCCCTCTGCAGACCACAGGAATGGCTATGAAAGTCTCCCTCCATAAAAGAACTTTACATCTCAACAGGAAGGCAGCATTCATGAAGGAAGCAGCCAGGGAACGTAGTCGGGCTGTTCTAGCAGACATCTTCCTTTCTGCCTGGAAGGATCCTTTCGCAGGAAGCAAAGACCAGAGTGAGCCGTCTGCCCAAGTAAGGATGACCACGGCAGCAAGAACGGGAAGCACACAGTGCGTGCTCTATTCCTCCTCGCTTTGATCTTCTACAGTTTGCAACCCGTTCCTTTCCCCCAATAAATCCCAAGTCCGGCCCCTTTGTCTGCCACTATATAAACTTCAACTGTCTAGCCTTAATTTGAGTCTTGTACTTTGTATATAGCCTTCGTAGTTTTACACATTTACAAACTTGTCACGTTTCCCTGTTAATATGTCAACTGCCCATTTATTTATAGACAAAAATGATTAAACTTTCGAAGGCAAAGAATAAACTAAAATTTTTCCTAAACCAAGCTGGGAAGATGGCTCAGTGGGTAAAGAGCTCACTGTGCAAGCATGAGGATCCAAGTTCAGTTTCCCAGCACTCACAGACACGGACGGTCCTGACGTACACGTCTGTCACGGCAGCACTAAGGGAGGGGTGCAGAGCCAGGAGGAGTCTGAGAGCACTCCGGCCAGCCAGTCTCACCTGAACAGCAAGCTCTGGGTCCAGGGAGAGACTATCTCAAGATCAGACTTTGAGGTGGTGAGAGAAGACACCCAACATTGACCTCTTGTCTCCATGTGTGTAGTACACACACACACACACACACACACACACACAGATAAACACACAAGGACATGTGCACACACATACACAGTCCTTAAGTTTAATTTTTCCCCCTAAGCTGCTATTATAAACTGCTTCTCAAGATAACAACAATGAAGAGTAAGTATCTCTGCCTTTCAGACCTCACAGTCCATATTTAGCCCAACACCTATTTTTCTGAGTAAAGCTTTATTGACTCTGAGGCAGTGGTAGCGTCAATACCGAGCGCGCCTCGCAGGCACAGGACCTATATGTAGATCCCAGCAGCTGCGTAAAAAGCCAGGCATGGTGGCGCCCGGCTGTGCTGGGAAGCAGCAACAGGAAGAGCCCTGGGACTTGCTGACTGCAGTCTTACTGATTCGGTTAACTGAGCTCAAGGCGGTGAGAGACCTTGTGTAAAATAGTAAGATGGAAGACCATAGAGGGGACACCCAGCATAGACTCTGCGGACTGGCTTCCACAAGAACACACACGCATGCACCACATACACACATACATAAACACGTATACATGTACCACATACACACATACATAAACACGTATACATGTACCACATACACACATATATAAACACATATACATGTACCACATACACACATATATAAACACATATACATGTACCCACATACACACATACATAAACACATATACATGTACCACATACACACACACATAAACACATATACATGCATGCCTCACACAAAATAACAAAATAAAGTAAGGTCTTATTGAAACATACTTGTTTATATATCCACTATCAATGTCTATGATAGCAGATCTGAATGACTATGACAGAAATTGCATGGGCCACAAATCTATGTTATTGAAAATAACTTTTTCACACAGTACATTTTAATTACGGTTTTTCCTCTTACATCTCAGGTCTTTCTGAGGGGGGGGGAGGAAGAGAGAGAGAGAGAAAGGGACAAGTAAGGCAAAGAAAATATCCCAAAACCAAAAATAAACATTATGAGATAAAACATCTCCAGAAGTACCACTGAGTTCATTTATGTTGGCCATCTACTAATGGGCGGGGCCTCCCGTATACACATGCCCAGTGTGACTCAGTTGGAGAAAACTAATTTTCCTTAGTGAGCACTTATCAATTGGAGATGGGTTCTGGGTTAGAGTTGGGGGGGGTGTAGCTGTCCAGGTCCCCTTTCAGTACAGAGACCCTTTCCAGCTGGGACCTGTGCGGGCCCTGGCATGTGCGGGCCCTGGCATGTGCGGGCCCTGGCATGCTGCCACAGGCTCTGAATTCATATGTGGCAGCACTGCTGTGTTCTGAGGGCACCCACTGTTGCCTTGGGGTCCTCCATCCCCACTGGCTCCTATAATCTTTCTTCCTCTTATTCCACTCAGTTCCCTGAGTCCCAAGCAGAGAGTTTGATGAAGACATCCCATTTAGGACTGAGGATTCCAAGGTCTCTCATGAGGTCCCACCTATTGCAGGAGAAAGTTCCTCTAATGATGGCTGAGTCAGCGGCTGATCTATGGTTATAGAAGAATTTCTTTGGAGTAATTTTATTGTTATGTTCTTTTAACAGAATAATACTATTTTGTTTTATGGGTCACAAACCTTACAGCATTGCTCCATCATCCCTCTGCGTGTTAGATTTTCATTACTGTGGCCAAATACCTAACAGAAACAAGGGAAGAAAGATTATTTCAGTTCATGGCTTCAGAGGACTCGTGCTATGGTCACATGGGCAGAACATCATGGCTGCAGGAACATGTGTCGGTTGAAGTCCTTCATTTCTTGGCAGCCAGGAAGCAGGGGAAGGTGCCATACAGGAAGTGGCCAGGGCAAGATGCACTTCCACTGAATGACACGCTTCTTCCAACTAGCTGTCCTACTATGGCTACCCTCACCTCCTCCCCAAAGTCCCACCTCATCTGAGGTCCTTGAGGGATTCGTCAGGGTGACAAGTCTCATGGAGACAAGCCTCATTCTCAGAGAAACACGAGGCGCTCATTAATCCCCTAAGCTTTTCTTAATCCAGTCAGGTTGATTACCAAGACAATTACATCAGTCCTCTACAGAAAGAGTGCCAAATCTTAGTCTGGTGAAAAGTGAACCACCCTTTCTTTCCCAGGGACATCGGAAGAGTCCCTGAGGTCAGGGCAGGACTTTGAGTCACTGACCTGAGAAATGAGCACAGCAGACCTAGTGGATTCAGCCTACTACCCAGATGGGTGCTAGTCCATCTCCAGAGTGGCCAGGAAGGAGGAGGATCTGTGAGCTGCCAGATCCCAGTTATTCCACCATCACTGTGATACCAAAGCCCAAAGGCGGCAGAAAGGCTCCAGGCGGCAGAAGTCCTAGCTATTTACTATGTTGCTCATAGTTACAAAAGGAGAATCCATAAAAACTGTAGCCACTAGAACATTCTCTGGGCCTTGGGAGACAGTGAGCTCTACCTTCGTCAGTGAGTAGTGGGGCTACTCATTCATCACATGTAACTGTTCAGCATTCATTAGTCTCATACTGTAGACCAGGCTCCAGAGTGGGTGTGGTGCTCATTGGGAGTAACATGATGAACAACATAATTCAAACAAAAATACATATTGGTCTAGAACTAGACAAAACAAACAAACAAAAAACAAAAACAAAAAGCACCACATTCCCCTTTATATTCCAAAATGTTAGGCTTGGATAGTCTCCTACAGTTTGTTTCTTTACAAGGAGTGCCTCTGCTTTTGGGTCTCAGAGAGAATAGAAGTAAAGTGTGAAACTATTCCTAAAGAGATGTGAACAAACATCTACTCTCCCCAGATAGGAAATTGATGACAGACTAAAGTAAGGAAACCACCAAAGTCCAACCTGATGAGCCAATGAGTTCGTAGGGGCTACTTACAAGAGTATGGGAGAGGGGTTATCTTACAGGAGCAGAAATGACTCCTCACCACAAGCCCACTCCAGCATAGGTGACAGCTCTTGAGAACTGGAACCCCGGCGCTTACTGCATAACTTGAGGCAGCTCGAGAGGTCAGAGAATATGTCTTCTAGCCAACTCAGCTAATACAAACCTCTTCAGTCAGTACTGCTACTATGAGCCTCTTTTGGACAATTTGGCTTCTCTGATCTCTTCAGCAATCCTTACAGTTTACCTAAGCTTAGGCGGGTCAGGGCCTTGTGCCCCTGGTCTGTTTCAGGGACTTACTGAGGCTTCCAAGTTGTTTCCTCCCTGAGTTTTAAGGAACCTACCTTCAGAACTTAGTATCCTCAGGATGGAATATTCACCTCTTTTTAAAACACCATGAAGAACTGCTATGCAACAAAAGGATCAGACTGAGGACCAGCTGCCTCTCTACTTTCACTGCTTCTAAATCTACCCTCCCTGTTCTACAGGGTAGCTCTCAGCAAATAGTTTCCTTCACTACTTCTTTACATATATGTAATCCATATATATTATTTATATATGCATATTCAAGATTCTTTTGTTCAACCTTTATTAAATGGTACCTAATGAAAATAACCATCAAGAAAAGAAGATATTGACATAAGCATTTTGAGGATGTGAAACCTTAGGTTAGCCTGGGACCTGGATTGACAGATGAAAAAGGTTAGAAAATATTTACATATCAGAAACAAAACTGTGGTTAAATCCATACTTCTTGTTAACATACAATTGAGTTTCCATCTAAGTCTGTCTATGGTGGTGTGGGGGAGGGGAGTACTCAAGGGACTTTCCTATAATATGAATAGTTTAAGAGTTCTAAGCACTGCCAGTTTGTAGCCAAGAGACCACTGAAGTTTGCTGTCAGAGATATGTGTGAAAATGTTTGCAGTAGAAAATCATTCACTTAAAGTAGCTAAGCTGTGTTTATCAAGGAAGGTTGGATTTGTCTTGCCCTCCTCACTATAATTAATCCACTGCCTATGACCTCACTAGCCTTGTTACAATTTAGCCAGTAAAAGAGACTCAGCCAAGCCTTTTAAAATTAGGAGCGTAACTAAAGGCATTCCTTCTGTTAAAAGGAAATTTATTTGGAAAGTCAAATAAACAAGTGGTCCTGACAGATTAGCTTCAAAACACCATGCAGAATCTTGATTTTCCACGACAGCAGAATTGTCGTGTCAAGAGGTTTGATGAGAGCGCCCGAAGATCTTCCCCTCTTTAATGCCAAATGTGGGCACGTCTTCAGGTCACCAAGCTGTTTTCCTCCAGGCCTAGTGCTGTTCATTCCTGCATCACTCCAGGTCTCAGAAAATATGCAAAGTGCATCCTCTCCACAAGCCACTGGCCTGAAACTTCATTGCCTCCCTGCAGCTTGGCCTGCAGAAAGGCTCTGGGAAAACTAGCTGGGGCTGAGTATGGGGAGCTCCCTGGAGGACTCCAGCTGTTCTCTTACCCAGCCCGGAGCCTCCCTGAGCTAAAGACCTGTGACTGGAAAAGCAATTTGCTCTTCAGTGCATTTTCTCCTCCCAGTCAGGGACAGAGAAGTGGTGCTAGCTGCTGCTAAAAAGGCTTTGGGTTAGACACAAACACTAATGGAGTGACAGCTGGCAAAAGGAAAACAGGGCTGCCATGCCAGGTGACTCTTGGGGGAGTTGGCTGGATGTCCCCAGAAGGCCTGTCAGAAACCCATGTGGGGGCATTCAGTGCAGCCTCACAAACTAGGACATAACTTCTCCCACGCGTCCCAAAGCAGGCACCTGCTGGCATGCTCACGTGATGTGGCTCACGTGACCCAGCAAGACTCCGAGTGGGAATGAATGATCTGCTCCTCCACAGTTTTGTTTGGGCTTTGAGACAGGGTCTCTAGTAGCCTTAACTGGCCTCGCTGGTGATGCTCTTGAGCTGGTCCCCCTGTGGTCTCTTCTGCCACTTCCACACGTGCTGAGATCGCAGCATGTGCCACCCACCGTGCTCTGGTTTTATGGTGCGCTGGGGACTGAACTCAAGGCTTGCTACTTACTGGTCAGCACTCTAGCAACTGAACCACATCCCCAGCCCTGCAGTTCAACTGGGAACAGCTGAAACCACTTCCAGAATAAACTGGGAACCTGCTCTATACCAGAATGTCATTATGCCACCTAGATTCCCAGGTATTAGAGGGCACACGGACACCTAGAAGTAGTCTGCCCCTCCCTCTCATGGAAATGCTGACAGCTCCAGGGAAGGGTAAGTGTCTCCCTCCTCCCTTTCTTTCTACATTTCCTTTCTTTCAAGACTAACTTCTCAGCTGTTACTTCCTCCTTAGTCCTCATCTTCCTCTCCTCTTTTCTAAGTCCCTTTCCTTTGCTGATCAATCCAGACTCAGAAACTGTAAAGTAACAAGGGCTCTAGCTAGGGTCTTAGTCTGGAAGATGCAGGTTTAGAGACTGGTGGGTGTTCAGAGGAAGGCAATGGAAACGGCTTGTGTGGAACTGGGGCTGAACACCCACAGGATAGAAATGTGCATGAAACAAAAGTCCCAGAACCTCTTAGTAAGTATCTGGAACCTCTGGGCACTTTAGTTCCAGATGCCAACAGTCAAGGGGCAGAGGAAAGAGTCCCCAGCCCCAGCTGTGTGCTTCAGCCCTGCTTCCTAATGGTCTCCAGAAGCCATTTGCAAAGCTCTTCCAGTGCTGCCTCCATGACAAGCCCTCCTTTAGTTACTCTTATCCTGCCTCTTTCCCATCTTCTTTTTCTGATGGCCTCTCCCTACTGATCTGAGGATTCCTCTGCTCACTGGGAAGGAATTGCTCTCAAACTCAGGAAGATCAAATGCCTACTATAGATAGACCTGCTGGTGAAGGAGTCAGAGACACAGGGAAGCCCTACTGAGGCGGGGGTGGGGGTGGGGGATGTGTCAGGGTAAGGAGGTCCTTTTCTCAGCTCTGGTGAAGAGAGTATACGTCAGAGCTGACAGATGTGACAGCAAGGCCGCAAGGTCTGATGTTTCTAAGTCAGAGAGTTTGAGTTATGGCTCTAATACTCACAAGCTATGGGATCCTGGCAAGTTCCTCTAGCTAACTAGATCTTGGCTTCTTAGTCCCTAAGAACAGAAATCATACCTATCTCAGAGTATTTCACACCTAAGGCAGGCCCCTTTCCTTCTCTCTTTCTTCTGTGAGTCACTAGTGTCATCCTGTAGGAATAGCATCCTTAGAGAAATGGTCCAGGAGACTGATCCATCCATATTATACCCCACTGTCTGCCCACATCCTAGGACATCAATATCTGCAGTGTTCCCTGTGTCTTTTGTTGATCCTCATAGGGGCCTAGGGAGGTAGCTCTATCTATCTCTATACACTTGCTGAAAAAACCTGAGGCCCAGAATTCAGATCCCTAGCACTGATCTAAAAAGAAAAGTATGACAATGTCTGCCTATAATTCCCAAATTAGGAAAACAGAGAAAGGAGACTCCCCAGAGGCTTCTGGGCAGTCAATCTAGCCAAAAAGAGTGAGCTCCAGGTTCAGAGAGAGACTCTGTCACAAAGAATAAAGTGGGGAGCAATGGAGGAAGGGCCATGACATTGACCTTTGCTTTATAGACACATACACACACACACACACACACACACACACACACACACACACATGAGTCAACCAGGATCAACAGTGAAAGCAACCCTGCGTGAGAGGAACAGAGTTCTGAGGGGTTCACACGATCAACCACATCTCCCAGGGCCTGGTGACAACTGGTTCAGTTCTATTCCCCTTTTCTTTAGCCCTAGAATGCTTAGCCCATGAGCAGAGGATACAGACTGGTCACATGTGCCCCACTGTGCTGCATTTGCCCATCTAACGTCTGTTCTGATATAGGCCCGCTCCTCTGTGCGTGAGGGACCAGCCAATCAGAACTCCTCTTCCTGGAATTGAGTCTGTCCCTACACCCCTTCACTTCCACAGAGGAGTGCTTAGTCAGACCACTGCATATGGTCCAAGGGTCTCCCTTGGTCCTCTCCATCCTAGAAAAGGTTTGAGGACTATATAAAGCCCGGAAAGAAGTCCCCAGCTGTGCTCTCAGAAGGTTTTGTAGAATGAAAGCTATAATAATAACCAGTGACACTAGCATAGCTCTTTGAAGTTTCTGAGGAATTTTTATATGTTTAAATTCTGTCAAAAGTAGGCTAAATGCTACAAAGAATGACCCCAAAATTTCAGCAGCTTAACGAAATGAAAGTGTTTCTGTTTTCATCCCAGTTCAAGGCAGATGGAGAGGCTCCTGGCAGGAAGGAAAACCCGCCCCGGAGGAGGCAGAGGACCAAGACTGCTTTGGTGTGCCTCTGTCAACACGTAGAGCCTGAGCCCTTATCTTCCGGTCCTCAGGTAGGGAGTGCAATAGTATGGAGGGCCACGAGAGAGGTCTCTGTTTATCCGTCCTGGGAACGGAAATATCAGGACCACCCAACGATGTTATTAGTCATAGGCCTGCCCAATTCTAAGGGAGGCTGCTGCTGAGAAGGGGAGGAGCCAGGATGTGGTAA
Organism: Apodemus sylvaticus; assembly: GCF_947179515.1. Lineage (NCBI taxonomy): Eukaryota > Metazoa > Chordata > Mammalia > Rodentia > Muridae > Apodemus > Apodemus sylvaticus. Next base: position 58,745,881 of record NC_067475.1, read on the forward strand.
GTGAGTAACTCTGTGCTATCCTTGATACATGAGACAATACTTCGCCCCAAAGCAAGAAACTGGATCTGAGAAGAGTTGATGTGCCCCACACACTGGTCAGTAAATGGCTCTGAACATGCATCTCTTTCCATACCTCATCTCGTGACGGACTTCTCCCTTCCATAGGTACAAGCTATTGAGCAAATTATGGTGTCTTAAGCATAGCCTGGTTCTGTCTATGCTGTATCTTTTCTGCCCTGCCTCCAAGTGTCCAAGCAGGAAAGTATCCATTGCTGTGTAACTCATACACTCCCATTACCTCCCAGTTGGCTCTATCTGTTGTAGCACAGAAGGGGGACCAAGGCCTCCCCTGGCTCAACTGTGGGGGAAAAAAGAGGCTCGTGGGATACTGCATTGCTAGCCCTTGAGAGAAAACATGGTTCTCTATTTCTAAGAGTGCACAGTCTGATGACAGAAACATAAACTGCTATGAGGCATCAGCGGGTCTCTGCAAAATGCTTTGAGAGCACATGTGAGCAGGAAACTGATTTTCTCGGAGAGTCAGAGAAAGTTACAAAGAGCAGGCCATGCCTGCCCTGAGCTGTGAATCAAAAATAGCTGGGCAGGGGAGAAGAAGGAGGCATGGTGGGCCAGAAAGGAGCCTTTGCCCAGACATAGATATGAAAAAGAATGGGTGAGTCCTTGACAGGAGACAGGGATTAATCCTAGAAAGCTGCAGAAGCCCCACCTACCCCCTGACTCTTATGGAACCCTGGGGAAATGGAAGACACTGAGGAATATCATCAACTGAAAAGTTCTGGAGCATTAGATGCTGCAGGTCTGAAAGGCTGGAGGACCACGGCTGTGGTATCACTAACCATCACTTGTGTCGTATGATATCTAGAGTCTCTACAGATCATCGCTGCTGGCTTTCATTATGCAGGTGAGGAAGCGAATATTAGGGACGTTTACTCAGTAGGCAACAGCAGGATCAGAAATGAGACCTACACTCCAGAAGCCATAGAGTAGAGAGCTGATGCTGAGACTATGTCCCAGGAGCAGCTCAGTGCAGCACCCCAGCCTAAGGGATGAGAAGTCTCCCCTGATTCTGGAACAGACCTACCTCCCCCTTCCTTCATCATCAATAGTTCCTCCACAGCATCCCTGGACATCACACAGTCCTCCCACCTCTGGTTCTTAGAGTATTTCTGCTCCTTCTTTCACAGTATTCTTTAAGCCTTGGAGGAGTTGATGTAGAAGTCCCACACGGGGCTGGGCACTCAGGAATCACTTCTCAGCGTGTTTAGTGGTTTTGAGTCTCTCTTTTAACTCCTGCCCAGTGCAGAAGCTGAGAGCAGCACTAATCTACAGGTATAAACGTAAATATTAAGAAGATAATTTGACGTGTCCATTTACCAGAGCAACAGTCGTAGGTTCCCCCACTTCGAGGTTATGACCTCCAGAGACATCAGCTTTTGCCCAGATTTACATTGCCAAGAAAGAGTTCTTTTCTGTGGAGCGGGCCTCTAATTCCATCAGAAAGTGGTTGGCTGTCCCGTTACCTTCACACCGCTATTGGATTGTGCACATCTTGCCGGGCAGATCAGTTTGTAGCACCCAGGATTTACTGCTGGGTAACCCCACTGGTGATGTGCCCCTGCCCCAGCAGCCTGCATGGCATTTGCTGGCACTATGAAAACAAACCCACAGGGAGGCAGTTTTCAGGTCAGTTCCTGTTTAATTTCTATACGTCCTGTAGCCAAGGTGTGTATGCCTCTAGCAACAGAGTTTTGCCACCTAGTGACAGTGGGCAACCAAGCACAGTGGCAGCAGCCTGTGTGCACCTAGGGTCTTCCTGATCAATTACTCGTGTGCACAACACTTTGGGGGAATATGCATGTCAGGAGTTTGGGAGACCAAAGTCAACACTGTCTTCATCTTACTGGCGAAGAGCCTCACTGAAACCCATTAAAAACTTATAAATTGGTCCATCTGTGAATTAGAGACTGCAAGTTGGGCCTACCAGGAAATCTATGTTTTACAGAACTCTGCTCTTAAGTTTGTTTTCTTAACTTTAGAGTAAAAAAAGAAAATCTTCAAAACAATAATACACTGTTAGTTGCAATCCAAAGGAAGGAATTTTTCCATGCTGAAATGTAGTGGTAGCAATAAAATTAAGCCCAAGGGTCCATTTTAGGGGAGACAAAGACTATGAATGGAAGAACTTGGTAAGCTTCCTAATTGCTCTTAACTAAAACTGAATTAAGGAGCATACAACTAGACCCCAATCTACAGAAATTCCAAGGGTCAATCAAAACAAAGGAGTCAGGAAACTGTTTTGGTCTGAGAATAGATGTTAATAATAATAATAATAATAATAATAAGAAGAAGAAGAAGAAGAAGAAGAAGAAGACAAAAATCACCAGATAGTGAAAATGGTTGAGCAAGGAAGATCTGTTTCACACCTGCTAAGACAAACTTCATCAGAAGAGACCCTAGAAACACAGCCGAGGCATCTTCTGCAGGTGTTTCCCATCATGCCGTGGCATCTACCCCACATTTCTTTTTTGTTTTTATCATCAATTTATTTATTCACCTTACATCCTAATCACTGTTCCCTCCTCCCAGTCTCCCCTCGCACAGTCCTATTCTCCCTCCCTTCTCCTCTGAGATGGTGGAAACACCCCCCCCCAGATAACACCCCACCCTGGCACATCAAGTCTTTGCAGGACTAGGTGCATCCTCTCCCACTGAGGCCAGACAAGGCAGCCCTGTTAGGGAAACAGGATCCACAGACAGTCAACAGCTTTCAAGCCCCCACTCTAATTGTTGGGGGACCCACATGGAGACTGAGCTGTACATCTGCTACATGTATGCATGGGGGGGGGGGCAGGAGGAGTGTCAGGTCCAGCTTGTGTATGCTCTCTGACTGGTGGTTCAGTCTCTGAGTCCCAAGGGTCCAGGTTAGTTGACTCTGTTGGTCTTCCTGTGTAGTTCCTATCCCCTCCAGGACCCTCAAACCCTCACATTTCTTAAGAGTAGTATAACTAATTGGTATTGAAGACCACTGAATCTGTCTACTAACTTCTTTTCTCTCTTTGCCTGCATCTTTGAAGGATACTTCTTTGCAAGTTTGGTCTCTATCTCTGTCTCTTTGTCTCTGTCTCTGTCTGCCTCTCTCCCTCTGTCTCTGTCTCTCTCTGTCTCTTTGTCTCTCTCTCTCTGTTTCTCTCTCTCTCTCTCTCTCTCTCTCTCACACACACACACACACACTAGAGAGAGAGAGAGAGAGAGAGAGAGAGAGAGAGAGAGAGAGAGAGAGAGAGAACTCTATGCATGGTAAGTTTAATGGCCTGAAGGAGTTAGGAAAGACAGAAAAGACATGCACATTAGCTAGGCAAATAGGAAAAGCAGCTGGTTCTCCTCAGTTATTTAATGAAATTCTCCTCTGTTTGTAAGGTGGAAAGTTCTTCCTCACCAGGGAGCTCAACAACACATTTATTGAGGACTCCCTGTATATTACATTGAGTAGATACAGCCAGATAGTAATTAGTATAAGCTAAACTTTGGTAACAAATCCCCAAAGTGCACTTTTGGGTCTTGGTTACTGTTTGGGGTTTCCTTTTATGGGGTCCAAAGAAAGGGGAGCTCCCTGCTAGGGATATACCTTGGGTAAGTCTGTTTTGATTGACAGACTTGTGTTATGTAAACTTTCTTCTTTTAAGCACATCTTTCCCCACAATTCATCTGATTCTAATCATATGTACACCCAACTAATAAGCATTAAATGGTAAACAGAATATTCTCCCTAGTTCATTCAAAAGCCTTATTTTGCATACATCCAAAATCCCTCCAGACCAGATTGGTACCCTATCTTCCAATTTGGGGTATAGTCAGTAACATGTTTGAATAGAAACAAATAAAAATCAAGAAGTTGCCAAAGGAATAACTTATTTCCATTTTTTGGAAGTGTATGCATGCAGCTCTATGCAGGTGGAGGCTCCAAGCTGTGAACAGGTTGTTGGGTACATCGTTAGGAAAGGGTGTCTTTATTGCCCAAGTCACAGGGAGCCCCACATGTCTAAGCTATCCTTGTCTTTGCTGGCCTTGCTCTCAGAGCTTTATGAGTCAGGGAAGTCAAAGTCAATAAATGAATAATCAAATGAGACCAGAAATGACATCAAATCAAGCCCTGTAGGAGATCAAAAGAAGATAGAGTGAGAGTTGGGTGGTTATTTGATGAAACTGCTACTGCAAATGGGACAGAAAAGCACGTGCTGTCATGAGATGATCAGAGGCCCAGGGAAGGGAGGCACACGTGAGCGAAAAGCAACGTCTCAAACCCACAGGTGTTGGACAGGTTGGGTGTGCCTGGATAAATTTGAAATCCAAGCAGATGAGAATTGCATGGGGCATGTTTAATCTAAGAATTATTGTTTATCTGGAAATCCATTTTAACTGGGACGCCCTGTGTTTTCATTTGCGAATTCTCTCTCAGCAAGCATGAGAGAGGGCGAGAGAGAAAGGGGGGGGGAGGGAGGGAGGGAGGGAAAAGGAGAAAATGTGAAGACCCAGGAGTGGAAGCATATGTGACCTCTTCAAAAGGCAGTGTAGAGGGTGCACTGGGCTGTGGGGCAGAGGAGACTGGAAGGAAATGATGTCGGGGCATGGAGACTGTGCAATGGAAGGCTTTACAGGGTTCTGAACAGTGTGTGAAAATCAGCAGAACACAGGGCCGCTCCTCTAAGAGCGCCTGCTCCTGAAGAACAGGAAGAAGTTGATAAGCTGTTCTGCTTAGCAGAATATATCTTATAGCACTGTGTAGCGTAACGATAGGAATCGGGGAGTTTTGTGGTCACCAACGCAAGTGGGGCCATAACTCCATGGGCAGGAGCATGAGTACCCTTCCCAACTTCCCCCGTCTCATCCAGTGAAAAATCAAAAGGCTAATTGGGGCGTCCGTCACTATTTTCTCACCGTATATGGAAACACCTGGTTAATGCCACTGCTATCCACAGACCCTGGGCCGAGGGCCCAAGAGCAGCTGCCTCTGTGCAACTTATATATTCCGCTGCTTCCCTTCTTCCAAAACAGGGCAGAAGGGAGAGGGAGAGAGGGAAGTAGGGAGGGAGGCAGGAAGAGAGCATGTGAAAGCCGAAGGGCATGATTGGGGAAGGGAAGAAAGAAAATAGAATACAACCTCTCCCCTTTCTTCCTTTGACCTGACACCTTTCTGCTAAGTCCAGGGTCTGTGAGGTGAGAAAGAAAGGCCTGAGTTCCTCTTGGTTCTGCCTCTGCTATTGATTCTTTTCCCACAGTCAGACTATTGGCAGTCCTGTGCCTACAGTCTGGGCTCCTGGTGTTCCAGCTGTCTACTTTAATCAACAACAAGAATAAATACAGGCAGACGCTGACGACTCCCAGGATGCTTTCTAGAGCTCCTCGCACTCTGCTTGAAAAGGAGTGTTTTCTGAAATTGATTCAGTATATGTGACCCTCGAAGCATCCAGACTGCAGCCAAGGAAACAAGGAAGGGACCCTGTCTCCCAGATGTGAAACAAGGAGGTTTGTTTTGTGACTTAAGAAGCTATAGACTTCAGTTTCCATCAACAGCATCAAATTCCAATATCAGTGTCTGACTGAGCCTATACATAGGGTATTGATTTGTGATTGGTGTGAGAGACATAGATCTTCCTTCCACGGGGTTTCTCCTGTGACTTGTCTCTGCCCTTGGCTGTGTGCTATGCAGCCCTGATTTCAGCAGCCTGAACAGAACTGTAACATTTCAGTGTAAGGATATGTGGTGGTGTGGGAGAGATTCTGAGCCACCTCAGTAGCTGGCTGAGCTTTTGTTTATTGTTTATCTGAAATCCTATTTTAACTGAATGTCCAGAATTTCTGTTGATTAATCCCAGTAACCAGTAGAGAGGAGAAACTAACTGTAAAGACCCAAGGCAGGAGGCTGGAAAGGAAGCAGATGCCTGCACGATTTGCTGAACCACTCTAAACTGCTGTTCCCACCTGTACATATATAAACTCCATCCTGCCACTCCAGATTGTTCTGAGGATTCACTGAGATGCTCTATGCAAAGCACTTGGCCCAGTATCTGGCACAAAGAACCTTGTCATCTGCAAAATGGAGGCAGTGAAATTACACATGACATTAGAACCCGGAAACCCAACTGACTCCAAAAGAGAGGACTTCATTATTGGATAACTACCATGCACTCAACTAATAGATCAGAATTAAGACAAAGGACATTAATAAGCCATGCAATTAAAAACCAATAACAGTGTGGAGACTAAATATGAGCTTGATAGCGATTCCAATGAAAAAGACTCAGGAGTTTCAATTAGGCACGAGCTCCGTTTGAAAGGAGAGCGGAACGAGCAGCTCACGCAATGGTCGATTGTGTAATGATAATTCACATACAGTGAGCACTTACTGTGGCCCAAGTGCCGCTTTAAGGACTGTACTTTACTTATTCAATGCCCTCAGAAACCCAGGGAGATGCTACTTTTATCACCAGTTTATAGATGACAAAACTAGACAGAGGACATGAAGTAGACTGCCTGTGGTGACAGAGCTTGCTAATGGCAGGGCTGGGACAGACTGAATTCCCCCTTTGCACAGCTCTTCTAGTATACTCTTGCTGAGGATGTTGTCAAGGCACAGTCACTGCTCCCTGGCTCCACGTTGCCCCAGTAGTTAAGCTCCTTCCCCAACTCTAAGCTCAAAGGCCAAGCCCTGACTTCAAGATGCCCACAAAGCTTTTCGTCTCACTGTCTGCTGGGCAAGGGACTCTGCCTCGAGGGGTATCTATGAATACTGTATTGTTCCTAAATCGTCACTTCTCTCTCCCCCAGCTCCCATCAGCCCACTCGGCTGAACCCCAGAAGCTAATAGCTACCTGCCATTCAAAATGATGTTACCAAAGGTAGGGCTCCTGTTCCCTAAAGATTTATATGCAGTTAGTGATCAATGAAAAAGGAGAGACATTTTCTTCTGTGGGGAGTTGCTCTTGAAGGGCTCATGATCCTTTACTCAAACCCTGATGGAACTTGTTGGGTCACAAAAGGGAAAATAAAGACATTACAGTAGGAAGGGGGCGAGCTATGAAGAGAAAGGGGGAGCTGGACGTGGTGGCGCATGCCCTTAATCCCAGCCCTTGGGAGGCAGAGGCAGGTGGATTTCTGAGTTTGAGCCCAGCCTGGTCTACAGAGCGAGTTCCAGGACAGTCAGGGCTACACAGAAAAACCCTGTCTCGAAAAACCAAGAGAGAGCCAGGTGATGGTGGTGCACGCCTTTAATCCCAGCACTCTGGGAGGCAGAGGCAGAGGCAGGCAGATTTCTGAGTTCGAGGCCAGCCTGGTCTACAGAGTGAGTTTCAGGGCAGCCAGGGCTACACAGAGAAACCCTATCTCCAAAAAAAAAAAAAAAAAGAGGGGGGGATTAGCTGACATGGGGGAAGGACAAGGAAAGGAAATGGAGTATGATATAAATTCATGGCTTTCTTTTATTATGCCCAACTAATACACTCCAACAGACATCTTTTAAATGATGGTACAAAAAAAAAAGGCAAACTTGATGTCTTTGATGCCTCAAATCTTCTAAAAATCCATGAATATTTTGTACTCTATATTATATCTGACTTTGTTTGAACATAACGACAGTATTTTTAGCAATTTAGCACAGCGTAAAATTGATGCTCTAAGTGTGAGGAAGCATCCCTGGGACCCCAGCACACAGTTAAACATCCCCAGGCTAAAAAGCTCACAAATGCACACATGTGTTCCATACCGCTAGGGTTAAAAAGGCCTCCACACATTAGGTCTTTTAGTGCCTAAAAGACTGTGCTGTTTATGTATGCATACAAAAAAGTTCACAAAGATTACACATATGGCCTATAAAAATGTGGGAGGTTTGATTTTGCTCTTTTTTTGGTTATGCCGTATTATTTTTCTACTATGAGCATATGAAGAAGTTATGCAATTTGTGGTAAGTTTTTTGGGGAAAGATGGTTAGTTTTGTGTGGGATTTTGCTATTGTTGAGGTTTGGGCTTTTGTAAGATTTATTTTTATCTGTATGCATGTGTGTGTGCATGTGCATGCATGTGTGTGTGTGTGTGTGTGTGTGTGTACACTATATGTATGTGGGTACCCTTGGAGGTTGGAAGAGTGTGTTGGATCCTTGGAGCTGAAGGTAATTGTGATCAATTTGTTGTGGATACTGGTAACTGAACTCTCGCAGTCCCCTGGAAAAAACAGCAAGTACGCTCAACTACTAAGCCATCTCTCCATCCTTGTTTTGAGTTTTTTTGAGATGGGATTTCACACTATGTTCTAGACTAACCTAGAATTCACCATGTAACCCAGGCCAGCCTCTAATGTGAATAATACCCCTGCCTCAGTCTTGGGATTACATGCCTGAGTCACTTTGATGGGTTGTTAGTTTTGCTTTTTAAGATTCAAGAGTTAACTTCTACCTGAATTATTTAGCCACTTCTTCAACAGACTTGTCCTTTAAAAGCCTGAAACCATTTCCCCCTGATGCAGGGACACAAAGCCACAGTAAAGCATGAGAGTTTACATTCTCCCTGACTCCCTTTGTCACTTGCAGCATTGGCCTGAAATTCCTGGGATGCTTGTACAGACTCCTCCGCCTTCAGAGATTGCTGGGATTAGCCCAGCAGCCTAATCCCCCAAACTGTTTTACAGCCAAAGGTTGCTGTGTCCTGCTTCTACTGTCCCAGCTGTCAACTCCAGTCTACCCCAAGCTTTGCCTTCCTGACACCTGTCTTAACACGTGTCATTGACACATACCACTGCAGGATAAGAAGTTAAGGGTTCCCCTCTCTGGATTGATTGTCCTCAAGCTGAATGTGGCTGAAGCTTATCATAACCCACTGGACATTTGGAGCGTATAGAATAGCCCTCTTCTTATTCTTAGAGATGCCCCCAGCGCAAGCTCAGTCTCCCATTCTTCTGTCTTTACTTTATTCTAATGTCTCAACCCAGATTCCATTACCTTATTCCTTATGACATTATTAATCATATTTATTGCAGAATTACGTTATATTAAGCACAGGTAAAATGACATTTATATAACTACATATATATACATATATATATATATACATATATTATATATTCATTTTGTTGTTTTGTTTTTAGACAGGGCTTCATGTGTTCTAGGCTGGTCTCAAACTCACTATGTAGCAGATGATGACCATGAACTTCTAATCATCCTGCCTCCACCTCCTGGATGCTGGGATTGCAAACACATGCTCCAGGCTTCATTTATGTGACACTGTAGACTGAACCGAGGGCTTTGTACATGCTTAGCAAGTACTCTAGCAACTAAGCCACATCTCCAGCCCTGTGCATTGTCTTTTCATGACCATGGTAATCCTGTTAAGCGGATTTCGTGAGCCTTGTTTCACAGATAAGGAAACTGAAATTCGAAGAGCTCTAATAAAGCCTAAAATAACTATCCAGTTACCTTCTGCTGCGTATTGAATCGCTCCTAAACTTAGAAGCTAAAGACAACTATTTCATTCAGAGGTCGGCATGGCTCAGTTGAGTGATTCTTACCTGAGATTGTCCATGCTTTTGCAGTTAAATGGTTTTGCAGTTAAGGGCTGGATTCAAGCATCTCAGGGGTTTCCTTACACTATGTATAGTTACAGTTACCTTGATGACTGTCCTTTTTTCCTATTAGACAGGGTCTTACTACGTATTCTGGGCTAGCCTAGAACTCGCTATATAGCCCAGGCTGGCGCTCAGACTCCAGTCTTCTTCCCTCAGGTCACCCAGAGCTACGATTCTAGGCATGCCTCCAATGTGCCCTGCTTTTATAAGAAGTTTTTATTTGTTTTATTTTGTTTTTGGATTTGTTTTTGTTTTTTTTTTTCGAGACAGGGTTTCTCTGTATAGCCCTGGCTGTCCTGGAGCTCACTCTGTAGACCAGGCCGGCCTCGAACTCAGAAATCTGCCTGCCTCTGCCTCCCAGAGTGCTGGGATTACAGGCACACCACCAGCCACCACCTGAAAGTAGTGGTATAAGAAGTTTTTATGAGGAAGACCAGTCTACTTAGCCACTTCTGCCCTTCAATGGTTGGCTTGCTTCCTATGTCTCTACCATGTGACGCTGTCAGATGGCAGCACCATAGTTTTGGACTGTCCATCCATACAAAAAACAAAGAAGACTCTCTCTATATATATATAGCACTTATTATGTTATATCACCAGCAGTGAGCCAAGTCGGCGACCAAGGAACACAATGAAGTACATGTATTCTTACAACTTACCCTCAGAAGTCACACTTAGCTCGTCTCCAAGGTCTGCCTAGGCTTCAGGAGAGAAAATATAGACTCCACCAAATGGTAAAAGGAACATTATCCCACTGCAAGAGAACATACTGAATGCAACATATTGTAGTAGCCATCTTTAGAATATGCAATCTGCTACAATCACATGGTTAAACGAATGGGAAGAGCCAGCATTTGAACCTTGTTTGGCCTGACTTACAGCCTTTACTTGCTGGGGTTTTTCATTGTGCAGTTAGTTGGGTGAGTAGGTTATTTTGTTTTGTTTTTGTGGTTTATTAGAAACATCTTGATATGACTCAGCCTCCTGGGTACTGGGATTATAGTCCTCCATTTCCATATCAGTAAGTTTGTGCTCTTAAACCATGAGAGTATACTGCCAAGGCAGACTCATAGCATCCCAAACAGTAGTTTGTGATGGAGAACACAGTGCATCAGAGAGACATTAAGCAGTAAGTGCACCCAGGAAAGGTAGGCTGGGGTATTGAGATACCCGGGAACAGAACAGCATCGTATAATTTAACAAACAGTTGAGAATATTTAGCCTAAAGAAAGAAAAAAACTTAAAGATATCATGATGTCTTTCTTCAAATGTGTTAAAGGGAAATGTAGCTGAGAAAGACAAGTCTTGCAGTCTCCAAGAGGTAAAGCCACGGGGGCGAGTCCCAGGCTGTGGTTCGGGGCAGGTGGCCTGACACGACTTTGGACTTACTAACCCCAGCCATCAGACAATCACCTATCTTCTCCGGGCCTTATGGTCTACATCTGTCAAACGGTAATAACATTTATTTTACCATTGAAAGCGAGGTCTCGGTGATTTGTATATCCAAATGCGCAGCAGTGCTGGTCAGAGTAACCTAACTGTAGATACAACTTGGGTATCTACCCATGGGCAATTGTACAAACACAATGTGGTAAATACACACAGTAGGGTAAAATTCAGCCTTAAAAAAGGAAAAGAAGGCCGCTGTGTGGGCCCAAGGGTAAACTTAGTTACATCACGTAAACTAAGATAAGACAGGTTAGTGTATGGAAAGAGTTCTAGAGTTGGGTGAATTTCCCAACAGTATAATAGTACTTACTATCACTGCTCTACACACTGGACAATGGGTACAATGTAGTCAATGCCACTGGAGCATATGGGTTCAATACCCAGTGCCTAAAGAAAATGACTAAGACAGTATATTTCATGTTGTGTCCCTTTCATCAAACTTAAATGTTGTAAGAAACATATAGAGTTGCTCTAAAAAATTAGAGATAGTGCATGTACAGCCACCCAGCACTCAGTAAGAACTCAACAAACTGTTGGTGCTTATCAATGCTACTTAACAACAAGATGATCTCAGCCTGCTTGCAAAAGCAAGTGTACCAGGGCTGGTGAAATGACCCAATGGGTAAGGCTCTTGCCTGACATGAGTTCAATTCCTGGAACTCACATAAAGGTGGAAGGAGAGAAGCAACTCCAAAAAGTTGTCCCCCTGATCAACACAGAATTCACACCCCTACCCTCCGTAAAACACACACACACACACACACACACACATAGCTCCAGATACATAGTCTACATAGTCTTTACCATTTAATTTTCCACATTAATGGTGCCAGTCAATTCTTCACATATACCACATAATTCAGCCCTGCGGGGAAGATAGCTATGATTGCCTCCTACCCAGAGAAAGAGAGCAGAGGCTCAGAGGGATAGAGAAGCTCCCAGACATCATTGCAGCCAATAGAGAACTGAGATAGAAAGTTAACGTAGCTCTCCCCAGCACTGCAAGTCTCTGTCTGATAGGCTCAAGGACACATGACCCACCCGGTGCTAGGCACCAGCTTACAGTTGTAGGGCCATTTGAATTCATTCCTTATACCTGGAGGCTAAGAAGCCAATCAAATATCGGGGTCATGGCAGAGTCCCGGTACCCTCTCCTAACCTGCCATTTCTCCATTACAAATGCAGCCCTGCCTGGGCTTGGTGTCACTGTGACAAGTTTCTGTCTCTGATGGCAACCCTCCCAGGCCCCATCCCTGACTGCCTGTTAAGCTGCAAAACCTTTTCCTGACTCACCAGGGAAAACCTTGGGGAAGAAGGGAAGAGGCTGGGGGTTTCCAGAACATTAAACATCCATTGCCGCTGCTGCCTGCCAATCTCCGTGCTAATCACTTGGAGACAAGAAAGCCAATGCACCTCAGAGGGAGCCTGAGCAGGGCCTGCTCTCAACAGCACGGCCTGCTGCGAAATCCTTGTCTTTCCAGCAGGAAGGGACCTTGGAAGGTCAATGTGTCCCTTCTGCTGCCCTGGATCCGACTCACTTCATGCAGTAAAAGAGGCCTGGCACAGCCAGAAGGATGTTTCTTTCTCCATATTTGGTAACAAGCATATCAACCAGAGTTTATTCAAAAGCCAGCAGAATCTCAGTGAGCGCTTTCTACGTGCCAGGCTGATTAAACAGGCCTTCGTTTTGTCTTCACAGTTTATAATCAGAAGCTTAAGCAACAACGGCCAAAGAAGGCCAGCTCCTCAGATCAGAGGGCGTGCTCTCCCCGTCCAGCACCTCCTTCCTTCTTTCCTGGCTTGACTGACCCAGGGATGATTTTCATCTGTGCAGAACTTTTCCAGTGAACGCTCGCTCTGTGGAGCTGAGCCAGCAGTGGGTATAGTAAAATAACTATAGAGTTCCAACTGGGTTGTTTGTTTGTTTGTTAAGGAAACTACATTGAATTTAGGGTCAATAACATAGCTCAGCAGGTAGAGGCACTTGCCACACACACCTAGCAACCAGAGTTCAATCTCTAGAATACAGATAAAGATAGAAGAAACAACTCCACTAAGTTGTCCTCTGGCCTCCACAAATGTGCAATGGCATACACACACACACACACACACACACACACACACACACCACCAACAACAACAACCACAATAACAACAACCACAATAATTTTAAAGCTACATTTTGTGAGTCATTTATGTTCTGTTTTGTTTTTTATAAGGTCTCACTATATAGTTCAGGATGACTTTGAATTCAGAAGCATTCTGCCTCCATCTCTCAAGTTCTAGGATTATACACGTGAGCCACCACGCCTGGCATTGGATTGGGTTTTTAGGGGTGGGGGATGGTAGAGGATCCAAACTCATATTCTCCCGATGGTGTAGTTCTAGGCTGGGTCTACATATGGTCCTGGGAAGTCCCTCAGACTCAGCAGATCACGGTTTTCTATAAAGTGAGGTTTATTATACCATGTAATGTGGTTTATGAATGTCCATTCCACTCCAACCTTTCGCCATGTTGCTATCTTTAACAAAAACATGTTTTCTAAGAAGTCAGTGAAAAGGGGCGAGGTACGGGTCCTTCTGTACTGTTGGAAGAATTGTAAGCTGGTGCATCCTTCTGGGGGTGTGAAGAAGCTTATACTCACAGCTTCTTCCAAAGTCTTTCCAGGGATTTACTTCATACATGAAGAGATGCACACTACATGGAGGGTCATCGCAAATCACATGACTTTACACTTTTATCATATCAGGCACGTAAGACATATATATGATGGATGCCTACACTTCAGAGAATTTACAGAAAACAAACCACCCAGTATCCACCCTCTACCTACAAGTCAGCCCTGCTACTCTGGGCCTATCGCCCCAGCTACTGGGAAAGCTAAAGCAGGAAGACCGCAAGTTCAAGTCCAACCTGGTAGCAGTCAGGGAACATCCTCTCTCGAAACGTTATGTCTCAATGGCAGAATGTTTGCTTAACTTGGGAGAAACCAAGGATGACTCTCCAGTGCACTAGCTACTTTTATTTCAACTTGACATAAGCTAGAGTCATTTAGAAGGAGAGAACTCAACTGAAAACTGCTTGTGTTTTATATCACACACAGAGAGAGAGAGAGAGAGAGAGAGAGAGAGAGAGAGAGAGAGAGAGAGAGGAGAGAGAGAGAGAGCGAGAAAGAGAGAGAAAGAGAGAGAGAAGCATTTAAAAATGACTTTTAATTTAACAACAAACTCACTATCATTTTAGACAACCAATATTTAAATATCTTTCATTTGCTCTCTTCATTGCTTATTTTTGTACTTTAAATCTCCTGGAATATTTTCTTCCTTCCTGATGTGCATCTTAATAAATTCCATTAGTAAGTGTTCTTGGTAGTCAGTTGTTTAATATTTCAAATGAAACCACTTTTCATTGTCTTTATTTTACCATCGCCCTTGGAGGGGTCAGAGTTCATTTGACTAGACAGTCCTTTTCAACCGAGGTACAAAGCTGCCCTCTCATAGTCTCCTGGGCTTCCACTGTCTCTGTTGAAAAAGGAGCTGGTGTTAGAATCCTCATTACTGTGTGGGCAATCTTGTCTTTCTGGCTACTATCAAGTTCCTCTTTGTCTTTAGTATTTTCAGTTTTCTATGTAATATGAAAGAAAAGACTCTGGGGGTATCATAGCTGGGTTCTCTGAGCCAGGGATCTCTCTGGAGACAACTGTGCAAACACTAACAGGACTTACAGTCACCTGAGAGCTGACAGAAGACAACCCCCTCCATGATGGCTACCTCAGAGCACCTTGCTCAGGAATGCTTGACCCAGGAGTCTTGCTCCTCACCAGGTGGACCTGACCATTGGCTTGGCTGCTTCAGTATCCTCATGACACAGAAGCTGGCTTCTCCCAGAGCAGGCAATGTAAGAATAGTGTGGACACAATGTGGACACAGTGTCTTCTGTGACCTAATTTCTGAAATCGCACAGCATCACTGTCACTTTTCTTTTGGAAATCACTGAGACTAGTCTAGTCAGGTGTAGGGGCCACTGGGCACCACTTCTTGGAAAACAGAGTATGAAAGCACTTGGAAGCCTCCACAGGAGTCATGACAGAGGCCTGAGGTCCCCAACACCGTTGATCTTCCTAAAGGGACCACATGAGCACATTCAGTCAAGTTAGCTGACCCTGAGTAAATACTGATCACTAAAAGACAAGAAAAGAGAAAAGGAGGGGGAGAGACGAGGGAGAAGTTGAAGTGTGAGGTTTGCTCGTGGCCCACCTGGAAGAAGTGCCATGTGGCTGGACAGTTGAGTCTTCTCAGGAGGCTGTGCCCCTGTCTCTCCTCCCCTGCCTCACTTTCCTTTTATGCCTTATCTTTGATACCCTCATATTGTACCAGAGAAACATTTTAACAAATCTGCATCTCAAGATCAGTGCTCAAAAACTTGACTTATGAGAAAGATGGTTTGTTTGTATTTTATCTCTGAGAGAAAGCCTCTTGCATCCCAGGTTAGTCTACAACTCAGTATGTAGCCCAGGCTAGCCTCAGACATGAAGCAATCTTCTCTCACCCTCATGAGTGCTAAAACGCTAGGCAGGAGTTACCACACCTAGCTTAAGACATGAGCTTAAAACTTTGAAGTTACTAACATGAGTGTGCACAGCTTCTTGATGGCTCTGTCTGCCTGCAGTAACTATTTTGACTTCCAAATTCCCTTCCTGGACACTTCACCATCACTCTGGCTCTTCCTTAATGGTAACTGGTTTATGGGGAGCTTCTTTAACCTGGAGATGTTTTATAGGGAAGAATTAAGCTCTGACCCCTGTTGTTACTCTATACTTGATTATCCCTTACTCTATATTCTATATTTCTATATTCTAGTCTAGATTATTCATCTAGTCTGGTTCCTAGACTTTCCCACAAGTGATGCCGACTTTTCAGGATAACACACCTGCATCTGCAGCTAAAAGCTGCAATTCCTTTTGCTCCGGGTACAAATTCTCCTGACCTGTGAGCTCTATGTTCCAAGCCCAGGCCCCTGTGGAAGTGCTGGTACCTAAGCGAGGCATGCAGGGTTTCTGAGTGCAGCTGCACAGCCTTCTAGGCCTTGGACAAGAACTGACTGGGTCTCATCCAAGCCCCAACTCCCTTCCTTCAGCTCCTGAGCCACATTAAGGAGACTGTGTCTCAAGGTGTCGATCCCCACGGTCTTGAGTTCCTTCATAGCTACCTGGATGCTTCTGCAGAGTCCTGGAATTCAGACTCGTGACACTTTCTAAGGAATAGAAAGCAAGAGTAGGGGGCTTTGACTCTTTTGTCCCTTTTCTGCTTCTCTTCCAGTTTGTGTGGGTGCTGAGGATGGAATCTGGGGCTTTGTGCATGCCTGGAAGGGGCTCAACCAGTGACATCTCCAGCACCTCTATTCTGTTCTTTATAGAAACTGTTTTCTCCCACTATGATATTAATGAATTTAGAAATATCTCTCTACACAGAACCTTACTTTCAAGGCCTTTGCCCAGCAAGGAGTCAGCTTGGAGATTTAAAATAAACAACAGCTTCCCTTCTGAGGTGCTGCCTGAGCTCTCTGAAGCACTAAAACCCCTCTGCTTTGTGGGAGGAAAGCACAATGAACGCAATGTGGCTATTCATGCGAATACACTCAGTCTGTCCCCTTGGAACACATGAGATGTTTGCTCAGAAATGGCCTCACTGCCGTCAACCCTCTGTGGAGACCACCAGCATCTCACCTGTTAACTACACCTCCCCCTCTTCCTTCAGAATTCATTCCTAATGCTCAGTTCTCCCTTTTTAAACCGTTTGGACGAACTTTTCTGGTTGTGAACTTAACAATTTTTCCGGACTGTGACCTCCAGTCTGTAAACACAGATGAGAAAGGATTCTTCCCAGGAACAAGTCCTAAGGAAAGAGATGTCAAAAGGAGGTACGATTGAAGTCATGCTAAGAAATTACATACGAGAAGTCACTTTGCAAATTGTCATGCACTACACACCTACCAAATATTTATCTCACAAAAGAAGCTGATAATGCCATTTTTTCTTCCTATTGTCCCTCTATATACTTGCCTTTGTGATAACATTTGTTCCCAGGGCCAGGAAGGAGACCCTTAGGGTCAGAAGATGTCTTCTTTAAGTCTTTAGAGGAAAAGGGTGGTCCCAGAGGGGGCACCTGTGGAAAGGCATTGCAGAGGCATCTCATCTGCCTAGACAGCCACTGGCTTCAGGCATCTGCTGGCAGACTGGGATTAGAAAATGCAGCTTACAGACCCTGTCTAGAGAGGATCAGGTCGCGGTGTGAGGTGGGAGCTCATCAGAACCTCAGAACCGCCACTGGTCCTTTCTGTGGCCCTGGGCAGAGAGCCATCCAGGCTGCTGTCCAAATTCTCTCTGCTGAACAGAAGAGGAACTGATTTATATCTCCAGCAGGTATGCCAGAGAAAATTCAAATTGATCAAAAATTAAATATTCATAGGACATTATTCATTAAGATTCATCTCACCGAGTGGATGAAATGAGGCAAGGGAAGAAATTAGCTTGCTTGAGAGTGTCAAAGTGATTATGTGATTAAATTGCAATTTATAATTTCTCCTTCAAAAAAAGTGTTAATTCTTGATTTGTGTTTTCTCCTCCTTGCTGTGCCTCCTTGTTGTCTAGACCTGAGCCAAGGACACTCAGGGTTAATGGGAAACAAGAAGTCTCCAAACCCAAGGCCTGGGATAACTCTGTCCACCCTCCCCTATCCACACAGACTCCGAGCAGGGTCTGAGACTGCTCTTTCGACCTCGCCTCACCCATGCTGACCCCACAGATAGCCCTTCCACCAGCCTCGGGCCTCTGCTCTTGTTGCCAAGGTCAGGAACACCAGAAGCAAGTGACCACTTCCCCAGAGAAGAGCATCCAATCTCCACAGCGCCACTCAGTGGACAGTTTCCAGACCTGCCCACAACCTTTCCTTCCTCCATATGAAAAGTCAAATGTATGCAATTCAACATCTCCATCCTTCCACTGGTCCTTACAGGGTCTATCCAGGGACATTTCCACCCTTCCACTGGTCCTTACAGGGTCTATCCATGGACATTTCCACCCTTCCATTGGTCCTTACAGGGTCTATCCAGGGTCATTTCCACCCTTCCATTGGTCCTTACAGGGTCTATCCAGGGTCATTTCCACCCTTCCATTGGTCCCTACAGGGTCTATCCAGGGACATTTCCATACTTCCATTGGTCCTTACAGGGTCTATCGAAAGAAGTCCCTACCCCCAACTAGTGTCTACACTGTCCACTAGAACAAGTTCCCCTCTCCTGAACTTCCAAAGCAGTATTGAGTGGTCCTCAACCTTCCTAGTGCTTTGACCTATAATACAGTTCCTCATGTTGTGGTGACCCCTAACCATAAACGTATGTTCATTGCTAACTCCATAATTATTATAAATCATAATGCAAATATCTTTGTTTTCCAATGGGCTTGGGTGACCCCTGAGAAAAGGTCATTCACTCCCCCTCAAAAAGGTCATGGCCCACTGGTCATGAGACAAAGTCTGGTTCAGGTAGTCAATTGATGAAGTTCACCCAGTGAGAAAACTTTACCTGGAAACCAGCAAGCCAGCTCCCAGACTCTGCCAACAAGGCGCCTTAGGGGCAAGACTGTCAGAGTTCAAGAACCCAAAGGGTTAAAAGACAAGCAAATGTGTGCTCGGTACTGAACCCAGCCCTAGGGCCAGGTGGCATATTCTGTTCTCCACAGCCCACCCTAAGTGACTCTAGACTCAGCCTGAATCCAGGGAGGGTGCAGAGACACAGGCAGCTAGGCAGGGTTAGTTCCCAGCCGTGTTCTTCCTGGCCTGACAACCCTGTGGCGGGAGACAGAGGGGCCCCAAGGAGCAATAATCTTCAAGTGGCACAGCTCAGCTTTTATCTGTTTTAGACATGATGCTTCTCTGTGCAATTTCATTTCAAGAAAACGCTTTGCTGCTAAAAATAATTTGAAAACCACTGAATTAGATGACCCCTTCCATGGCCTTTCCTGTCCCGGAGCCTCAGATGCTCTGACTTCGGTGGTATGAGAATCAAAACATTCTCTGAGCTAGACAAAAGCCCTCTCGCTCATATAAAGAAACTTTGTCTGTCGGTCAGTCTGTCTAGAATCCAGACTCTAGCTAAGCTGGTATGTGTGGGGATGGAGACAGGTGGAGAACTGTATTCATCTTCCCCCGTATTTCTATCTTCTTCCATATCCTTTTGCTGTCTCTCTAACTCTCCGTGTGTCTCTCTTGCCACTTCCCAATAAAGATTTAGAAGCTGGCTCCAGCAGCTGAGAAGGGCAATATTAATTCCAAGTTTGTTTCCAAACACCACGGAGGCCTGCCCGGGTTAATTAGTTGCACAGGCTTTTCTGCAAGTGATCGAGCCAGCAGGATTAAAAAAAAAAAAAAAAAACAGCTTTGTCACTGCATTTATTTGTTTTCTGTTTTATTTGAAAATACGTTTATCTGACGATAAATAACATCCACCATGACTAGGGCTGATAAAGACAATGAACAACCCTTCCCAAGGGCTTGGAGAAATCACATTCAGAAGGTTTCCTAGTCAGATCCCGCTACCCTGAAGGCTATCTCAGTCCTTGAGAGACATGGACAGGCCAGGGATATAGGAGGAAGAGGTGACAAGAGCAAGATCAAGGGCGTGTACGTTGATGCCCACTGAGGAGGCAGCCACAGTGGGGGTGGGGGCACCTGAAGGTCTCGGTAAGGGACCTAAGGATGCATGTGCTTACAGCATGAGAGGGTGAGGCAGCCCGGTCTCCAGCTCCCGTTCTACCAAGGATAAGCTGTACCACCTCAGCTGTTCACCTCCGCCCCCTCAGGCTCCTCCACACAAAACTGAGAATAACAATCACGCCATTCTGCCCAGAGCGCTTGCAAGTACATCAAGGAGATGACGGAAGTGAGCGTCCTATGCAAACAATAGACTCTCTCGGATGAGAGATGCTCAGGTGGAATGCATAGTCAGGATTCTGAGTCTCCTGGAGAAAAGCCAGTCTAGCACATTCAGCAGGGCGATTGATGAGAGTATGGGTCTGCTGTCTACAGGCTCTGTGCAGAAGACCAAACCTAAAGGCCTGGTCTATGGAGTCCTTCCAGGCCTCAGTCAGCTCTTGCATAAGCCCTAGCTGGGAAGATTCCATTACTCCGAACAAAAGAATGTTATGGCGTGTACCTCACTCTGATCCAACAGGGCTCTGTGAGTGAAAAATGGAAGAGGCAAGGGGCTGAAGGGCGTGGCCCAAAACCAAGCAGCCGTCTGTCCCAGTTTGGCTTCTGCTGCTGTGATCAAACACTGACTGAAATCATCTTGGGCAGGAAAGAGGTTGCTGCATCTTCAATCCAGATCATCGCACAACACTGAGGGATGTCAAGGCAGGAACTCAAGGTAGGAACCTGGAGGTAGGAATCTGGAGGCAGGATCTGAGGCAGAGGCTGTGGAGGAATACATCTCATGGGCCTGTTCTCCATGTTTTGCTCAGGCGACTTCTTAGACAACCCAGGGCCGCTCACAGGGGTGGCACCACCCATAGTGGCCTGGGCCCTCTCACAGAAATCATTAATCAAGAAAACTCCCCCACAGGCTTGCTTGCCTGCAGGCCAATCTGATGGAGGCAAGTTTTTTTTTTTTTCAGTTGATATTCCCTCTTCCCAGAGGGAAGAGGTTTGTTTAAATGGACAAAACAACAACAACAACAACAACAACGACAACACACAGTTCTAGCTGTGGGTAGAGTAAACTAAGGAGTCAGATCATCTCTCTCTGTGCCACTTTCTAATTATAAACTTTGGATGTAGTGTTTAATAGTTTAGGTCTTTTTAAACTGTAAAATGGGGGTAATGCTGGTGTCTAACTCACTGCATCGTGCTCTAAGAACTGCGTGGAGAGTATGGTGTGCTCCAGACATGTGATGGCACACGGCAAGAGCTTAAGCTTGGTAAGCGCTGGGGAGGTCTCACTGAGGTCATGATGCATAGGAACTATCCGAGATACATGCGAAGAGACAACGGGAGTGTGAACTTGCAGCCAACGAGCGCCCAAGGCACACAGTACAGGAAGTTCCAGGGGGGCAGGATTTAACTGAGGAATGCTTGCAGGAGGGAGAGCAAACCAAACGGTCTTACAAGGAAGAAATGAAACTACACATAGTTATACCTGTCCTTCCAGCCCTGAGGCAGGAAGGTTGCCGTGAGTTCAAGCCTGGCTCCACGGTGCGGTCTAGACCAGCCTCCGTTAGAGAGTAAGACCCTGTCTCAAAAGGATGGTGATCATGATGACGGGCAGAAAACAAAACAAAACAAAACAAAAACAAAAACAAAAACAAACAAACAAAAAAAAAAACCAGGGTTCCCTGCATAGTGCTGGATTTGCCTTCCAAGATTCTCCATTGTGCAGGAATTAAAGCCAAGAGCCAGCCATCACCAGAGTTACCAGAAGTCACCAGCAGATGGAACCAGTCTCCACCACACAGCTGAGGGAACCAGTACACCACACCCACAAAATATACCAGCAACCAATCCAGTTCCAGGCCAGACAGAAACAGTGACTCAGTAGTGTATGTGGCAGAGCCCTCGCTCTCCCGTGGGAAAGCTGGCAGGGGTGGTTTCTACCCAAGGAAAGAAGAGACAATCCAAACCCAGAAGCCCAGAGCATCCTCAGAGGCCTGGAGGACTGAGATGCAGCCCACTGCCTCACTGTGGGAAAAGCAAGCAGAGCACTTGATGCTCCTGGCCCGGAATCTGGAGCTACACTTAATGTAGACACTGCTTTAAGAACCTCTTTTTAGTTATGTTGCCAGAGTTTGAACCTAGGGCCTTGCACATACAAAACAAGAACATCTAAGACAAAATTGTTTGTGTGTGTGTGTGTGTGTGTGTGTGTGTGTACATAGGTTCATGCATCTTAGTGTGTGAATGCAGGCATCCTTATACCCCAGTGCACATGTGAAGGTCAGAGGGCAAACTCAGGTCCGTCTTTGCCTTCTACCTTGTCTGAGACAGAATCTCGTTTTTTGCTCCAGACTCTCTGGCCCACAAGTTTCCAAGGATTGTCCTACCTCCACCTCCCATCGGCCATTGTGCACCAATGGCCTCAGCCTGAGAAGGAGCTGGGGAGCAGAGTCTGGGGTGGTGGTGAGAATGGAGGGGCAAATGACCCGGGAGTAAAGCTCATTTATTGAAATAGCAAGGCTGGCTTATATAGCTTGAGTCAGGGAAAGGGAGGTGCCACTCGCAGGGGCATGGGCCTTCCAAGCAGACGAGCTAGATTAGCAGACTACAGATCACATGGTTTCTGAGAAGCCCAACTGGCTTTGTCTCTATGGAGTTGAGTAGGCCCAAGTCTGATCTCCGTAGGGAGTGGCCCACTCCCACAGTGCTCTCTGAGACACGTTCCAAGTATGGGCAACGCTACACCATCCCTTATCTGGGTTGGCAACCCATAACCGTGCCCCTCTTAACATGGACTCGGAGAGGATCTGAGGACTCGAACATGGGTCCTCAGACTTGTGTAGTAAGAACTTTTAGCCGCTGAGCCTTCTCCTCAGCCCCGAAGCAAGCACTCTTGCTTTGAAACTGGTACTCGTCGGAAGCCTAGAGGTTCTGAAAGCAGGAAGGCCGCTGATTTCCATCGAGTAGCAACAGACATGGCTACTAAAATATATGGGAGCAGAAGACGGGACACCGTTTCCGTCCGATCTGTGTGTCCCTCACAGAGTTGCTGCAGAACATCCAGAAGACCGCGTGACTCCATGCGGTGATGTTCAGAAGTCGGCAGAATGACCAGAGCCCGGACTTACCTGGCAGCTTCTAAATGAAGAGTTGGCTACATGTAGCAGAGATGGCGTCACTGGGCACTTCCGCTACTGGTGAGGCTAAGGGAGCAGCTGAGGCGTGAGGACAGGAAGGGGCGAAGAGAGGAAGGGGCGGTCCTGGTTTGGGAAGAGAGCTCTGTGAAACTCCAGCAGAGCCACACTGGACCAGGAAGGGGTAAAGGATACTTGGCTCTTCCTGTAAGTCATGAAAAGGCTGACATTCCTCATCCTTCCTCTCTGCCCAGAGGCACTGAGGTGATGGGTGCCTCCAAAGCAAACCCCATTTCTCTACCACTCCTCCAAGCAGCTGCCCACCAACTCCAGCATGTGTTAAAAGGGAAGGAGAAAAGCTTGAATTAAAAAATTGCAATGCAATTTTTAAGATAAAAGCCTGTCTTAATTAGCATAATAAGACCATTGTGGTGGGTGAAAGTGGCTGAGAAGTTATGGACACACACAGATGGTTACGGGAGGGGCTCCTCGGCGGGAGAGAGACCTGAGCTACACACATCGAGTGCAGGCAGCAGCCGCTGGAACAACAAAACTGCTTCATGTTCATGTCCCAGCCAGTCGAGATGAGAAGTAAATCAAACCCAATCACATATATGTGAGAAGTAACAGGGCCTTGGAGACCTGTGTCCCCACCATGGTCTTAGCCATCCACATGTTGTCCTGCTTCCCAGAGCACACGAGGCAGGAGACTCTGTCCTAGGCTTTTAAAGAGGCACTTAACAAAAGGAACACGGCAGACTCTCCTTACAATGATCCCTGGTGGGATGTGCTGACAGGTAGCTGTAAGAGATGCAGTTTGGTCATCCTCTCTCTGGTATATTCTAGAAAATAATAACCTCGTCTCATGGGAACAGGAGCTGGGTGGACCCCTCGAGGAGGGTCAAAAGCGAAGAAGGTCCTGAGTCTCCAAGTTGAGATCAGGCGATGAACAAGTCAGGGCATGCCACAGGTCCTGGAACACACATCCTGAAGATAGGAAATGTAACAATGGTGCCTGAGAGGAAATGAGGCTTTAGATGATCAGGGTGGGAGCTGCTCTAGGGAACACGATGCTGGCCTGGTTTATGTGCACCTAGCGAAGGGGAAGAACGCTGACTGGTGCCTGCACTGTGGCAGAGAATGTGCTAAGCCAGGTCTGTCCTTTAGTTTATTTGGTTTTGGAGACAGTATCTCACTCTGTAGCCCAGCCTGACCTCCCACTCCTGACCCTCCTGCTTCAGCCTCCCAGTGCCAGGCTTACAGACATGAGTCACCACACCCCACACCAACCTTGTCTTAACCTCTCCATAAGCCTGTAGGGAAATGGTCTCTCCATTTTACAGACAAGGAAAGTGAGGCAGAGAAGTCCCCTGAAGTCACATCCTGCTGGAATTTGAACCTTGTGTCTGTTCTTATGGCAGACTTGATGATTCTATACTCATGTGACATCAACACTGACTGGTCTACTCCTAAATCCACTGGGGCTTACCTCATAAGAAGCCACCTCCGGTTTGGGGGATTCTCTCTTTTCTTCTATATTCTTTGTTTACATTCCAAATGCTTTCCCCTTTCCCAGTTTCCCCCTCTCCATAAGTCCCATAAGCTCTCTTCCCTTCGCACATTCCCCCAATCACCCCCATCCTATTTCTCTGTCCTGATACTCCCCTACAACGCTGGATCAAGCCTTTCCAGGACCAGGAACCTCTCCTTCCTTCTTCTTGGGAATCATTTGATATGTTAATTGTGTCTTGAGTATTCAGAGCTTCTGGGCTAATTAATATCCACTTATCAGTGACTGCATTTCATGTGTATTCTTTTGTGATTGGGTTACCTCACTTAGGATGATATTTTCCAGCTCCAACCATTTGCCTAAAAATTTCATGAATTCATTATTTTTAATTGCTGAATAGTATTCCATTGTATAAAGATACCACATTTTCTGTATCCATTCCTCCATTGAGAGACTTCTGGGTTCTTTCCAGCTTCTGGCTATTATAAATAAAGCTACTATGAACATAGTGGAGCATGTGTCCTTATTGCATGCCGGGGAATCCTCTGGGTATATGCCCAGGAGTGGTATAACAGGGTCCTCTGGAAGTGTCATTCCCAGTTTTCTGAGAAACCACCAGACTGATTTCCAGAGTGATTATACCAGCTTGCAATCCCACCAGCAGTGGAGGAGTGTTCCTCTTTCTCCACATTCTTGCCAACACCTGCTGTCTCCTGAGTTTTTAATCTTAGCCATTCTGACTGGTGTGAGGTGAAATCTCAGGATTGTTTTGATTTGCATTTCCCTAATGATTAATGATGTTGAACATTTCTTAAGGTGCTTCTCAGCCATTCGAAATTCTTCAGGTGAAAATTATTTGTTTAGCTCTGTACCCCATTTTTTAATAGAGTTATTTGGCTCTCTGGAGTCTACCTTCTTGAGTTCTTTGTATATATTGGATATTAGCCCTCTGTCAGATGTAGGGTTGGTGAAGATCTTTTCCCAATATGTTGGTTGCCATTTTGCCCTTTTGACAGTGTCCTTTGCCTTACAGAAACTTTGTAATTTTATGAGGTCCCATTTATCAATTCTTGATCTTAGAGCATAAGCTATTGGTGTTCTGTTCAGGAACTTTTCCCCTGTGCCCATGTCCTCAAGGGTTTTCCCCAGTTTCTTTTCTATTAGTTTCAGTGTGTCTGGTTTTATGTGGAGGTTCTTGATCCACTTGGAGTTGAGCTTAGTACAAGGAGGTAAGAATGGATTAATTTGCATTCTTCTGCATGCTGACCTCCAGTTGATCCAGCACCATTTGTTGAAAAGGCTATCTTTTTTCCACAGGATGGTTTTAGCTCCTTTGTTGAAGATCAAGTGACCATAGGTGTATGGGTTCATTTCTGGGTCTTCAATTCTATTCCATTGATCTACCTGCCTGTCACTATACCAATACCATGCAGTTCTTAACACTATTGCTCTGTAGTACTGCTTGAGGTCCGGGATACTGATTCCCCCAGAAGTTCTTTTACTGTTGAAAATTGTTGTAGCTATCCTGGGTTTTTTGTTTGTTTGTTTGTTTGTTTGTTATTCCAGATGAATTTGAGAATTACTCTTTCTAACTCTATAAAGAACTGAGTTGGGATTTTGATGGGGATTGCATTGAATCTTGAATCTGTATATTGCTTTTGGCAAGATGGCCATTTTTACTATATTAATCCTGCCAATCCACGAGCATGGAAGATTTTTCCATTTTCTGAGGTCTTCTTCAAATTCCTTCTTCAGAGACCTGAAGTTCTTGTCATACAGATCTTTCATTTGTTTTGTTAGAGTCACACCAAGATACTTTATATTGTGGCTATTGTGAAAGGTGTCATTTCTCTAATTTCTTTCTCAGCCTTATCCTTTGAGTATAGGAAGGCTACTGATTTGCTTGAGTTGATTTTATAACCAGCCACTTTGCTGAAGTTGTTTATCAACTGTAGGAGTTCTCTGGTGGAGTTTTTTGGGTCACTTAAGTAGACTATCATATCATCTGCAAATAATGATAGTTTGACTTCTTCCTTTCCAATTTGTATCCCTTTGACCTCCTTATGTTGTCTAATTGCTCTAGCTAGAACTTCAAGTACTATATTGAAAAGATATGGAGAGAGGGGGCAGCCTTGTCTAGTCCCTGATTTTAGTGGGATTGCTTCAAGTTTCTTTCCATTTAGTTTGATATTGGCTACCAGTTTGCTGTATATTGCTTTTACTATGTTTAGGTATGGACCTTGAATTCCTGTTCTTTCCAAGACTTTTAGCATGAAAGGATGCTGAATTTTGTCAAAAGCGTTTTCAGCATCTAATGAAATGACCATGTGGTTTTTTCCAATGTTTGTTTATGTAGTAGATTGCATTGATGGATTTCTGTATATTGAACCATCCCTGCATCCCTGGGATGAAGTCTACTTGATCATGGTGGCCGTTTTGATGTGTTCTTGGATTCAGTTGGCAAGAATTTTATTGAGTATTTTTGCATCAATATTCATTAGGGAAATTGGTCTGAAATTCTCTTTCTTTGTTGGATTTTTGTGTGGTTTTGGGATCAGCATAATTGTGACTTCATAGAATGAGTTGGGTAGCATTCCTTCTGTTTCTATTTTGTGGAATAGTTTCAAAAGTATTGGTGTTAGGTCTTCTTTGAAGGTCTGATAGAATTCTGCACTAAAACCATCTGGTCCCGTGCTTTTTTTGGTTGGAAGACTTTCAATGGACACTTCTATTTCTTTAGGGGTTATGGGACTATCTAGATGATCTATTTGATCCTGATTTAATTTTGGTATTTGGTATCTGTCTAGGACATTGTCCATTTCCTCCAGATTCTCCAGTTGTATTGAGTATAGGTTTTTGTAGTAGGATCTGATGATTCTTTGAATTTCCTCAGTTTCTGTTGTTATATCTCCCTTTTCATTTCTAAGTTTGTTAATTTGGATATTGTCTCTGTGCCCTTTGGTTGGTCTGGCTAAGGGCTTATCTAACTTGTTGATTTTCTCAAAGAGCCAGCTCCTGGTTTTGTTGATTCTTTGTATGGTTCTCTTTGTTTCTACTTGATTGATTTCAGCCCTGAGTTTGCTGATTTCCTGACTTCTACTCCTCTTGGGTGAATCAGCTTCTTTTTGTTCCAGGGCTTTAAGGTGTGCTGTTAAAGTGCTAGTGTATGCTCTCTCCAGTTTCTTTTTGGAGGCACTCGGGGCTATGAGTTTTCCTCTTAGCACTGCTTTCATTATGTCCCATAAATTTGGGTATGTTGTGCCTTCATTTTCATTAAATTCTAGAAAGTCTTTGATTTCTTTCTTTATTTCTTCCTTGACCGAGGTATCATTGAGTAGAGTATTGTTCAGCTTCCTTGTGTATGTGGGCTTTCTGTTGTTTTTGTTGCTATTGAAGACCAGTCTTACTCCATAGTGATCTGATAGGAGGCATGGGATTAGTTCGATCTTCTTATATCTGTTAAGGTCTGTCTTGTGACCAATTATATGGTCGATTTTGGAGAAGGTACCAGGAGGTGCTGAGAAGAAGGTATATTCTTTTGCTTTAGGATGAAATGTTTTATATATATATATATATATATATATATATATATATATATAAAATCCAATTGGTCCAAAGTTTCAATTTGTTTCACTGTGTCCCTGTTTAGTTTCTGTTTTCCTTATTGGTCCATTGAGGAGAGTGGAGTGTTGAAATCACCCACAATTATTGGGCGCAATATGTGCTTTGAGCTTTAGTAAAGTTTCTTTTATGAATGAGGGTACCCTTGCATTTGGAGCATAGATGTTCAGAATAGAGAGTTTTTCTTGGTGGATTTTTCCTTTGACCAGCAAGAAGTGTCCTTCCATGTCCCCTTTGATGACTTTAGGTTGAAAGTCAATTTTATCTGATATTAGAATGGCTACTCAGGCTTGTTTACTGAGACCATTTGCTTGTAAAATTGTTTTCCAGCCTTTTACTCTGAGGTAGTGTTTGTCTTTGACCCTGAGGTGTATTTCCTGTATGCAGCAAAATGTAGGGTCCTGTTTACATATCCAGTCTGTTAGTCTATGTCTTTTTATTGGGTAATTGAATCCATTGATATTAAGAGATATTAAGTAATAGTGATTATTACTTCCTGTTATTTTTATGTTTGAGTGGTTATCTTCTTTTGGGTTTGATGAAAGAAGGTTACTATCTTGCTTTTTCCAGGGTGTAGTTTCCCTCCTTGTATTGGCATTTTCCACCTATTATCCTTTATAGAGCTGGGTTTGTGGAAAGATATTGTGTAAATTTGGTTTTGTCATGGAATATCTTGGTTTCTCCATCTATGGTGATTGAGAGTTTTGCTGGGTATAGTAGTCTTGGCTGGCATTTGTGTTCTCTTAGAGTCTGCATGAGATCTGCCCAGGATCTTCTAGCTTTCATGGTCTCTGGTAAGAAGTCTGGTGTAAATTCTGATAGGTCTTCCTTTATATGTTACTTGGCCTTTTTTCTCTTACTGTTTTTAATATTCTTTCTTTGTTAAGTACATTTGGGGTTTTGATTATTATGTGACGGGAGGTATTTCTGTTCTGGTCCAGTCTGTTTGGAGTTCTGTAGGGTTCTTGTATATTCATGTGCAACTCTCTTTCTTTAGGTTTGGGAAGTTTTAGTCCATAATTTTGTTGAAGATATTTGCTGGCCCTTTAAGTTGTAAATCTTCACTCTCATCTATACCTATAATCCTTAGGTTTGGTCTTCTCATTGTGTCCTGGATTTCCTGGATGTTTTGGGTTACAAGCTTTTTGCATTTTGCATTTTCTTTGACTGCTGAGTCAATGGATTTTATGGTATCTTTAGCATCTGAGATTCTTTCTTCTATCTCTTGTATTCTGTTGTTAATATTCACATCTATGGCCCTGATTTCTTCCCAAGGTTTTCTATCTCCAAAGTTGTCTCCTTTTGTGATTTCTTAGTTGTTTCTACTTCTGTTTATAGATCCTGGATGGTTTTGCTCAGTTCCTTCACTTGTTTGTTTGTGTTTTCCTGTATTTCTTTAAGAGATTTTTGTGTTTCCTCTTTCATGACTTCTGCCTGTTGATTCAATTTCTCCTGCATTTCTTTAAGTAATTTTTGCATTTCCTCTTTATTGCCTTCTATCTGTTGACCCATAGTCTCCTGAATTTCTTTAAGTGATTTTTGTGTTTCCATTGTAAGGGCTCCTAACTTATTCATGTTCCCCTGTATTTCTTTAAGAGATTTATTTATGTCCCTTTTGTGTTCCTCTAACAGCATCATGACCAGTGATTTTAAATCCAAATCTTGTTTTTCTGGTGTGTTGGGGTATCCAGGACTTGCTGTTGTTGGAGAATTGGGTTTGGATGCTGCCATATTGCCTTGATTTCTGTTAGTAACGTTCCTACATTTGCCTTTTGCCATCTGGTTATCTCTGGTGTTAGTTGGTCCTGTTGTCACTGTCTGGTGCTTGAACTTCCTGTAAGCCTGTAAGATTATTTCTGTTCCTCTGGATGCCTGGGTTTCCCCTGGCACAGATTGCTGATGGGTTACCCTACTTTTGGGTACCATTGGAGCCCTAGTGTGCCTTGCCCCAAGCAATGTTATACTCAGGGTTGTCTCTGTGTACCTGGAGCTTCCTGTCCTGTCCGACTGAGAACAAAGATGGTGGCAGGGAGCCCCTCCAAGTGCCAATTACTCTGCAGGGCAAACAACCTCTGACAGGCTGGCACACAGACGAACCACAGAGCTGCCCAGGTCTTGGACACAGACAGAAGCCTGGAGGGCTGTGTCCCAAGTGATGTTAAACTCGGGATATTGCTGTACCTGGAGCTGCCTGTCCTGTCTGACTGGAAGTGAAGATGGCGGCGGGGAGCCCCTCCAAATGCTGATTACTCATCAGGGCAAATGACCCACGACATTAAGGATTCTCTTACAGATGTCTCCCACCAGTGTCTGAGCAAGGTAACAGAGTAAGATCTTATTCCTTTCCTATCAACCAGGAACTTCTCTGACAAGCAATGTTTGTCATACGTGTGCCACTGGACCAGCAAGGGCCTCCTCGGGTCTGTATCACCCACTGAGAGTCAACCTGCTGCCTCAGCTTCCTCCCCTCCTTCTATAGCTGCTAGGTCCCTGTATACACCTAAGTCTGTCTCACTCAGCACCTGGCTCAGAGGCCTCAGCCAAGAACTCACGCATACAAACACACACACACACACACACACACTCACACATACACAGAGACACATAGACACATGCACACACACATAGTCCGGCTTCAAAATCTCTCTAACATGTCTTCCTCCTCACTAATCTTTGGATACTGCAGAGACTGGGTGCTCTATCAGTAGCTGTATCTTCATTTAGTCCAAAGCTTCTAAACTAGAAAGAATTAGGGCAAATCCCAAAGAGTAACTTAGCCTCGGTGGTTAGATGTTAATGCTCAAAGACAAACTAATGAGCCTGTGGACACGGAGGGGGAGAGTGTTACGGGTTGAAAGGGAAATGTCACCTGTATGTTTGTGTGTTTGAACACTTGGTTTCCAGCTGATGGTACTGTCTGGAAAAGCTGCAGGAATTCTCTGAGTCAGAAGCTTCCTGGAAGAAGTGAGTAACTGAGAACCGGCTTTGAAGTTTCATGTCCCAGCCTGACTTCCTCTAGGACCTCTGCTTCCTGCTTCAGGAAAGTGCAAGAAGGCAGAGGCCCAGCTGCTTGCTCTTCCCAGAGCTGCCTGCGGCCAAGTTTTCCTGCCACAGTGGACTGGATCCTCTTCAAGTATAAATGCTCCCTTTGTTAAATATTTTTAAAATTGAACAATGGAGCTAGAGAGATGGCTCAGTAGTAAGAGCACCAGTTGCTCTTGCAGAAGACCCAGGTTCAATTCCCACACAGTCACTAAACCATCTGTAACTCCAATTCCATGGGGTCTGACTCTTCTGACCTCAGCACACAAGTGATCTACAGGCATGCAGGAAAAACAGTTATACACATAAGACGTTTTTAAAATTTTAACTGAACAAGACAATGGCTAACAGGCCACCATACTCAGGAACCTAAGTTTCAGGTGAAGAATGTCCCCAACTTTCTTCCTTTTCCTCTAATCTATTCCACTCCTTGAAAACACTCATTGAAACAACACAGAATGGAGCACCGTAGTTTCATTATGTGCTGAGTTTAACAGGGAAGCCTTCTGACACCTGGCTGTGGAAAGCAGACGCTCATAAGCCACAGAAGAGAATCATCAGAATAACCAGAGCCTCGTCCAAAGAATGGCCTTTCATGCATTGAAGGATCCCATCCAGAGAGTGAAAAGACTGGCCTAAGAACAGGAGCTGCCTTCGCAAGCTGAGTTGGATGAGAAATTAGTATCTGTAATATGGAATTAGCTCCCTCCACTCAACAATAAAAGGTTAAGAAACTCAATTAAAAATAAGCAAAGAATTTGGAAGTCTTTCTGAAGAAAACAAATGGCTGTTAGGAGCATGAAAAGATTCATGTTCAGCTGTATTTGTCATGGTGGAAATGCAAATCAAAGTCACCGTGACAGGCAGGGCCGTTCATCTTAGTGGTAACACACACATAAGGAAGGAAAGAAGAGAACCGGCCAGGCGGTGGTGGCACATGCCTTTAATCCCAGCATTTGGGAAGCAGAGCAGGCTGATTTCTGAGTTCAAGACCAGCCTGGTCTACAGAGTGAGTTCCAGGACACCCAGGGCTACACAGAAAAACCCTGTCTCGGGGGAAAAAAACAAACAAAAAAAGGAGAGAACCAACTCCTGCAGGTTGTCCTCTTATGTCTACACATACAAACATACCACAAATGAATGAATGAGTGAATGAATGAATATAAAACAAAGAAGAAGAAGAAATCATGATGACATAGACCTTAGTGTGTCTGTAATTTTTCTTTAAAGACCAGGCATGGTAGCTTATTTCTTCAAACCTAGCACTTGGGAGGCAGATCTCTGAGTTTGAGGCAACCTTGGACTACATAGCAAGTTCCATACCTGCCAGAACTACATAGTAAGTCTGGTGGAGATGGAAGCTGTTCACATCATGGCGGACCAGGAAACAATACAGGACCCAGGTGATCTTCAAAGGCCTAGCCCTGGTGATCTACTGTCACCAGCAAGGCCTCACCTCCCATATTTTCCATAGCCTTTCAAAATAGGAAGAATCATCAGCTAGGGGGACAAGCACTCCAAACCTAATTCTGTGGAAAACATTTCAGAGTCAACTATAATAGTTACCATATAACCCACCAGCTCAGCTTCCAGCTGTGTATCCAATGGAACTGAAAACATATGTCCAAATAAAAACTCATATACAAACGCCCACAGACATACCATTTATTTTTTTAAAAAATAGAGAAAAAACAAATATCCAGCAATTAAAAAAGATAAACTTTGGGGCTGGAGAGATGTCTCACTGGTTAAGAGCACTGACTGCTCTTCCAGAGGTCCTGAGTTCAATTCCCAGCAACCACATGGTGGCTCACAACCATCTGTAATGGAATCCAATGATGACCTCTTCTGATGTGTCTGAAGACAGCTACAGTGTACTCATTAGTATACATTAAATCAATAATATTTTTTTAAAAAGATAAACTTTATGTTGACACCAATCAAATATTATTCAGCTATAAACAGAAATGGAATTCTTATACATTATATGACATGGTGAAACTCAAAAGTAAAGAAGTCAGATACACAAGCCCACACACTGTGATTGCATCTATATTAAATCTCCAGAATGGCCAGTCGTGGGATGCAGACCATGAATTCAAATGGTTACCAGGAGCCAGGGGACAGGGAAATGCAGAGTGACCGCTCAGTGGGTCTGCCAATTCTTTTACGGGGATGAGATGCTCTGAAATTATACAGTGGTGATGGGCTCACAGCTTTCTGGATATACTAAAAATCACTGAAATGTGCACTTTTAAAGGGTAAATTTTATGGTATGTGAATTATATCGTAATAGAAAATTTTAAGCCAATAAGTTAAATATTTTATATGTCTCTAAGGAGACCAAACCACTTCAAATTTGGTATCTCAAGACATGACCTTTGACTGATTTTCTCCCTCCGGGTTGATGGTCTTTGACAAAAAACCCATCCTTGGTCTGAGAGGGTCGTATTTCAGGCGGGCTCGTATCCCAGGGCAAGGACTAGATTGACTAAAGCTAGTAAGGCTTTAGGTTAGGACATCAAAGAAGGAAACTAATGAGACCATGTGAAAAGCCAGGTGTGACAATTAGAACGGATCGCTCAACCAGAAACAGAAGCTCTAGTGTGTGCCCTTCTTGTCATAAGAAGGCAGCTCACCAGTCAGTGACCCATGAGACAAAGGGCCCCGGCCTTCTGGGAAAATCCCATCCTAATCCTAAGGTGATGGACAGCCCAAGTATTTAGTGAGCTTAACCAGGACCCCTAAGAAGGACCTGAAGTTGAAATTATGACTAAGGCTTCATAATGACTAGTAAATATGGTGTGTTGGGTTTATAAGGCTGACATGTATCTCCTGATTTTCAAAAGCAAGAAGATGTGTGTAAGAGACAGATGAATTTCTGAGTTCGAGGCCAGCCTGGTCTACACAGTGAGTTCTAGGACAGCCAGGTCTACAAAAAGAAATGCTGTCTCAAAAAAAAAAAATGTGTGTAAATATGCAGGTATGTGTATGTGTGTGGTACTAGATTTTAACAAAGAAGAAAAAATAGAATTTTCAATAAAAGGTGCTCAAATAATGAGATGTTTGCATGCAAAAACTAAAATAAATTTTAATCCTGATCCTCATACCATATATTATATGAATGATAAAAATTAAGATAGGCTGGGCAATAGTGGTGCATGCCTTTAATCCCAGCACTTGGGAGGCAGAGGCAGGTGGATTTCTGAGTTCAAGGCCAGCCTGGTCTACAGGGTGAGTTCCAGGACAGCCAGGGCTACACAGAGAAACCCTGCCTTGAAAAACCAAATTAATTAGTTTATTAAAAATTAAATTAAAATAGACCACAGATCTGAATGTAAAATCTAAAATCAAGCAAACCAAAAAAACTTCTAAAAAATATATTTAAAAAATATGGCAAATATGACTTAGATGTTTCATCAAAACAATCTATAAAAGGGAAACTAAATAAATTGGGCTTCACCAAAAATCGAAATATTTGCTCTTTAAACGATACTAGAGTCGGGCCGTGGTGGCACACACCACTAATTTCAGCACTTGGAGAGGCAGAGGATGTCTGTGAGTTTAAGACCAGCCTGGTCTATAGATCGAGGGATACACAGAGACAGATACCAGGGCAGCCAGGGACACAGAGAAATCCAGTTTCAAACCCCACCACCCAAGAAAACGATAACACTAGAGAGAATGGGCAGATAAGCCACAGCTGGAAAAAAAGTTTGCTGTGCGTGTACCTGATAAGGCTAATCTATAGAAGATATACAAACTAAGATCTCAGCAATAAGAAAGCAAACATACGATTTTTTTCAAACACACTATCTTTAAAGTAAGATAGAGTCAAACACCTTGGCAAAGAAAGTAGATGCAAAATAGGCTCAGAAGAAAATGATCGATACAGTCAGTCATTAGAAATACAAATCGGCACACCGTGAGGAGCTACCTCATACCAACGTAACGCTTAAAGGCAACACAGGTGTTAATGGAAGTTAGAGCGGTTGGGAGTTTCATAGCACGCACAGTCTGAAAATAGTTGGGCAGGTGCTTCAAAAGTTTTACCTGGGGAGCTGGAGAGAGGTCACGCGGCCTGTAAAGCGCTTGCTGAGCAACGGTAAGGACCTGAGTTTGATCCCCAGCACTGACACAGAAAATGAGATGTGGTGGCCCACGCATGTAACCCAAGCCTGGAGGGGAGAGACAGGCAAGGTCCCTAGGGCTCGCTGCCCACCCAGTCACACCTACTCGGCCAGTTTCAGGTCAGTGAGAGACTCTCCTAAAAAACAAACAAAACAAACAAAACAAAACAAGGTAGCAGGTCCAGAAGAAGGGCACCCAAGGTTGACCTTTTGCCTCCACACACATTTACACATTTGTATACCTGTGCACACACCAACATGCACACAAATCCATGCATAAGCACTCCCACACAACAAGAGCCTGGAATCTCTGCACTTGAGAGACTGAGCAGAGAGATCACCGTGAGTCTCCGAGGTGGTACTCATTTTGAAGACCTGAAGAGGTGACGAAGAATAGCTCAGTTGGCCTCTACACAATATAAAGACAAGACGTGTTTCCCTTTATGAAGAATGAACTGCCCACAAAAGAATTCTCTGAGTTGAAGATGGGCGAGTGACGGTCCAAGAAAGGGGTGGTCCTCAGCCAGAAAACAGCTTTATAAATTACATTAATCTCCTATTAAGACTCTGGAAGCATCACTTACAAATCTTAGTTGTCCTTTATAGCATTTTTGGAGAGAAGCCTTACAGTACAGCAGTGTTAGCAGAATTGGAAATTTGAAAAGGCTTTATTTAGGGCTTGCCCCTCGATAATGTCAAAAGTGCCCAGTAGCTCTGGTGAATACTGTTGGGGCTGCGCTATGATTGTGTGTTTAGCGATCACCTCTCCCAAGTCAGAAGCAGTCGTTCGAACCCAGTATTAGATCATCTGGGGTCAGATGTCAGTTTGCTTAACAGCAAGGTGGCCTTGAATACGTTATTTTACCTCCATGTGCCACAATTTTCTCATCCTTAAAGTAAGATAGCACCTGACTGATGGAGCTAATTTTCAAAATTAAATATGGCAATACATAAAAAAGCACTTCAATCAATATCTGACCCATCAAAATCGATTGGTAAATTTCAGTAATTAGCTTGAGAGTTCCCTCCAGGGCAGAGTTTAAGTCTTAGAGGTGGTTTTTAAGGTTTTTAAGTTCTCCAGGGGCCCATGAAGTGTTTGGAGCTTGGATGGTCTCAAGAAAGAGCTGGATGGATAAGAGTAAATTTTGTTCCTAACGTCTGCCATTTTGTTCCTCACATCTAAGTTGCTTTATTGCTAGTGTGGTGGGCCACTGTAGGGTTATGTGCCCCTGTCCGCCACTGGGTACAGCCGCTTGAGATGTCAGAACGCCCAGGATTTTGACAGTGCGTATGCCACACCTCGGGTGGTTGAACTGTAGGGAAGCTCAAGAGGAACTGCTCCGGGGAGGGAAAGCACTGTCTGAGATGCTGGAGAGCCCGAGCTGGTTCGGGAGTCCGCGGACCTGCAACGAGGCTGGGGCCGTGGGGTTCTCAGGCTCCAGGTCCACTCACGGTCCACTGCCCTGCAGGCCATTTTACCCAGACCTGCCTGAGAAGCTGGCACCACTAATAATGGCCCTCCTTCCCACCATGACCACAGCTACCACTGTAATCAGTTTGCAGTTATTGAAGATCATAGTGCAACGATGAAGAGCAGAGAGGCAGAGATGTTTGATGGAGCCACACCCTGTACTGCATCTTGCCACCATGAAACAGAGACAAGGGCTAGCATCTAACAACAGTGTCCAAGAGAGCTGCAGACAAACCGCTGCCTCGAGATTCAGGAAGCCCCATCTGGAATCAGTCCTCAACCTAGCACTCAGAATGATCCTGCTAAAATCTCTATTAGGTCATGTCACTCTGCACAAATCCCATTTCTCTTCTTGTTTGTAGCAAATCCCAAGAGTCCCACAGTAGCCCAGTAGTCATGTCCACCCTCTCCCAATTCATCCCTTACTCCGGGTCTTCTTGCATAGGCTACTCCAGCCCTTTTGTTAGAACTGGCCTTACTGCAACTCAAACATCCCAAAGGGCTCTTGCTTGGATTAGAGTCTTTACACTTAACCTTCCTCTGTCTGCCTGCTTTCCCCCAGAAATTCATCAATTCTCTCTTCAAAGACCTTCTCATCAAAGAGGCCTTTTCTGTCCTTTTGTCTAAAACTCCCTAAGAGTGAGGACTTTATCCAGCGCATTCCTCCCCACCTCAACTAGCCAGGGTGTGGCACGGCAGATACAGAGTCCTTATCGACTGTCTAGGTGAATCAAACCCTGCGACTCATCTGTCTCCTGCTTGCTTCCCTTCCAAGGCAAAGTCCTCCCTAAGGGGAGACTTCTCCAGGAGTGAACTGTGCCCAAAGATGGCTCCTTGACCGGAAGCAGGATGAGGAACACAGAAGCAAACCATTGGAGGAGAGAAGGAGGCAGCTGACTAGAATTCTCTGCTGGACAGGCTGAGGCTCCCTGGCTCCGTACAGTGAATTGTGTTAGTCTGGGCTTCCAAGGCAAGGTCTAATGTGTCAATGTCCAAACAGCCTAAATATCCATCATATGATTGTTAAATGGGTATAATGAAGGGGACACAGAATTATTTAAAAAAAAAAAAAAAGCAAGAAGAAAGGAAACCCTGTTGTCGTGGGGTTTCCAACCTTTTGACATTGAAATATGACACTGTTACCAACAAATGTGTTGGGTCACATTCTTTTCTGTTTTAGATTTATTTATCTTATTATTTTATGTGCAGGAGTGTTTTGCTATGCACATGCCTGGTGTGCTCTCAGAGTTCAGAAGACAGTGTGAGAACCCCTGACACTGGCGTTACAGACTGCTGTAAGTCACCCTGTGGTCAAACCCAGGTCCTCTGCGAGAGCAATTAAGTGCTCTTAACCCCTGAGCCATCTCTCCAGCATCAGTTTTAATTCAGTGCACATTTCTGTTTAATGACTTTTTCTTTTTTTAAACAGGATCCCACTATATAAAGCTGGCTTGCTTTGTAGGTCAGAATGGCCTTGAACTCAGAGATCCATCTACCTCTGTCTTCTACACACTAGGACTAAAGCATGGGCCACCATACCTGGCCACATTCTCCAGACTCATGTGGCCCAAGGGCTGAAAGTTGGACATGCCTGAATCATTGATGAGGTTTTTTTCTCAGAATATACATTTTAAACAAGTTCCTCGGGCAATTACTGTCCTTTTAGTTTTGTTTTAAAACATGACTTTACTCTGAGGCCCAGGCTGCCCTTGAATTCATAAATTCTCCAGGCTGCCTCCTGGGGGCTCAGTTTACAGGTGTGCACTACTACACCCAGACATCCAGCTCTTCCTGTGAACTAAAGGAGAGTCTTAGAAAGGATATTAGAGTCTCAGTAAAGCATGAGGCTACACATTAAAGCGGAAAGACTGCCGGGCAGTGGTGGCGCACGCCTGTAATCACAGCACTCTGGGAGGCAGAGGCAGGCGGATTTCTGAGTTGGAGGCCAGCCTGGTCTACAGAGTGAATTCCAGTACAGCCAGGGCTACACAGAGAAACCCTGTCTCAAAAAAATAAACAAAAAAATAAAAAATAAAATAAAAATAAATAAATAAAACGGAAAGACACAAGCTATCATGGCCTAACAGGCTTGGGTTCAAATCCTGTCACTACTTCTTATATGTATAGCATCCTGCTATTACTTGTTCCTGAGATCCTAGGACCCATTTCTAGTTAAAGCAGAAAGCTGTGCAGATTCTGTTAAGACACTGAGATGGCTGAATAAGTACACATTGCACTTGGAACAATAAGTGCTTAATAGCGGCAATTCACTATTATTATTCATCTGTGTGTGGAGTCGTTTCCTACCTTCCAACTTTATGTGGGTTCTGGAGATCAAACTCGGGTTGTTTGTGTAGCAAACGCCTTTACCTGCTGAGCCATCTTGCCCGCTCCTGATTACTGTTTGTTACAGCCTCTATATTTTATGAGTGCTTAAAAATCCCTATAAAATGTTTTCTTTCCCTACCCCCACTCTCTCTCTCTCCCCCTCTCCCTCTCTCCATACACACACACACACACACACACACACTGGCATCACAGAGGTAAAAGCATACAGTTGGAAGAGCCTATTGTGCGAATAGAAAACCCCCTTGCATCCTCCCTAGAGGGCCTCTTCTCTTCTCTGGAGTAGACCCGAGGACACATTTTGCTCTTAACTACCATTGATTATTAATAACAAATCCATATTTTTTTAGAGTCTTCACTCTACCACAGTTCTCACATGCGTTATTTGAAGGACTGAAGCTTGAGAAGGTGCCAGAGCAGAGCGAGTAGTCTGTCTATGAGACGATTGTTGCACCTGGATTCAGAATCAACAGTGTGCCCAGTCCATCAGGAAACCATCCCGCTCATCAGGACCTTAGGACTGCAAGCTCGAGGACAGAGGAGAGAGAAGCAGAGGCCTCACAACCCTTTGGCTTCCTGTCCTTCCCGGAACTACCAGGGCTCTGATGAAGAGCAAGAAGTGGCTGAAGTTGATCTCTCTCCATTATAGCACAGCAGCAACCCGGTCTGCTCAAGACTGCCAGCCTTCCACAACTCCACAGCCCCACCTGCTGGACGCTGCCTTGCACAGCAGGGCCATTCACCGCCTGCTCTAATAGCTTGCTGCTTCCCCAGAATCAACCTCTGCTCTGGGAGCCACCAAGCACTCAGTTACTTTCTTAATCTTACTTAAGTCTCGTTCTATGCTGTTTTGTGAACGCTGCACACTCAGAACTTTAGATTCTCCCAGGTGGTACTCGGGGGACACAGCCCTGCCCTGCCCTGCCCTGCCCTGCCCTGCCCTGCCCTGCCCTGCCCTGCCCTGCCCTGCCCTGCCCTGCCCTGCCCTGCCCTGCCTGGATGCAATGGGAAAGAAGAACAAACTGCCCACTCAGCCAGATGGAAAGAATTGAGACACTGGCCAGGGAACTGCTGTAAGTTCATAACTAACTTCATTGTATCCCTTACTCTGCTTTTAAGCAGATGGAGAAGGGAAAGCCCAGAAAATCAAAGTGTGCAGCCATAGAGAAGAGACTTGATTTCTTCCATCCTTTGTGGGTCCGTTGACGCCGCTCCCACTGCAGACGCATGTGGACAACCGCAGACGAAAGCTCAACCTCTGTACTCTCAGGCCTTCATGGAGTCGCCCACTGGTGTCCCCTGTGCATCTTCTCATCCATTTGTTTTCTGATTATGTTCTTCAAGCCGTTGCTCCCTCCCATTGCTGAGTCCTGACCTCCCCACCCACGGACGGGACCGGGTCCTCGCAGCCCTCCTCAGGACGCGGTTCTCTCTCCCACACGAGTTCTGCTTTCCTACCAGGGAGGAAATACCCGGAGTCAGCATCCTCCCAGCTCACCTCCCGCCCCTGCCAGATCCACATCGTCTCTCTTCTATGTCACTCAAAGCTCTCTGTGTGCTAAATGGTGCAAGATTAGCCTCTTCTGGTCGTTGTAACTGACCCTGGGCCACATCAGCTGACAACCTCCCCACTGACCACGAGTATCAACTGTCACCATCATCCAGAGACAAAGTGCAAAGCCCACCCACCTGACACCCAGTCTTCTCTCAGTATCCCCTCTCCTCCGCTCCCCTCCACCCGCTCCTCCTCTAAAGGCCCTCAATGGCCCACACCTCTCCCATGGTAAGCACTAACATCTCAATTAAGGCTACAAGCTACCCATGGTCCTCTTCTTCCCACTTTCCCGCCCTGAC
Source organism: Apodemus sylvaticus (assembly GCF_947179515.1). Classification (NCBI taxonomy): domain Eukaryota; kingdom Metazoa; phylum Chordata; class Mammalia; order Rodentia; family Muridae; genus Apodemus; species Apodemus sylvaticus. Next base: position 58,786,775 of record NC_067475.1, read on the forward strand.
CTCCCAGGCTTCCAACACTTTAATCCTTTCCCTGTCTCCCAGTTTATCCTCTCTTTCCAACCCTTAGGTGTGTCTTTCAAACCCCAACGTAAAATGCAGTCATGATAGCACATGCCTTTCATCTCATTTCTCAGGGGACAGAGTCAGGCAGATTTCTGTACGATCAAGGCCAGCCCTCACTACATAGTGAGACCCAGTCTCAAACAAACAGGAAAGTCTAAGCCTCTGAGCAGTATCTTCAATGATCCCTCATCCCGTCCCTCAGCTCCCTTTGCTCCCTTTGTCTTCCAGGCATAAGCTCTAGAAAACCCAGACCCCAGAGTCAGTCGGTCAGTTCTCCCACCCAGACCCCAGAGTCGGTCAGTTCTCCCACCCAGACCCCAGAGTCGGTCAGTTCTCCCACCCAGACCCCAGAGTCGTCGGTCAGTTCTCTCACCCAGACCCAGAGTCGGTCAGTTCTCCCACCCAGACCCCAGAGTCGGTCAGTTCTCCCACCCAGACCCAGAGTCGGTCAGTTCTCCCACCCAGACCCCAGAGTTGGTCAGTTCTCCCACCCAGACCCAGAGTCGGTCAGTTCTCCCACCCAGACCCCAGAGTCGGTCAGTTCTCCCACCCAGACCCCAGAGTCGGTCAGTTCTCCCACCCAGACCCCAGAGTCGGTCAATTCTCCCACCCAGACCCCAGAGTCGGTCAGTTCTCTCACCCAGACCCCAGAGTCAGTCAGTTCTCCCACCATTTGCCTTGCACTTAAGCCTGGGCTTTGTATTCCAGATAGAAAAACAAACGATATTCTTGCACTAATTTGTCCCCTAGTACATTTCTTAAAAGGCCATTACAAACCCATCTGATTCTCGTCTCTCACCAGGCTGTCTGGCCCTTTCCTTGATGAGTAAAATTAAAGTCAAGAGTGGCTAGGGAGATGGCTCAGTAGTTAAGAGCACTTGTTGTTGTAAAAGACCCACATTCAATTCCCAACACCCTCGCTGCAGTCCACAACCATCCATAACTCCAGTCACAGGATACACACGATACACAGACATAGAAGCAAGCAAAATACTAGTACACATAAAATAATAATAACAATGACGATGACGACGATGGCGATGATGATGGTGGTGGTGAAGATGATGGTGATGATGAAGATAAATCCAAGAACTTGGTCTTTGTTCTTGCCCTTGCCACAATCTCTACACTCAAAAGATGACCCTCTATCAGAGTCAGCCTCTCAGCTTGGGCCTAAATCCTCCTCTTCCATGACAGAGCTGTAACTGGGTGATGGAATACCTACCTAATATGTTTGAGTGATCCTCAAACTCAAGATTCCCCTGCCTCAGCCTCAGTCCTCGTAGAGATGTCACCATGGTAAGATTGCTACCACAAAAATAATGGCTTAGGCAATGGGAATCAATGTTCTGGGGTGTGGAAGAAACAGCATTGAGGGAAGGGCCAGATGCTACTTACTGGACACCATGTGTTGCTAGCCAGAGCCTGCTGTGTCAGCTACAGGAGTTTTACAAGAAGGACACTGCAAAGCTTTGCCTGCCTGTGTTCCTTCAGTGCCCTCCACTGACAAAGTTTAACACTGAACCAGACAGCAAGGAAGAAATAGCTTCAGGACCCAGCTCTGCCACATGTGCACACGTGGGGGCCAGAGGGCGACACTGGATGCACGTGGGGGCCAGAGGGCGACACTGGATGCACGTGGGGGTCAGAGGGCGACACTGGATGCAGTGGGGTCAGAGGGTGACACTGGATGCAGGTGGGCACCAGAGGGCGACACTGGATGCACGTGGGGGTCAGAGGGCGACACTGGATGCAGGTGGGCACCAGAGGGCGACACTGGATGCACGTGGGGCCAGAGGGTGACATTGGATGCGCGTGGGGGCCAGAGGGCGACACTGGATGCACATGGGGCCAGAGGGCGACACTGGATGCAGTGGGGTCAGAGGGCGACACTGGATGCAGTGGGGTCAGAGGGCGACACTGGATGCACGTGGGGCCAGAGGGCGACACTGGATGCACGTGGGGGTCAGAGGGCGACACTGGATGCAGGTGGGCACCAGAGGGCGACACTGGATGCACGTGGGGCCAGAGGGCGACACTGGATGCGTGTGGGGGCCAGAGGGCGACACTGGATGCACATGGGGCCAGAGGGCGACACTGGATGCAGTGGGGTCAGAGGGTGACACTGGATGCAGTGGGGTCAGAGGGCGACACTGGATGCACGTGGGGGCCAGAGGGCGACACTGGATGCACGTGGGGGCCAGAGGGCGACACTGGATGCAGTGGGGTCAGAGGGCGACACTGGATGCACGTGGGGGTCAGAGGGCGACACTGGATGCACGTGGGGGCCAGAGGGCGACACTGGATGCAGTGGGGCCAGAGGGCGACACTGGATGCACGTGGGGGTCAGAGGGCGACACTGGATGCAGGTGGGCACCAGAGGGCGACACTGGATGCACGTGGGGGTCAGAGGGCGACACTGATGCAGGTGGGCACCAGAGGGCAACACTGGATGCACGTGGGGGTCAGAGGGCGACACTGGATGCAGGTGGGCACCAGAGGGCGACACTGGATGCAGTGGGGTCAGAGGGCGACACTGGATGCAGTGGGGTCAGAGGGCGACACTGGATGCACGTGGGGCCAGAGGGCGACACTGGATGCAGTGGGGTCAGAGGGCGACACTGGATGCACGTGGGGTCAGAGGGCGACACTGGATGCAGTGGGGTCAGAGGGCGACACTGGATGCACGTGGGGCCAGAGGGCGACACTGGATGTATGTAGGGTCAAAGGGCGACACTGGATGCACGTGGGGCCAGAGGGCGACACTGGATGCAGTGGGGTCAGAGGGCGACACTGGATGCACGTGGGGCCAGAGGGCGACACTGGATGCACGTGGGGCCAGGGGGCGACACTGGATGCACGTGGGGCCAGAGGGCGACACTGGATGCACGTGGGGGCCAGAGGGCGACACTGGATGCAGTGGGGTCAGAGGGCGACACTGGATGCACGTGGGGCCAGAGGGCGACACTGGATGCAGTGGGGTCAGAGGGCGACACTGGATGCACGTGGGGCCAGAGGGCGACACTGGATGCACGTGGGGCCAGGGGGCGACACTGGATGCACGTGGGGGCCAGAGGGCGACACTGGATGCAGTGGGATCAGAGGGCGACACTGGATGCACGTGGGGCCAGAGGGCGACACTGGATGTATGTAGGGTCAGAGGGCGACACTGGATGCACGTGGGGCCAGAGGGCGACACTGGATGCAGTGGGATCAGAGGGCGACACTGGATGCACGTGGGGCCAGAGGGCGACACTGGATGCAGTGGGATCAGAGGGCGACACTGGATGCACGTGGGGCCAGAGGGCAACACTGGATGTATGTAGGGTCAGAGGGCGACACTGGATGCACGTGGGGCCAGAGGGCGACACTGGATGTATGTGGGGTCAGAGGGCGACACTGGATACACATGGGGGCCAGAGGGCGACACTGGATGCACGTGGGGCCAGAGGGCCACACTGGATGTATGTGGGGTCAGAGGGCGACACTGGACGGCCTTCTTTGTTGCCCTCCGCCTTTTTTTTTCCTTTTTGATTCAAGATCTTTCACATAACCTGAAGTTGGCTGATTCAGCAGGTCCGGCTGGGCGACACACTTCAACAATCAGCCTGCTCAGACTCTCCCTGTCCCAACCCACCCGCTACACTCGCACCCAGCATTTATAGTCATGGCCACATGGCTGCGTTTGCAGGTGGGATCTGAGGATCTGAACCCAGGACGTTATGGTTGTGCAGCACTGCACTGTCTGAGCTGTCTTCCCAGACCCTTTTCCTTCTAGCCAAGCTGCTGGGAAATGCCTGCTATCGTCTTCCATTCCCTGCCCCTTTAATGCGCCAGCACAGCTCTGACCGCCGCTCTCCACGGAAAGCTCCATAGTCCAACTCTTCCATGAAATGCACAGCGTATTATTTAACTTTGAATTTTTTATTTATTGCATGTGTGTGGATGTTTTACCTGTATGCAGATCTGTGTGTCCCGTGTGTGCCTGGTATTGACAGAGGCCAGAAGGTGGCTGTAGATTCCCTAGAACTGAAGTTACAGATGGCTGTGAGCCACCATCTTACAGGCCCCAGAAATCAATCCTGGGTGCTCTAGAAGAGCAGCCACTGTTCGTAACCTCTGAGCTATCTCCCCAGCCCCAATAATTTTTATCCTTACCCTTTTTCATTTGGTAATTTTGAAGGATTTTGCATTGAGAACAACTATAGTCATTCTTTGGATTCTGTGGCATTCCTCATGATAAACTATATATCATTTGCTCAAAATTCTCCTCCTTTTGATGTGGTTCATTATGGACACTGTCCTCACTGACCTTTGACCTCTACATGGGACTTGTATCAGCTAGCAGGTGACGTATGAAAGAGAAGTGACAATGTGATCAGTGCCAAAAAGAAGCTCTAAGACAACTGCAGGCGTCTAGCCACCTCCTCACAACCCGTCCTTCAGCAGCACAAAGCAAAGAGCCAAGTAGCTGCTTCTCTACAAAGCCTGAGTCCAGACTGGGCCACATGGACCAGACCTAAACAATCCCACAGCCAGAGGCCCCAGAGCTGACCACCCACCAGAAACACAGAGCTAACAACCACTGCTTAAGACAGTAGGATTCAGTGAAGCAGAAAAAACTAAGAGACCCGCAACTAGATGCGTTATTTAATGGAGGGGATACAAGTTGAGAATATCCAGAATGAAGAACCAGTGATCTTAAAATAACGTTTAATATACAGATTCCATAAAAGACAAATGACCAAAGCTGACACAGAAAAATTAGAAAACACAAGGAGCCCTTTACCCCTGCCCCAGGTATATTGATTTGCTTTTTGAAAAATTTTTATACAAAACTGGGGTAAATACATACTTGAGATACCAAGCCTTTAGTTCAGTCCCCAGCTCCTCAAAACAAAAATTTTCTATAAGAAACTCCCTAAGTCAAACAGCTTCATCAACGAATACTGCCTCTCACAGCAGAAGAAGAGGTAATTTAATCCGTCAGTAGTCACACGCTGCCATTAGAACCTAATAAACACATAACAAGAAGGTAAAACTGCATCAGCACCTCCCAGAAATATTGATACAATATCCCTAATAAAACAGTCATATCTGGAAGAAGCACTATATATGAAAGGATTTTTGAAAGAATTTTAGAAGATTAAAGATCAAAAAGTTTCTCAAAAGCACAATATTTAGTCAAATAATCACCATGGTCTGCTACATCAAGAGAATAAAAGAGACAGGTATATGATTATCTCAACAGATTAAGAAAAAATTAGCGACTGTCCAGAGTAAGGCTCTCTAGGAACAGGATAGAAAAGATTTTCTTGCCTGGCGGTGGTGGCGCACGCCTATAATCCCAGCACTCTGGGAAGCAGAGGAAGGCAGATTTCTGATGAGGCCAGCCTGATCTCTAAAGTGAGCTCGACAGCCAGGGCTATACAGAGAAACCCTGTCTCCAAAAAAAAAAAAAAAAAAAAAAAAAAAAAAAAAAAAAAAGGCAAAAAAGAAAGGAAGGAAGGAAGGAAGGAAAGAAGAAAGAAAGAAAGAAAGAAAGAAAGAAAGAAAGAAAGAAAGAAAGAAAGAAAGAAAGAAAGAAAGAAAGAAAGAAGGAAAGAAAGAAGGAAGAAAGGAAGGAAGGAAGGAAGGAAGGAAGGAAGGAAGGAAGGAAGGAAGTAAAGAAAAGAAAAGAAAAGAGAAAAGAAAAGAAAAGAATTTCTTGACGCAATTAAGGACCTACAGAAAGCCACATGCCACACAATTGTTAGGAACTGAATACTCTCCATTCTAACAACAAGAACAAGGCCGGAAAGTCTTTTCTTTACATTTTCTTCAACACTGTGTAAAGTTCCTAGGACAGGAAGGAGCGAAAGAGACAGAAAGGCTGGCAGAGACCCAAAGAGACTGCAAGAACTGAACTTTCTGCTCTCACAGCATGGTCATGCTTGTAGAAACCCCTAAGGAATCTGCTGCCAAGACTGCACAAAACAAGGTCAAATGTCAAAAGCACTTATTTTTTTTTTTACTATAAATGAATAATTAGAATTTTTAAACTTAAATACAATTTATAACAGCACCGGGACTTCTAATCCTGACCAAGATGGAGTAATAGGGACTACATGTACACACACTCCCACTTGAAACAACTACTCCAGATAAAATATATGAAGCAAGTTTTCAGACTTTAGCAGCTCAGATGTGGATCCTAAGCGACAGGCCGCAGGGTTGGGTACCGTAGCTTTCTTGGACTGTGGCAGGAGCAAGTTTCCAAGTGTTTGTCTAAGAAAGGGGAATCCCCAAATACCTCTCCATTCAAGATATCAGACAAGCCAGGTCAGCATTCAGAGATAAAGAGATATCCAGGGATCCAGGGAAGGTCTCCATCAATGCTGACCTGCATTCGCACGAAGAAGCCAGAAGCCGCCGCAGAGGACTAGCTGGCCTCTCTTTCCCCAAATCCAGATAGATATCAATGATAGCCAAGGAGCAACTCCCTAGATGTTGAAGGCCTGGGTTCCAGAGTCTCACAGCTAAGCTTCCAAATCCAGAGGCTTAAGGCTCTAAGCCTCGAGGATGAGAGGTTTACAGCTCCCTGCTTTCTAAGCTGGAGGCGTCTTACTCCAGGTGCTCCAGGCTTTCGGCTTAGAGTGCCAACACTTGACAGCAATCGGTAGAGCCCTGGGCTTCAGGTCCGGGGACTCCCAGGTCTCCAACGCACAGCAGCTCTCTCAAACTCTTCTGGCATCTGGGGATGGCTCATAAACCTAGACTCCTTCCCTTGTCTTCCGTAGTCTCCGCTTCTCCATCATCTCTTACCTTCTCGCTATTTCCAAGGTCCTTCGTAGTTCTATGCATTCAGAGTCTGCTGCAGCTCAGGGCGTTAGGCATCACAGCACTTCGCTCTCTGGGACTCTTGGCTTCCTCTTTGGTGTGATACCTTCAAGTTTTGTTATCAAGCCCTTCAGCCCCTGGTAACTCTAGAATTCTCCTAGACCTCCACTGCTGTAGCTAGGAAAGTCTGAGGTTTTATCTGCTCTTCATGCTCAGCCTGTTGTTTTGCCCATAAGTGGACAAAAGACCACTCAGAAGAAGCCTTTTTTAAACCTAATATTCCCACATGACGGTGGGGAATGGGGGGTCACTGAGCAGTCACTAGTGTGTGTCGGGGGTGCTCAGTACTCGGGAAGGACCCCTCCTAGACTAAGATGGACCGTGGAGAAGCTGCATGGGGGACAGGGTTGCGGCATGCTTGTTCACAGACTATAATTTTGTCACTCACTGCCCTAATTTCCAACTCCACCAATCACAAACCTTACATGTGGATCAGCCATGAGCCTTGATTGGGAACCAATCGGATTGCTCGCTTCGGCAGCACATAGACTAAAATTGAGAACCAATCAGAAGCCTTACATTTCGCCAGTCCACGGCTTTTGCTGAGGTGCTGAGGATGTGCTGAGCTGAGAAGAGTCACCAGGTGACTAGGGCCACCTGCTTGTCTCGTTTGGCATGGGGTCTACAGACGTTGGTGGTCCTGACTGGAGCAGGGTTCCCAAAGCAGGAGTCGCCACTGCGGCGGCGGGCGGGCGATCCTTTGCAGCTAGAGTGGGATGTTCAAAGAAGCGGGCTGGTTGCTTCTCCTCACTCAGCCAACAGGCTGAAGGAAGAGTCTGTCAGCTGCCAAACCCACGGTCAGAACAACCGGCCTCAAACAGTATTTCTCACTTGAAGAAAAAAATAAAGATTAAAAAGTGCTTACTTTCCGGGGTTGGAGACACGGCTCAGCCAGGAAGAGCCCCTGTCGCTCTTGCAGAAGCTCCAGGTTCAATCCCCAGCGCTCAAGTGATGATTCTGTCATCCCTAACCCGGGCCCCAGGGGATCAGATGACGGCTGTGGATGCTGAGCACATACATACCTGGAACATACTTGCATGCAGAAATACTACTTTCATAGAAAAACGATAGATCTCATTTTTTAAAATGTAAGTGATTATTCACCACCACCACGACCTCTGTAAGTGTTGGCGCTCTGAAGGGAAAGACTTCCCCTACAGAAGGATCACAACTCCACAAAGCCATGCTGCACAGTAAATCTCACATGGGAGATGTATTGGGAGGGAAGAGTCCAGGAGTCGCTGCCTCTGCTCCCAGTAGAAGCAGCAGTGAAAGGAGCAGTAGGCGGGACTTATATAGGATTTCTTAGGGGGTGGAGGTTTTCAGGGTGAGGATTGATGGGTTGTCAAGCTTGGGGAGCCCAGGAATTGGTGGCTTTTTTTTCCCACTCCCTTTTCTCTGCATCAGGCCCATGGGTTAGGACAGGAAGACCTTTCACGCCTTATCGTGGATGCTCAGGGAAGCTGGAGAGGTCCTTGAGGCACCTCCTGAGGGTACCTCGCCACCATTGCCTAATAAGTGTACCTCTTGCCCCTGAGCAAGAGGCGTCTCTGCAACAGATGGAGACCATTATTGAAAAACACAACCGGTCAAAATGCAGAGAATGACCGACCGTGGAGCTCCAAGCCCCAAAAGCTACAGCTTCATCACATCATCCACACCTAAGGGTCAAGGAACACTGAGGAAGAAGAGGGCAGGGAAAGATCAGAAGAGCCAGGGGACCATAAAATCTGCTGTGAAATTGTGTCTCCTAGAAGTGATAGAGAATCCTCAGCAATATGGCTACCTAAACAAGGACAATATCAATAGACATAGAAGGAGGAAATCTCCCAAAGCCCTCTACCTAGGAGAACCACTGGAAACTAAGGAATGCTGTGTGCAGGAAGTGAGTTTCCCCAGATACGAGCTTCTTAATTGGCTATCCAATACTGAGTAGTCAATGTGTGTGTGTGTATGTGTGTGTGTGTATGTGTGTGTGTGTGCAATAATAATAAATGGATATGAAAGGGTAGAAAATAATACAGCTAACCCTAATGACCCCAAGAAGTGAGAAGTTTAAAATGCTATCTCGCTTTGTTAGAAACTAGGTAAAAGGTCACATTCCAGAGCCCGCCCTTTGTTTAGACCTAGCAGAAAGGCCTTGAATAGGTGATCCTGGCCCCACAGGGTAACTGGAAATGGGCTAAGCTTATTTGGCTTCTATAAACTGCTTATGCCATTACCCCTAGGCAGGAGTTCATGCAGCTATAGACATTCAAGAAAATAGGAAACTAATTGATCCACTGAGCAAGGGCTCCGATAATTTAAACTGATTGGCCTAAAAACTATGGAGTGGTACAAATCGATTGGCTCGCATTTCATGGGCTCTCCATGCTAAGAAATGATTGGTTTGTGATTCGTGGGCTCTCCATGCTAAGAAATAATTGGTTTGTAATTCGCGGGCTTTGTTGTAAACTTATAAAAGCTGTCACAATTCGGCACTCGTGTTCCACAGTCCTCTAACCCTGCGCGGTGTATGGCTGTGGAACCCAGAATTCTGGAATAAAGAAATCCTCATGTTATTGCATCGAGACCATTTCTCTCGAGTGATTTGGGTGTTGCCTTCTGGGGTGTGGGGTGCTGGGGCACCCTCGGCTTTTGGGGGGTCTTACAGATGCAGCAGGATATATAGATGCATATATATATATAATCTGTGTGTGTGCATGTAACAATAGCAATTAAAGAAAAATAGGCTGTAAATTTGAGAAAGACTAAGGAAGTGTAGGAGGGAAGACATGGAAGGGTTAGAGGGAGAAAAGGGAAGAGGAAAGTGATATAATAATATTTTAAGTGAAACAAAATTAAAGTGCTTGCAATAAAGATCTATCATGACACTTTCAACAGCATTTATAACTCCTAGCCAAATTCCTAAGGGAGAGTCTTTTGATTTGTCTCAAAGCTCTCAAAGTTAGAATAAAATTATATTTGAAAGGAATAGCTGGGTGGTGGTGGTGCACGCCTTTAATCCCAGCACTTGGGAGGCTGAGGCAGGTGGATTTCTGAGTTCAAGGCCAGCCTGGTCTACAAAGTGAGTTCCAGGACAGCCAGAGCTACACAGAGAAACCCTGTCTAGAAAAAAAAAAAATAGAGGGTTAGCCTAGCAACCTCCTGACCTTGGCAGAAAACCTCATAATCCACACGTTATCGTTTTTCTTTAGCAGGGCATCACCTTAGTGGGGAGCCATAGTAGCCAGAGACCAAAAATTACTGTAGTTAGACTTAAACAAAGAAAATCCAAAACATCAAGTAGTTTCCAGAAGCCTAATTATATCACAGATCAAAGCCCATTTATAGAGCATTTATAGAAACACAAGCTATCTGACACAAGACAAAAATACACGGTGTCTGGAATTCAGCCAAGATGTGGTTTCAAGGAGGGGAGGGCGGCCTCATAGGCTCGTCCGTTTGAATGTCTGTTTCCCAGTTCGTGGACCATCTAGGAGGACTCAGAGGCATGGCGTCGTGGAGAGGTATGTCCCTGGAGACAGGTTTCAGAAGCCCACGCCAGACCCAGGGTCTCAGCTACCGCTCAGACAGAGCCAGGCCTGCCTTTGTGCCAACATGCTTCCTGCAGTAAAGATATTGGACTAGTTAGCCCCCGGAAACTACAAGGAAGCCTCCTGTTCAATGCTTTCTTTTATAAGCTGCCTTGGCCGTGGTGTCTTTTTACAGCAATGGAACAGTAACGAAGACGGAAGAATTCTAGTGCACACAAATAAACAGGAAAAGATGAAATTAATTCATAATAGAGAGAAAGCAATGAAAGCTGGTCTAAAAGGGATGTGAGGGATAGAATTATTAGACAAAGATTTTAAAAGATGCTAAAACTACACCCATGTATTCAAGGAAACAACAGAAACCACATGTTAACTAAAAGTCATGGAAAGTTGTTTTGCGTGTGTGTGTGTGTGTGTGTGTGTGTGTGTGTGTGTGTGTGTGTGTATGTGTGTGTGTGTGTGTGTGTGTGTGTGTGTGTGTGCCTGGAGCCCACGGAGGCAAGAAAGGGCATCAGGAGGTCCCTGGAGCTGGAGTGACAGACAGTTGTGAGTGCTGTGTGGGTACTGGGAACCAGCCCGGGTCCTCTAGAAGAGCAGCTACTGTGTTTAACCACCGAATCTTCTCTCCTGTCTCAATAATACATTTATTTTTAAGTGTAATGGAGGCAAATCCACTGCACTGCACATAGTGTTACCAAGCTATGCTCTGCCTAGATGCTTAAACACCAGCTTAGCATGCTCAAGGCTCTGGCCTCAATCCTGAATTGGACTGAATTTTCTTTTCATCCGTTCTCTTGTTTCTTTCTCTGCCCCTCCCCCTCCCCTGCCACCTTCCGCTGTTTCCTGGAGAAAGGGTGAGAATGAAGTTGATGTGTGGCTCTGAATGGCACACAAGTGGCTTTCTCCCTCCCCTCTTCCACTGGGAACATGGCTACCACCATACCTGGGAACAGTCGGTGTTTCAGGCCGATATGTCCAGCTGTGGATGTGCTGTTATCTGATGGTGCATCTCTCTGGGAAGCCAGAAAAGGAAAAACTGTGTTTAGAAGGTATATTTTCTCCCTCTCCAGGTAAACGGGAAAAATGATCGAATTCAAATTGAATTGACCATGTGATAAAACTTCTGCCCACCAGGTGTTTATCCTGGCTCATAAAAACAACTATTTGAAAGAAATGAAAAAAACCACTCCCTGTTGGGGAAGCGAATGGAACCACATAGTTCTGAACAGTTTGAGGGAAAGCAATAAACCCAGGAGCAGACAGCAACTGCACGGCAAACAGGATCAGCACAGAATCCCTGAGGAATTTTTTCCAGATGAGGCCTCGGAGAGTCCTGAACCTCTAGAAACCCAGCCATACAATGGCATGCCTGCCATATACCTTCCACTGTCAAACACACAAGCCGCCCTGCTTCTGTGGGATGTGGGAGGCCTTCCCGCTGCCCCCACCCCCCCAGCACCTAAGCGTGTGTCTTCATTTCTGTTCCTGTTTGCCCCGGTACTCCAATCCACTGGACTTTCCTGCCCAGTTCTTTCTTTCTTCCTCTGTTATCCCAAATGATAAATACTCAGACTTTTACAGTCTGAAGAGTTTACTGCTAATCACTCAAGGAAAACAGGGACTAAGACCAACAAATATGAAGACACTTATTTACCTAACGATCCTTTATATGTGTGTGACCAAATGTCCCTCTGTCCCAAGGGCAGCCTGGCTCACACCTGTCCTCCTGCCATATTGTTAACAGCATCCCTCCACCCTCAGAAGTATTCATGTCTGTCACAAGGTAAAATACGCTATTTTATTCATACAGCACTTACTTTATTCCAAGATTATAAGGACAAACCTACTTAATCCCCAAAGCAATCCCATGAGGTAAGAAAGAAATATTTTTAAAAATAACAAAACCAAGGGATGGAGATGTCTTTAGGAGCTTGCCCAAGGCTACCCAGACAGCGAGTGTCTGAACCAGGATTTGAACTGAGGCCCTGGACAGTGTTCTTGCACTACGGTAGGTCCGATGGTTGAGCCTCACTGTCAACCTGTCTGGGTTTAGCATTGCCTCTGGGTGTGTCTGAGCGGATTTCTCAGGGGGCTTAACTAAGAAAGGAATACACACCTAAGATGTGGGCAGTGCCATACTGTGGGCTGAGGACCCACACTGAATGAAAATGAAAGGAGAAAGCCCAAACCCTTATAAAAAAAAAAATACAATTCACGCCAAAGGAGGGAGCCTGAACTGAGAATGCCCATGAAGGGGTGCCCACCTAGGGAAGTGTTTGCTCGGGGTTAAACACCAAGGCACTGCCAAAGCATTAGAGCTAGGGCACCACAGATGTCATCGTGAGCTGGCGGCCAAACTCACCAGCATTGTCCATGTGGTTTTGCAGGCATGCTAAGTGCAATGGTTAGGGGATTGTGACAGCTTAAACCAGAGTCTCGGAAAGTTGCCTGCGGAGGCCAGGCAATGTGTGGCTGACCAGATTCTCTGTGAGGATGCCCTGACAGGACATTGCAAGACCCTGTGGCAGTGAAACTGAAGTTGCAGCGGAGACTCCAGAATATTGCAGATGCCTGAACTGTGATGGGACTGCAAGGAAACTTCAGATGTGAAGTGGAACAGGCCTAAGAGAGAGGTTCCAAGCACTATAGGTGGCAAAGCTGGAAGGGTAAGAGGACCAAGGCCATTAGAGCCCAAATGATTCCATCATGGGACCCAGATGCCAGACAGAGCTGCAAGATTCAGTGTTGGCACTGTCTGATCTCAGTGTTGCTTTGGCTTCGTAAGTTCCTTACAGCGTCTCTCTATTCTTTCCTTTTGGAATGAGAATATTTATTTCTATGCTATCATTGGAGGTCTGTCATTTGTTTTGCTTTGGTTTTATTTAATGGGAGCTTACAGTAGTGAGATCGCCTTCAATCCCAGAAGAGACTGAGTTGGAGGCTTTTTTGAAATGGAAACTTCTAGTTTTGGAAAGTTACTTATGCCAAATGATGTTTTGCTGGGCAGGTGACAGGATGTCTTACTAAAGCAAACATGTGAAAAACTGTTTTCCTGAAGCAGACACAGGTGAAAGGATGTTTGGATATAGCAGGCACATGATGAATGAGTGTGATGAATGAGTATAACTATGACCCACAGACAGTGGGAGATGAGCACTGAGCTTTGGTTTGGTTTTCTCCGCCGCACTATTCTTCACTAAAGACTCAAAGGTATTGGTTCACCTCACAGAGCGTTATTGAACAAAACTTGTGATAACTGCTGCCTTTGAGAGAAACTTGACCAAGAACTGCTCATGAGGTTCCTATAGCAGCTTGTAGCTTCTGAGGCCTCGCCTCAGGCCTGTCGGCAAGGTTTCTTCAGGATTAAACTACAGCTGCCTAGTGTCTGCTTACTGAAACAATAGGACTGTAGCTGCCGGTTCATGCCTGGTGTCTGCCTGCCTAGAGCACTGGTCCGCAGCTGCTGAGTTGTGTTTAGTGTTTGCTACGATACTGAACTGATGCCCAAGAAGATTGAGCTCACCCCCAAAGAACTATTACTGAGCAGGACCACTTCCCCCAGATCCTGATGACTTTTCCCCTACCTCTGCTGGGTGATGCGCTAGAGGAGAAGTTAAACCTTTATTAAAAGTTCAGAGGCTTAGCTCATTATTGTCACTGTGGAAAGCCTGGTGACAAGCAAGCCGACTTGGTGCTGGAGAGGCAGAGTTCTACATCTTGATCCAAAGGCAGCAGGACGTGACAATGACACTTCTGAGATCTCAAAGCCTTCCTACAGGTGACACACCTCCACCAACAAAGCTACTCGGATTCCAAGACCACTCCTAATAATAGTGCCACGCCCTGTGAGCCTAAGGGACCATTTTCTATCAAACTACCACACTGCTGAGCACCAGTACACCACTGTGCCATGCTCTGCCAACACACCTTCCCCACCACGGTGCACTGCACCCTCTGACTGTGAACCACATAAACCCGTTCTCCCTTTAGTGCTCTTGTCAGGTAGGAGAAAAGAAACTGATATATACATCCTCGATTTTAAAAACCTCTAGTCTTTAAAACAGGCTTTTTGGTTTTGTTTGTTTGTTTGTTTGTTTGTTTGTTTGATAATAAGGTCCTTCATAATGACAACCACTCACAGAGGATGGGGGAGCTGGGACAGAAGATCCAACAACACAGTGTCTCCCATTCCCATTCCATTTTGGGCCCCCAAATCCTCCATAGAAGTCAGCTGCGCACAAGTCCTATTGATGGATCTCTGGGCAACAAAGGATGAGGCCGGGGAGGCTAAATATCATGACAGTGACCAGCAGCAAGGACACTCCCAGGGCAGGGGTGGGGTGGAGGCGAGACAAGGTGAGGGAGGGGTCAAGAGGCAGCTGGGTAGCAGCTGTGCCTCAGACCGACAAGAGAACAAACACAAAACAAACACTCAGATGTGTGTCGGACACAGTTTGCTTTCTAAAACATTCATTCTTGCTTTTCCTAGTGATGAATGGACAGATGATAGGTAGATGATAGGCAGGCAGTAGGTAGGCAGATAGGAATATAGACCATAGATGGGTGGTCTTGATTATATTTATCTTTACTATATAGCTATCTTTATTTTTGTTTGAGGTGGGATCTTTTCAGTTTGGACTACATCTGGTGGAGCCTGTGACACAGACCAAATGATGAAAGCTGCCCAGCCCCGAGCCACAACCGCCAGCATGAATATATAAATAAATGATGGGCACAAGACATGCCTATAACCTGAGCACTTCTGAAAAGGAAGCAGGTGACCGTGAATTAAAGACAAGCCTGGGCTACATAACAAGGTCCATTCTAGCCTGGGCTACACAACAAGCTCCATTCTAGCCTGGGCTACATAGTAAAACCCTATCTGAGACAAACAAAAGAAAAAGAATGAACACGGGGACTAAGTCCAGCCCCAGACACGGTGAGATCTTTCTCAGTCTGGGAAGAGTGGGTGATCCTGCCCATTGAATGTGGCAGGTCATAAAATGGGATCAGCCGTGTCCATCGCCTGTGGAGAAAGTGTTACTGAGAACAGAACCCCACACACTGGAGACAGAGTCTCAAGCTACACAAAGACAAACTTGACCTTGGTAAATTTGGGGGAAGCTAGATCAAGCCACATCTGAAGTCAAATTTCACAGGCTTTTCCATTACACCAGCCAATACAAACCTCTTTTCCTTGGGCCAGTTTGGCCAGAGCTTGCTGTCCCTTACATCTGGAGGAGGTCTGATCATGATGCAAGATAATGATTTCAGTTATTTTATTTGGGAAGCATGAGTCCCGATTATGGTGTAAGATAGTGGTTTGAGTTATTTTATTTGGAACGGGTAACTGCAGGAAAACAGAACTTCTTGGGGTCAGCGAGTTACACAAGTCTAACTCAAGGTCCTGGGTATTCCAGGTCCCAAATTGAGATGGGGGTGGTGGTTATTGTTGTAATGGGAATAGGCATGAAATATTCACTTCAAAAGTAGAAGGGGGAAAAAAACCAACAACAGTGCACTGTGGCCAAAAGAAAGGGGAAAATATAATATCCAAACTTGTTCCAAAGAAACAGAAATCCTGGTCACTTAGTTCAGGACAGATGCACACACACACACACACACACACACACACACACACACACACAGACAGACACCCAGGACCCGGCAGGAGCAGTGAAGCAGGAACTGAGGCTTAGACGCTTCCAGGCTGTGCCTGCTCCAAAGGGCACTTACCAGGAAATTGCCTAGAAATGACGGTACAGCCAACAGCCATAACAGGACCATTACTTTCCCTATAAATATGTCTCCCTTTTGTGAGCAACAAGGGCCCATTCAGCCAACTGTGTGGTGCTTCAGCTGAAATAACAGACGGAGGAAACGCCTAATTGGCTTTCATCAAATCAAAACTGTGGAGCAGCCTGGTTCAGCCGAAGCTCTGTCTCCTGCCCAAGAGTGGAAATTATTTCCTACTTAATGTCAGACTTTGTGTGGGGAGGAGAGGAATAAAGAGGAAAGGGGAGGATGACCAGCCTTTGGACATCTTTAACACCTTGGTCCCAGCCGGGGCAGAAAGGATTTAGCCCAGGCATAGGAAGAGGAAGAAAGGCAGAGCCCTGAGAAGACAGCGTCGCTGGTAAAGCGCCTCTCTGGCAAGCATGAGGACCTACATTCTACGTGGTGGCTTATAACTCCTCTGCTGGGGAGAGAGACCAAAGGCACCCTGGGACCCCCACCACCACCCAGCCAGTCTAGTCTAACTGATTAGTTCCATGACAGCAAAAGGCCAGTCTCAAAGAAAACAATGTACCAGAGGATGTCACCTGAGGTTATTCTTTCTTCTACACACTCACAAAATGAAGGAAGGATTGGTGTGTGTGTGTGTGTGTGTGTGTGTGTGTGTGTGTGTGTGGTCAGCCAGCTTTAATCCCAGCACTCAGGAGGAAGAGGCAGGTGGATATCTGTTGAGTTCGAGGCCAGTCTAGTCTACCTAGTGAGTTCCAGTATAGCCAGGGATGTGTAGAAAGCCTCTTTCTCAAGAAACAAAACAAAATCATAGTCAACTAATGCCATCTCCCACCTGTCTAAATGTGCAAAAAGTACATTTAGAAATAATAAATGGGAGTGGTGCAAGCCTTTAATCTCAGTACGCAGGAGACAGAGGCAGGCTGTTCTCTGTAGGTTTGACGCTAGCCCTGTCTGCAGAGCAAGTTCTCAGTGAGCCAAGGCTGTAGTGAAACTCTGTCAAGAGAACCAGGACAAAGAAATCAGTGGTAGTTTACCAGTTCATTGCTCAGAGCGTGTGATGATAATAGTTACTTAACATTTTTGAAGATGACAGTGCAGAGAGGAATAAGTGACTCACTCCAAGACACAAAGCATTAGTCAAGAGCTCTGTAACTAATGAGTGATTGGAGGGTGAGGGAAGGAGGTAAAAATAATTTGGATTCTTGGGAACCTCACTGGATGTTTCAGAACCCTGTAATGTATTGATTTCCAGGAATTTCCCCTCTAACATTTCTCTCAGGTCCTGTGAGGGTTGAATTCTGCACCCTGGCACATCAGCCTTGGGGGACCATGTGGGTCACACAGAGTGAATCAAGGGAGATGGGAATCAGAGGCCTATATGGATGCTTTCTCTGACAGCAATATTGAGTGAACTCTCAGGGTCCCATAGACTTCCGTCTGACTTTCTCACTGCCATCAAGGAAAACACATGGCCCTAACTATCTGGTCCTCAGAAAGGGCTTTAGTAAGTGACACAGAAGTCTTCCAAGTCACATGCCCTGGTCTAGGGGCTCACATCACCCCCAGTGGCAAAGTAAAAGATTGGGAGACCCCGCATGGGAATCCATGACTCCAGGCAAGCTGTTTAGCTGTTCCTTTTTAAAAGCATTGAAACCTGTTACCTTATCAGCAAAACGGACTTTAGAGCTTTCTTGTGGTGATAACCAACACCTTGTACCCGGTGTGAAGTCGACACTTAGTAACTGGCACAGTGTTGGCATCGTTTTTTTTTTTTTTCACATGACCTTGAGCCAGGCGGCCTTCCAGAACTTGCTTCTTCTCTTGTAAAGCTAGAAGTAGTAACAATTACCTGTCAGGTGTTTATGAGAATTATATATGTGAAGATTACAAGGTGTATACGCAAAGTGTCTGGCTCACTGTCTTATAGATAGTAAGCACTTGATAATCAGGTTTCTTTCCTTTCTCCTCCGAGAACTATCTCCACTGCAATCCAGAATAAGGATTTTGTGGCTCCGTCATAACCACGCTGACCCCACGCTCAGCTAAAAACCAATCTGTTCCTGGAGTTCGCTTTTTGAGCTGCCTGCCAGTCTTTAAAATCCCCTACCTGATGGGCTTTCTGCCTACACCCATAAAAGGAAAAGCTGTCAGCTTCCAAAGCTGTCAGAGACTGCCTGGAAAGAAGCCGACAATTGCAGGACTTGCCAGGCAACACTAGAGGGCGCAATAAACTCAGGAAAGCAATGAAGGCCACACCCAAAAATCCAGGAATGCGCCTGTTTCCCGGCCGCTCAGGTTCAAGCAAGAAAGATTAAGAGTTGTCGTGGGGACAAAAGACGCGAGGGAAATGCAGGGAGCAGGGATGAAACACCTTCCCTTCGGCTTCGGCATGGCACCGGACTAGAGAGGCTCTGGCGTCTGGTCTTTGAGAGTGGTTAGGGCGCAGCACAGTTCCTCCAGCTCCTGCATCTAATTCACCCAGAATCGCCCTGTGTGCCCTGGGTCACAGCTAAAAGACTACTCCAGAATACAATAGTCTCAGGTGTTTAGTTGGAGAGCAGAAACTCACAGGGAGAAAGAGCTTCAGAAAGGGCTCCCGGTGGTTTACAAAGTCCCACGCGGAAATTGATGGCTACTTTAATGAATGCCATCTTACTGTTATTCACAGCCTGGAGTTTGAGACAGAGACGATCATCTCATTTTAAAAGTGAGGAAACTGAGGTTCAGGTAACTGCCCACACTTTGGGCAGTTGTCCTTTAACGTGTGTTTGTTTTTGTTGTTTTGTTAATTTATATGTGCATTAGTGTTTTGCCCGCGTGTACATATATGATGGCGCCAGTTCCCTTGGACCTGGAGTTACAGGGAGTCACTGCGCAATTTGCTCTTCTCGTGTTGCTGTTGTTTGTCTTTATGCGGTGCTGGGAATCTACCCCAGGCCCTTGTGTCCCGCCCACATTTTAAAATCAACTCAAATCACTTACATAACTACAGGAAAACTACTCAGCTCCAAGCATTCCACACATCACTTTTACATTTTTATTTTACTTTTTATGTCTATGAATATTTTTCCCTTCGTGCATATCTGTGCCCTCTGTGCATGCCTGGTGTACTAGGAGGCCAGAAGAGGGCGCACTGGAACCCTGGAACTGATGCTGTGAGTTGAAATGTGGGTGTTAGGAATGGGATCCTAGTGGAGAAGTCGGTGTTCTTCGCTACTGAGCATCTGGCCAAGTCCCATAAATCAAAAAGTTTTCATCATGTTTATTCATGTATTTGTGTGTGTGTGTGTGTGTGTGTGTGTGTGTGCACTGCCATGACTTGAGTGTAGCAGTTAAATAATGGGCTGGAGAGATGGGTCAGTGGTTAAGAGCAGTGGCTGCTCTTCGGGAGGACCCAGGTTCAATTCCCAGCACCACATGGCAGCTCACAACCGTGTAACTCCAGTTCCGAGGATCTGGCGTCCTCACGTGTATATAGATGTGAGCAAAACACCAATGCATACAAAAGTTTAAAAAAGAAGAAGTTAATGGGCAGTCAGTCTATAGAAGTTCACTCTGCCCTCCAAGAACAGAGAGTTGTCAGGCTCGGCCGCAGGTGCCATCTTGCTGACTCCAGAAACAGAGAAGCTATTGCTACATTCTCTGTTGTCCTAACCCACCGAGCGTGGTGGAGAGGAAATACAACGTAGTAATTATGAGGGTGTGCTTTGCACATACCCAGTGTAACCTCCTTCACTCTATCATTGCCTCCCAAACACGAAAGTGTCTACCACGAAGTTCTCCAGTGTAGAAAAAACTCCACCCCATCCTTCAGTTGTGCCCCTCTCTATACTCAGTTTCCAAATCTGGAAAAATGGGATTATTAATATTCATCCTAGGTGCTTTATGTAAATTAACTCCACAGTACCTGGGACATAATTCAATATCTAATTGGCATAATATATACTATAAGCTATTATATATTATAATATATCATATATAAATATATATAAGACATACACATATGTATGTGTATATACATGTGTATATATATATATATATATATGAACACATATACATACATAAACACATATATACACTACCTTTACTATCACAGCCTGCAGTGGCATTCAGGAATCTGTCCATTTCTTTTGTGCCATTTTCCACGGTGGAGTTAGGATTAAGTGAGGAGATTGTCAACTAGATTTGTACTGAGCTGGCGGTCCTCTAAAAGTTCCTGTCTACCCAGACCCTCCGACTGTGGACTAGTTTGGAAACACAGTCTTTGTAAAAGTCATGAGTTAAGATGAAGATAAGCCAAGCATAGGAAGGAGGAGTACAAGCTTATAAATCCGGCTTTGTGATTTCCAGGCCAGCTCGGTCTATATAAAGAAACTCCAACTCTAAAATAAAAAGTCACAGTGCTCTCTAAATCCCATATGTCTAGTGTCTTTATGAAAGAGGAGGACATATAGAAATACTGAGACAAAAGGGAAGACAGCAGGTGTGACAGAGGCGGGCACTGGGGTGATGCAGGAAGTGCCGGGGAGCGCCTGGAGCCACAGATCAGGAGACAGTCGTGGGGTGGGTGTCTTCACAGCCCCCAGAACACAACCGTTTGCAGACCTCTGGCCTCCAGACAGAGAGAACGCGCTGTGTTGTTCTAAGCCGCCCACTCGGTGGTGATTTGTTAACAACAGTTTATGACAGGGCGGTGATCAGACCGGGATTCGTTGTCTTCATTCCCAGTCTAACCTCTTTTACTCGATCATTGCCTTCCAAGCCAGCAGCAAACACTTAGGACATCTACCTACAACATTTGCCGTTTGAGAAAAAAAACAAAAACTTGACCAGAACCGCAATCTTTTAGTTCTTAAATGATACAAAGTTGTTGCTGGACACACGGGAGCCATTTAATAACTATTAATGGGTAAGCTGATTACGCCAAATACATCAGAACACAGTGGATTGTGTTAACCTACTCAAGACGTCATGAGCCTATCTTCTTTCTCTATGTGCCAAGGACCCTAAACTTACAAGTTCTCCACATCAAATAGCAAGGTTCCAGGCCTCACTGCAGCTGCTGAAGGCAAAAGGCTATCTGAGGCTCAGAAGCCCTGCCTGTTCGCTACCTCAAGGGTGATAAGTCGAACGCCATCTGAACATTCTCGGGACTCTGAGGCCTACAAGGCGAGGATGATCTCATCCTGTTGAGCCTTTCTACCCTTGCTCTGGAATGGGCTTAAAGGAACCCAGAGCGTCCTGTCCAGAGCTGCTCGGTGCTCGGAAAGGATGTGGGTCATGTGGTACTGTTTCCATTAGGTCAGCTTTGGAGTAGAATGGGTGGTGGTGGATTAACAGCTACAAAGGGAGGGAGAGGAAGGCTGGGCGAGCTGATTCATTGGAGCAAATCTTGAAGTGAGTCAGAATCCAACAGAAAAATAGCTGCCGTCCCACATCTGCCTCATGGTCTGGCAATGAGACATTTCCTTCATGCACACCCACAGGCAAAGCAAAGGAAGGAGGAAATGGATTCTTTTCAAGCTTGTCGTACTATTCCTGTACCTAACACAGTGTCTTTAAATCACTCCGAACAGTGTGTTCTATTCTGAGAGGTCTCCTGTAGCCCGTGGTGGTCTACAGCACACTGTGTAGCCAGGAAAGATATTGAATTCCTCCCAGAGGATGGGATTTACAGGTGTTCACACCCTATCCACCCAGGCTGTCTTTCTGAACACAGTGCATGATATCTTCCGAGAAAGTCTTTGTGTTCTAGGTCATTGTTTCAAAAGCACCTGGGCTGCACCGGAGCGTCTCTGCACACCATCTCCAAGCCTGTAGTGGCCAGGGGAAGGTATGGAGTGTTGGCTTTGCCCTGCTGCTACGTCAATCACTGCCCTGCCCTGCCCTCAGAACAGGTCCCCCTAGTGCGAACTGGTGGCTGGTTAGCAGACTACGGCACAGATTTGGAATTATTCTTGTAATTTTTCTTTCCCAGTTATTAACTCTATAACCTTCCTCTGGTTCTCTTGGTTTCTTTGACTATCTTCTCATCGTAATTACTGACAGCGATGTCCACATTACAAGGTTAGACAGTCTTCTCACATAGCACTGACACAGATATTATATGGATGAACATAGCACTGTGTTGACAAGAAATACTGTTTTACTTCCTCTAAACCATGATTACCGGGGCAGGGCATCTCTCTACCCAGACTGTAAACTGCACCTATCACGAGGGCAGTGTTTGCCTAGGGCAGTGGTTCCCAACCTTCCTAGTGCTGCTGTCCTTTAATACAGTTCCTCATGTTGTGGTGACCCCCCAACCCTAATTTTGCTGCTACTTCTTAATTGTAATTTTGCTGTTATAGATTATAATGTAGATAGTTTTATAGATAAAGGTTATCCAAGGGGTCATGACCCACGGGTTGAAAATCACGGGCAGAGGGATTATTAACTCCCTAATATTCTCTTGCTGGTAATTGTGAAAATTAGGAATAATGTATGCAGAGTAATATGTTACTTGTGTACTTAAATACTTGGCTTCTTATATGTACTTGTTACAAGTTCTTTAAAACACCGTGGTTATTAATCCAGCTCGATCACTTGTGAGTTAAAGTGCAGGCTAAGGTAGAGGTCATTCTCTCCCCTCCAGGTTATCTGCTCTTGGTTCCTATCACTAAGATCTGCATTCCTGTGTTCCCGAGGACAGCCATTCCCATTTATCCAACTGTTCTGTCTCGGCTTCGTTACAAACGCATTGTCCACGGTATGACGGGGCCCAAACATATATAAAATAGCGCCTCGCACACATGAAAGCACAGTGTGGAAAAACACCGCCTAAGTTTGCAATTGCTTAGCATCGCCTTGAAAGACAGGTCGGTAAAGGTTTTGATCTCCTCTACAAAATGCTATCCTGTTAGTTCCACCCCAGGGTCTCCCTTTGTGATGTGGTAAAGAAGATGGTCCTGCACCCTTGCTTTCCAGCATCACACCCAAAATGCTCACACACTTGCACACACACACACACACACACACACACAGAGAGAGAGAGAGAGAGAGAGAGAGAGAGAGAGAGGAGAGGCAAAGAAGACACGTTACTAGATTTTCAATAACTAATTCTAAAACGCTAAAACACACTTCTTTTATTCACAATTTAGATAAACCCCCAATTAAGCCGCCACAAGGTGTTCCCAGATCCTGAAAAGTTGCAGAACCCGGGCGGAGACGAGAGCGAACCGAGACTCCAGAAGACCGGAAGAGGGCACTTCCTCCCGGAAGTGACGCCAGCTCAATCCCAGCCTGGCTCTCCCAAACAAAAGGGATCTTGCGGCCCCAGGAGGAACCGGGATGACTTTGGAGAAGCCCCGCCTTCAGGAGGCGAGGATTGGGTTCAGAGCCGCAAGGACAAAGCTGTGATTGGCCATGGTGTCTGCCTGTCACTGCCGTAAGGGGCGGGTCCTGGGAGGCTGGGGATGGGGAGCGGGCGGCGGAGGCGGCGGCGGGGAAGGATCCCGGAGCGCCGAAGCCAGGTACGGAGCGCGGGCTCGGAGCTCTGCGGTGCTGGGGGGGCCGGGTCTCCGAGAGTGCCTCCTGGCCCGGAGCGTGAGTGGCTTTCAGCAGAAGTCCGTGTCGGGGTAGGGCTGGTCCCCTAGGGGGCGGGGCCGCCACCTCCAGATCCCGGGATTCCCCGAGGAGGCGTCGCGGCATCCTCCGGGGTCCTTGCGACTGTTCATTGTCTCTCGCCAGCCTCCGCCCCTCAGCAGGGATCTCCTCCTGACCTGTCTCACTCCACGTCGCCTTTTGCCCAGCCCTAGCATCGGAGTGGGACCGGTGGGTACAGTCTTCTAGGCTGCAGCCCCCACCCCTATATTGGACCCTGGCGAATCCAGGCATCCCTTCCCATATCTGTCCTTGCTGGCAAGCCTGGGTCCAGAACTAGGGTTCTGTAAAGGTAAAAATACAAAAAAAACAAAAAAACAAAAAAACAGCATTTTCCTTATGAGGGATGGGAGAGGGGAAGAAAAAAAAGACAAGACCCAGACAGACACCTCCAACAGCCAAAGCGGCCTGCCCCTCTCTTTAGACCTTCCCATCCCCCAGCCTCTGATTACTCCTACAGCCCCCAGATCCTGTATTCTCTCGTGGAATGTTGAGAGCTCCCCCGCTTAAATCATATCATTATCTTCTCCCCATCGCCGTTTGTACCTTCCTCGCCCTTTCTGTTTCTTGTGGGAGAAGCCAGCTTTTAGGGGCTTTTTAGGTTTGAGTTGCCTTTCGGTTTTGCTTTCTACCCAGGTTCTTCCCTGAGAATTCAATAGGAAAGCACCCGCATATTTCATAGCAAGGTGGGTGTGTTAGCTTTTAGCAGAGTTGGCCTTGTGTGGGTAGGAATGCAGTGTGTATTGTTTGACAGTCACTGAATAATCCCATATTTTCAAACGAAATGGTGACGAGGAGTCAGTAAATGCCTTTGCAGTAGGAATCCCCATCTCCCAATGTGGAGTGGGCTGGTCCGTTGCTCAGGGAGACCGCCGTTAACCTTGAAGGTGTTTGGCAGGTTGAAACAAAAGACAGGAAGTATTTGAACAAAACTCAGGTTCAGTTGGCTAGGTTTATAATTAATCTGGTCCTGTGGCCTCTGAATACTGTCTCACCCCTCTTTTATAGTGGGGTTTTACCTCGTAGGAAACACATATATGTGTGATGGGATTGTGTCTAGGACACCAGCATCATCAACCAAAATTTTAAAGCATTAAAAGGTAGTATTCAATTTCAGGGAGAAGGGCAGATAAAGGCCTTGTGAATTCTGTCTCTGTAGAGTCCCTGTAAAGATCTACTAAAGTCTTTGGCATTTTAGCAGTTGCAGAGTACAAATGACTTTGTCCTGACGTTAATGTCATTGAATCTCCAGTCATCGTGTGGCTGGCAGTAGCACCTATTAATTTTTCCATATTTTTAGCATTTTTAGTTTTCATCTCAAGTTCATTTTCCTATTGGTTATTTATAGCCGACAGAGGCGAGGTGCGGAG
This sequence comes from Apodemus sylvaticus, assembly GCF_947179515.1. Taxonomy (NCBI): domain Eukaryota; kingdom Metazoa; phylum Chordata; class Mammalia; order Rodentia; family Muridae; genus Apodemus; species Apodemus sylvaticus. Next base: position 58,812,012 of record NC_067475.1, read on the forward strand.
TTGCGATCACAGAGGGTGATTGTAGTGGCTGTTGACTGCAGCCTTCCTGAGTAGACTTCCTGAAGGTAATTAGTTTTGAATAGTCAGGTTCCGAGGTTTCAGAGCCACTCTGGGGGCCTGCGGATCTGCTCCATGATTGTTTCCAGATATGTAGTGAAAGGAAGCACAAAGAAGAAACTGTGCAGGGTCTCTCTAGCAAACACACTTTATTGCCATAGGAGGGGGAGATACATTATGCCAGAAAGAGCAGCAGGGGTTTAAAAAAAAAAAGAGGTAGAACAGGAAAGCCCCAAAAGATGTATTTTATTACATGAGTGGAGACTGGAAATAAACTAAGGTTGGAGACCAGGGAACCAAAGGAGCAGTGATTCCCAGGGCCTTGACGACCGAGGAAAGACAGAGTAATGCCACTGGCGGTGTGGCACAGTAAACCAGACCTGTTCCATAGGCCTTCAGATCTGAAGGGTGTGTTGTGTTTAGTTGAGAGTGGAGCACTGTGCCTCACTATGTTTCTGGAGACTCTGTAGCCCGGGGTGGCTTTTCCTCCTGTTGGGATTACAGCGTGTACGCCGATGTTCTCTGTAGATCTCTGTAGATCTCTGATGTACTCTGGTAGAAACCCTTTCTTTTCAGTGTCATTTTTGGTCATGTTAGATGAAGAAAAGCATTGTGTGCAGACAGGTGTGTGTGTGTGTGTGTGTGTTTAGCGCATTTCATTTAATTATTCTTAAACTGCATAAAGTCTTTGTAGCTTCCACAGTGCCTAGTATGAACACTGAATCTAGTTTAATGCTCTCACCTAAGAGTTACACTAGACAGACAGATAGCAAACGGAGTATGGCACGTCTTGTTTGTTTACACCATCTGCCTTCTTGTCTTTGTGTAATTTGATTTTTCCTTATTTGACATGACAGGAAATGGGCAATCTGAAGTGACTGAAATACTTACCTATGTGAAAAAAAAATCTCTGGTTAGGTACTGTATATGTATTTTTTTACTGTCATGAATTCTGAGCCAGACTCATAAACATGATCAATTGTAGTCATTTTTAAAAATCTGTACGTACAAGAATCTGACCTAATGGGAATGGAGTGAGTTAATTTTTATGTTAGTTTCTCAGTACTTGGTTTGACCCTAGAATGCTGCCTAGTTTACGTCAATTTCACACAAGCTACAGTCATCTGGGAAGAAGGAAACTCATTTGAGAAAATGGCCCCAGGTTAGCCTGTGGGCAAGCCTGTAGGGCAAGTTCTTGCTGCTTGATTGTTGAGAGTGCCTAGCCCACCCTGGGCGGTGCTCCCTGGGCTGAGTGCTCTAAGCTGGCTGAGCAAGCGTTCCTAATCCTCCTTGGCTTCTGCCTCATTTTCTCAGTCCAGGGTCCTAACTTGAGTTCCTGCCTCAACTTCCATCCTTGATGGAGTATGAACTGAGAGTTGTAAGATGAATTAAGCCCTTTCCTTCGAAGTTGCTTTTGATTGTGTTTTATTATATTAATAGAATTCCAAACTAAGACAACTGGTCTCCTTTAAGATTTTGGGGGGATTTTGTAACCCTGTGCTGGGTGGGACTTGAACTTCAAACTTTCCACCTCAACTATACCTCCAACCCCAGTTTTTGTGTATTAACAGTACACAGGACTTCATGGGTCCCCAACAATCATTCAGACTCCTGTGGTGAGTGCCATATCCCTGGATTGTTACAGATCCATGCCAAGTCAGAATCACATTGGTCGGGCTACCACTTGGTTTTCTTACAAGAATTTGAATTCTCAGCTTTTCTACAGTGTTTCTTAGAAACTGCCATTGGACTGATGTAGTTGTGAGCTAGAAACAGACGACTTTTCTGACTTTAAAGATTGTGTGAACCTACTGTGGGCATGTTTGTATAGGTCTGCTAAGCAAGGTGCCTCATAGGAAACAGTCATTGAGAGATACTATTATTGACACTGTTGTTGTTAGCACTTGGCATGTGAGTTATGGAAGCTGACATACATACCCCTTTCTGCTCTCTGGAGGTGAGGCAAGAGGCTCTCCCTTGAGACTACCCTAGTCCAAATGAAAGAGAGAAATAAGAGAAAAGATACTAAAATAGTCTAGCAAGAGTGAAGTAGTGTTTATTGGTTGGTTTTGTTTTAAATTTGTCTGTAAGTAGCTATGGTTTGGGCTGGAGAGACACTCAGTGGTTAAGAGCACTTGGTGCTCCCACAGAGGACCCAGCTTTGGTCCCAGCACCCACATGGAAGTTCATAACCATCCTTCACTCCAGTACACATTTGTGGAGAGTCATCTGGGAAGAAGGAAACTCAGTTGGAAAATGGCCCCAGGTCGGCCTGTAGGCAAGCCCGTAGTTACACTCCAGAGGATCCAACACCTTCTTCTGACGTCTACCACCACTTCTGTACACTGTAGGCAAAGCACTCAGACACATAATAAAATAAGATAAATCGAAATAGCTGAGGTTCCTAGATTGAGGAAAACAGAGTCATAATGTAGCACATCTGAGACAATGTTTTTTTTTTTTTGAGAGCATATAGTTGTATATTCAGATCCCGTGTGTGTGTGTGTGTGTGTGTGTGTGTGTGTGTGTGTGTGTGTAAAACGAAGACAAGAAATTCAAGTTACCAGTTGTTCCACTCCAGATGCTGCCATCCTGCCACTTTTATGAATGATTCTGTGTGTAGTATGTTTATAAGATTTAAGAAATTTTTAATGATAATTTTCATTTAAAGCATTTTTTCTTACTTCTGAAGACTGCCTTCCCTGTTAGTCTAAAAGAAAGGAATAAGTTGAAGACCAATCAAGAATGGATGGGAAAGAAATAGGGATGGGGAATTGAGAACGGAGGTAGAGGATAGCAAAGGGTTAGGGGCTGAAGAAGGACTAAGAATGCAAAGTCTGTCCAAACTCAGTGTGTATCAAGTGCATAGACACATTCCGTCTCAACGTGTCTTTGCTGTTAAAGGAATTCTAACTGTTACAGTGGCAAAGAATGCAACCCCATAATTGTTAGTAAATTTAATAGAAACTAGAAAGGAAAATTGGTGAGCACAAAAACTAAGACTCCGGACTGAGGCTAGTGAGCATCGGAATGTGTGGGACCCTGTGAGCCCAGGAGACAGGGAAGGGGTAGGAAGAGAACCGAGGATATATTGCTTTAACAAGGCACAAGGGGCTGGGGAGTTGGCTCAGCTAGTCAGTGCTTGATTGCATAAGTGTGAAGACCAGAGGTTTGCTCTGCAGCACCCCCACAAACAGCCAGTGCAGCTGCAAGCTTGTGGGCTCAATCCTGGGGAGCCAGAGCCCAGAGCATCCCTGGGGCATGTGACCGGCTAGCCTTGCCAGCCAGGAAGTTCCAGGTTCAGTGACAGACTGCCTCAAAAAAGGAGGTGATGATTGATTTAGGAGATACCTACTGCTGGTCTTTGGCCTCCACATGCATGCACATTTGCACACATCCAAAGAACACGCGCGCACGCGCACACACACACACACACCAGAAAAGGGAAAAAAAGTGGTAGGGGTTGCAGATGCTAAGGACAGGAGGATACAGGAAAAATGACAGGGAAGTGGGAGGAGAGTGTAAGCTATGAAGGACGATATGTTTTTTTATTTTGGGGTATTATTTTGGGTTTTGGGGGGGTTGGGACAGGGTTTCTCTGTGTAGCCCTGGTTGTCCTGGAACTCACTCTGTAGACCAGGCTGGCCTCGAACTCAGAAATCCTCCTGCTTCTGCCTCCCAAGTGCTAGGATTACAGGCATACACCACCACCGCCCGGCAATATGTTTGTTTGTTTTTTTTTCTTCCTTTTTTTTTAAAATTGAGATAGGATCTCACTAAATAATTGCCCAAACTTGAATTCATTCTGTAGTCTAGACAAGCCTTGAAATTGAGATCCTCCTGCCTCAGACTCCCAGGTATCTGGGATCATGGGTCTATGCTACCAGGCCAGGCCATATAGTCTACATTTTAACTGGCTTAGTATTTGAGGGTACAGATCTGGGCCTGTACATCAGCCTTACCCAGTGTCTTTAGATTGAAGACACCAAAATAACTTTTTTAAAGATTCCATGTCCTAAGTCCTTGCACCTCAGCACACTGGCTGATTCCCACAGGTTCCTCTTGGGGGTACTTAGTTCTTACTCAGCCTGTCTCATCTCAAAGTCTCATTTCCCCACTCAAGCTAGTTCCTGTTCTGACATCCCTGTCTCTATCGACCACACTGTCATTCGTCACCGAGTCTCCAAACCTCTGCTGAGTTTGGATTATTTCCCCTATTTACCCCCCTAAATGGAGTCTGTCTCCAAGTTACTACAAGTAAATCCCTCCCACTTCCTCCTCCTGTTTCTGCCAGACAGAATAGCTGTCCGCAGAGTTCTGAGTCTTGTGAAACACTAAGCAGATGTGTGATAATGTGTGATAGACTAGAATGGGATAGCGGCTCCTGAGTTGGGAGCTGCGTTCATTTCTGTTGCATGTCTGATGACAGCATTAGCTGTGATATTTTTAGCAACCCTAGTACAAGTTAAAGGTTGTAACTTGATGAAAATCTGTTTTTAAAAAAAATCACTAGAAGCAGAGACAACCTTTCATTTTTGTTGCAAAGGGCTGACCCAGACAGAAGAGTGTCCTTTTCTGTTCCTAAGGAGTGCGCAGCTATCATTGGCTTGGATATCTGTTGAACATATCCATAAAGTGATTTTGGGGCGGCCACTCCATCATCTCCCCCTCATCAGATGCCATCCTCTCCCCCTTGGATCAGGTCAACCTATGGGGCTGGGGTCTAGAAGGAATACGTTTATTTTGACTTGTAAATTAGACATGTGAATGATAAACAGTTATACTCCATTGAAAAGAAAATAAACAACAAATAACGTCCCGTCCTTGGAGGTAGACTCGAATGGATGGATGCTCCTCAGGGATGCAGTGAGAGCTGGCGTCAGTCACCACCTCACAGAGTCCACATCGTCCTGCTAGAATATGTATCATGCCATGTATAGGTGTGGATCTAAAGCTCGGGTGTCAGATGGACCGGGGGCAGCTTCAAAACCGAGGTCTCCGGCTCCACAGTCCATGTGTGCACTTGCCAATACCACACAGTCTCCCATGAGAATGGTTCCCCTGAGGGACCTGGATCAGAGGACATTTCTGTTTGTTGGTAGTATGCAGCAGGCAACAACTTGTTAAAACTATCCTTAAATTAGAGCAGTGTTTCTCACCTGTGGGTCTCAACCCTTTAGGGGTCAAACTACCCTTTCACAGGAGTCGCCTAAGACCATCGAAAGCCACAGATACTTATGTTACAATTCATTACAGTCATGAAGTAGCAATGAAATCATTTTATGGCCGGGGGTCATAACATGAAGAATTGTATTAAACATTAATAGCGTTAGGAAGGTTGAGAACCGCCGCCTCAGAGGCTTGTATGAAGGTTTTTGCAGTTCAGGGAAAGGCTGTGAGCAGAGTTAAGACGGAGATAGTCCTGACGAGTGTGCTTCATCCCCCAGCCTGGATCTCGTCTTCGCAGTCCCTATGGAGCCAGTGACTTCATCCAGTTGAAGGCTTTTTCCATTCAGGCTGCCTCAGTGGTGACCCATGAAGCATTATACTGAAAATAAAATCGGCCTACACAACCATTGTTCCCTTGCTCTGGTTTTGTTTCAGAAAAGCAGAGTTTTCTGGGACTCGATGGGTAAAATTGAAAGACGGATGTGATAGGCTGAAATACAATTTCATTTAAACTAACAAATACTAAATTAGCTCAAACTTTCTGATAATCTAGTGTTTAAAGATATATGTCATTTCTTAGAATTTCAATGAAAAAATGTTTTTTAAGAACTATTACTAATTTTCATTCACACTCATTTCAGAAGCTAAAACTGTGGTTCTTCTGGCATGGTCTTATGTCAGTAAGAAGAGTGAAAGGGTGTAGTCAGATACTCAGGTAGACAGACACGATTCTCTTTTTGTTTTGTTTTTGAGACTGGGTCTTACTGTGTAATCCTGGCTTGCCTTGATCTTGTGGTAATCCCCTGCCTCAGCCTCCTGAGTGCTGGGATTACAGATATGCACCACCATGCCTGGTTCACAGAGCTGGTTTTCAATAGCTTTGTCCTGGAATCCTTATACAGACAGAGGGTTGAGATACTTGTTTATCTTTCACTGTTCTTCAGTACACATGTAAAGCTTGCTGACAGCAAATAAGAGTGAGAATGAGAGAGGGATGAGCAGATTCATACACAGAAGACCCTAAGAACCCAGCCAAACCAGAGCGTGACATGGTGTCCAAAACAGCAAGTTAGACTAGATTTTAGAAATGAGGTGGAGCCAACAGAATGGCTTGGCAGTTAGGGACATTTGCTGCCAAGCCTGGTGACCTGTGTTCAGACCTGGGTACCACTGGATAAAAGAGAACCAGCTCTGGCAAGTTGTCTTCTGAACTCTATACAAAAGTCATGGCCTATGCACACACACACACACAAATACACGTGCACACACATAAAAATGGGTGGGTGGGTGCGTAGGTGGAAGGAATTCAAATTTTAAGTGGTCAGTGCTAGACCTGGATCTCACTAACTGCTCATATAACTCTCATCTGTAAAAGAGGCCAAGCTAGATTATTTCCGAGGCTGTTCCATCACCTAAGGCTGGCAAAGTGGAGTCCATGAGCAGCAGTTTCCAAGGAAGCCTCTGGAGTCGAATTCTGCTCTTCCACATTCTAGCTGCAAGACTTTAGGCAGGCGGTTCAGCCTCTGCCTCAGCTTTGCAATCTTTAACTGGACTGTGTCGATCTCTCACACAGGATCGTGATAACCTATGTCAGGTGCTTAAAAATGCCTGCCACGCATTCATGTTTAGCTCAGTAAATGCTTATCTTTTTTCATTACTTCTTGTTTGAATTCTTAGACAGTTATGCTGTAGAATGCTGATGCGCTGGTGATGAATGTTTTCCTTGTTCACAGTAAGCATTTTTATAGTAAGCATAAGCCTTGAGAGTCTGGGATCCTTGAGTCAGCCTTGCATTGAGTGCTCCAGTGTTTCAATGCTGACCTTGAGGAGTTTCGTCGTAACTGCAGAGCTGGTTCCTAGAGGCACCCTAAGTGCTGGATAAATAAATGTGATCCCTCATCACCAGTTACTTCTCCCTAAATGCTTTTTTCAGGATAATTCACAGGGTCCTGAAACACCCATCTTTAAAATGAATTTCCAAAGCATTCTTTGAATTGTAAGCTGTTTATTGCATGACTAGGAGGAAAGATAAAGCTGTCTGAGGAAGGGTCCTCACATGGTAGGGAAAGCTCAGGTCTAGTTGTTCAGGTCTAGTTGTTCAGATGTATTTAAGAGTAGAAAGTGGGGCTGGAGAGGTGGCTCAGCATTTAAGAGCCCTACACGGCAGCACACAATCTGATGCCCTCTTCTGGTATGCAGACATACAGAAAAAGCCTCTGTGTACATAAAATAGATAAATAATACCTCCTAGTCCCTCCCTTTCCTTCCACCCCTCCCCCAAAAAAAAGACTAGAAAACAGGGTCTGTGGCCCACAAGCACTTGGGAGCAGAGCAGGAAGGTGGAGAGTGAGGTCGGCCTGCTTACATAGCAAGGTCCAGGGGGCAAACAAACAAAAGAAAGTAAGTAGCTAGTATATTGTTTTATTTTGCCACCACAGTCTGGGTGATTTAAATCAAAAGAAGGTATTTTTTCACATAGTGTTGTCGTTGGCTAAAAGCTTAGAGCACTGTTCTGGTCAGAGTGGATTCTCTGCCTTGCACTTTCCCTGACTGGGCTGTATTCTGATTTTCTCTCATAAGGATACTAGTCCTATTGACCATTTTTTTATTAAGATTTTTCATACATATATTTTGATTATATCGTTTCCCTTTCCCTCCACCCCACCATCCAACTTCTTGTTCATTCTCTCTTCTCACAAAAAAAGAAGAAAAAAAAAGAAGACTCAAAACCCTGAAAAGCATAAACTCAATAAGAAAAAAACAAAAACAACATGGAGTCCATTTTGCACTGGCCGACTTCTCCTGGCACTGGGCCTACCGGGTGATGTAGCCCATGGCACTTGGTTAAGGAAGCCCGATTTTCCTTCTCCCGTCGTCGTATCTGTTGCTAATAGTTGAGAATGTTAGGAGTGAGTCCTTGGGGAGGAGAGTGACCCCACCTCCCTTTCTCCTTGCTGGTTCCTGTCCTGTTTAAACCGGTGCAGGTTTCGCAGGAGCTCCCCTAGTCTGATAGTTCTTATGCTCATCAGTGCTGCTGGATCCAGATGACCCTGTTTCCTGGGAGTCGCACACTCACCACCCCTGGCCTCCCCATCTCCGCTCTCTTGTAGATCCCTGAGCCTTGAGGGGAGAGGTTTGATAGACATCTCTTTTATGACTTAGTACTCCGAAGCCTCTCACTCCATGCATGGTGCGCAGTGACCTCATTTTAACTTAATTGCCTCTGAAAAGTCTCTGGGGCTGGGAGTTAGCTCAGGGGTAGAGCACTGGCCTAACAAGTCCTAGACTGAGGAAAGAGAAGGTGGGTTGGAGGCTCTGCATGTGTTCAGGGTCAGTCACAGTCTGAAATTCTAGGCATTAAGATTCCACATGAACTTGGTAAGGGCTCAGTCCACTAGCATATACTATAGAAATGTAAGAAGTCTTGTAGTATCTTCAGCTGAGAAAAGCTTGATTTAAAGTACTGCTAATTAAGTTTATATTACTTAATATTTTAAAATTCCATAAAATGAAATTGTGTTCTGTACCTTGACTTTAGGATTTTGATTTTTTTAAGGAATTAGTAGTGAGAATCAATTTCCCCTGAGTATCACCGCGCCGCGCAGCTGGTCTCTCAGCTCCCTTTGCCTCGGTCTCCCAAATGCTGGCTCGCAGGTGTGCACTGGCACACTTGGCTAAAAACTGCTTTTTAAAATCAGAAAATCATTTTGTTACAGCATGTTAGCATGGTTTTCTTCCCTGGCCTGATTTAAAAAATAGAGCAAAACAAAACACTAAGAGCAGGTGGATGATTTAGAGCATTGCCGCAGTCCTTCTGCGCCCACGAGTGCCAGGGTGGAGAGTGTTTGATCTCTTGAGATAGTCCAGCACTTTCCACCTAAGAAGGGGCCCCTGGATTCCTTTGAAACAGTGCATTGTCTCCATATTTAGACTCAGTGGCTTTAAGCACGTGGTCCCTGTTTATCTCACATATACTGGTTTGCTTTCGTTTGACTTGGTCTGATTTTGTTTTTTGTTTGTTTAGTAAAGGTCTCTTATAACCCTGGCCAGCCTTGGAGCCACTAGGTATTTATGTCCAGGCTGGCCTTGAACTTTTTATCCTCCTGCCTCCCACCTCCCAAGCACTGGGATAATAGTGTGCACCAGCATACCCAGGTATATACTTAGTTTTTAAGATAATGCACTATTTTGTGAACAGATGTCAAAATACCTATTTTGTACATTATCTCTGGGTTTTAAGTTGCAATCCATATTGGTTTTATACGGATTTATGTCAGGCTACCTGATTAGAGCAAATTCAGTTTATCTTTCCAGTCATATCTAATTACTGATTCTAAGACCTCTCTCAATGGCCTGTGAGACAGTTTTAGCCCAAGTATGAGTTACTTAAGTTCAGTATCTGAGTGTGTAATAAAATGATCTCATAGTAAAATGACTGAATTATTTTTTTTAATTGACTTTTTAAGTGGGATTTTTGTTTTTGAGGCTACCCATCAGGAACCGCATCTAAAGTCTTGATTTTTTTTTTCTACATGTTCCATATTATTACTGACTACTTAGAAAGTAAATCTTCTCTTAACACCCAGATACTCACACCCAGATACTAGACACAAACACTTTACCTGTGCTCCGCCCTGCCCTGCCCGCCCTGCCTACCTTGCCCCGCCCGCCCCACCCCTATTGCTTACATGGCTGGAGAAGCTGTTTGGTGTGTTTTCTTTTTTCTGCCACCTTGTCTCTTCTGGTGAAAACACAGCTGTGCCTGTTGCTCTACAGGATTAGTTCAGTTCCAGACAGAGCACAGGCTTTGTGGAGAAACAAGCAGCACAGTGAGGACCAGGATGAGTGGGGCTTGGGTTTTAGGGAAGGGCGAGAACACAGTGAGCAGGGCTCAGCAACACATTGCCCAGGCAAAGGCAGCAAGGCAGTTAGGGAGGTGCGCTGTGGGTGTGTGCATGGGGGGGCGGGGCATGGCCTACCTGTGCGTTCCTGCTGGATACCCAGAACTTCTGGGTGTTGTCACATTAGGCCTGGCATGGTAGATTACACCTATCAGATCTGTACTAGGAATTGAAGCAGCCATAGCCATATCTAAATAGATAAATTAAAGGCCAGCCTGGACTAGATAGCAAAACACAATCTCAAAAAAGAAAAAAAGAGGACTTCATGCATTCAGAAGGCAGAGGCAGGTGGATTCCTCTGAGTTCAAGATTATTCCAGGCCAGCAAAGGCTACATAGTAAATCTGCCTCAAAAGACAGACAGGGGGCTGGAGAGATGGCTTAGAGGTTAAGAGCACTGACTGCTCTTCCAGGGGTCCTGAGTTCAATTCCCAGCAACCATATGGTGGCTCACAGCCATCTGTAATGGGGTCCGACGTCCTCTTCTGGAGTGGCTGATGACAGCACCAATGTACTCACATATATTAAATAAATAAATCTTTTTAAAAAGACAGAACATAGGGTGAAGGGATGTGGGGGCAGGGAGATGTGTGTTTAGTGAAGACTCTGTCTCCTGCTGTCAGGTGGGGAAGTGGGGTGAGGAGGCTGGGGCCGAGCTTGGCTGGAGTCACAAACTCCTCTCCTGCTTCCCCTTCACATGACCTTAGCTCTTCAGGGCATTGCAACACACGTGACATTTTTATTGTATGTGTTTATATGTATTTTTTTTTAAAGAAAGCTAAACAGGTAGTAGTAGTGCTTCTCTTAGGAAGGCGGAGGCAGGTAGATCTCTGAGTTCTATGCCAGCCTTGTCTTCAGAGTGAGTGCCAGGGCTACACAAAGGGGAGGAGGAGAGAACTCTAAAGTTTAAAGCCCTGTCAGCTGTCAGTGAGAACATACTCATACAACTTGTCCACAAGTGGTTTTTCTTTCAGATTTATGGACTATAGCATTCCTTACACTGAAGTGTCTGGGTGTAAACTGTGGGGCAAACAGGGTCTTGGAGGGTTCTCTGGTAAGAGTAAACTGGCCATCTGGTTGGGATGATTCTGTCTTTCAAAGTTGTTTAATGGATGCTGTCAGTGACGAGTAACAGCTCACTCAGAAAACAGGAGTCGACAGCCTGTGGAGTGGCGTGCCTGAGACCTGGCAGCGATGGCTCTCATGGCTCTGACGGTGAGTGAGGGCGAAGAGCAGCCTCTTCCTGAGATCCCAAGTGCTGGCAGGATTGCTGGGATTGCTTATTTGGCCGACGGCCAGGCCGGCCGCTGGTCCTTTACTCTTGACTGTGGGTGGACCCACACTTCCTCTCCTAAATTGGGAGTTTCAGAATTTAATGTTGACTTGATAAATAAATTGAAATAATAAAATTAAAGTTAAAGCCCCCCACTTCCTTTTTCTTTTTGGTTCTGTTATTTCGTCCTTCCCAGTTCTCATACATGCATACTGTGTTCTGAGTATGCCCACCCTCCTCCCCACCCCAGGCCCAATGCTCTCCCTTCCCTCCACCCGTTTCTTTCCCCATGCCTCCTTTTTTTCTTTTGTCAGTTTCACGTCTTTCATGTTGTGGTGTGTGTGTGTGTGTGTGTGTGTGTGTGTGTGTGTGTGTGTGTACCTTTTCTTATTTACAGCAGCTTAATACTATTGGGAAAATATAAGCAAAAACATTTGTTTCTAAGCCAGCTTTTGATGTGCAGATATGACTAAAAACTAGAAGTTGGCATTGTTTGGCCGTCCTTATGAACAGTGGAAACGACGCACGTTGGTAACACACCAACGTGTTTGTGATTATCGGGGAGTAAGATCAGACATTTCCTTATCCAGATTTGGCAGGTAGAACGTTTTGGTTCCGATGATGTTCCGAGGTGCATTGTGGCATTGTGCGTGAGTCATGTCTCCTGCAGACAGGCTTTGGCAATTCAGGGAAAGTTTGTGCCTAGTGCCCTTGACAAGCTAGTCGTCGAAATGGCACTGAACGTCAGGAGAGATTTCTGTATCTCGGACGCTAAGGCAGGAGGATCACCATTTGAGCTTAAGGCCATTCTAGGTTCTGTTAAAAGAAGGTGAAAAAAATATTTTCAGTAGCCCCCACCTCACTAGTTACCCCTGCAAAAGGGAAGTCAGAGCCCAGTGTTACATGTATGCATTCAGCTTCAGCCCGCGGACCGCCTGATTTTCCTCTTGTCATTAGCGACCTACGGCTGTCGGGCTTTACCGGCTGAGGTTCTAGTTGACACCAGTGGGCTTACCACATTCCTCCTAGTGTGGTCATATGGACAATGGATTTCTTCTTGTTTTGCAGTGTTGGACACGTCCCCACCATGCCTACATTTTAAATATCTGTCAGCTGTCTAAAAGTTTAACTGAAGGAAACCTCTAAGACTTCGTACCTGAGGATCAAAGTGCAGCCACCAATTATCAGGTCAGTGTCACCACCACGCCACCCACAGGAATGCCACCACTGCCATGCTGAATTATAATGTAGTTTGGATGTGTCTTACCGTAAGGAGTGTTACAGTGTGTACCAAGAGTACATTCAAATGTATAGAATAGCAAAGAATTGCTAAGTTTTAATATCTATAAAGAAAGATTACTAGAATCTGTTGGTCTTGAGTTACACAGCTGTGGCTTTCCCCCTCCTGTATACTGTTTGTATAGCATTAAAAACAATAAGTATAATGTGTTGATATTATTAATAAAATGTTCCAGGTATTAAAATTTGTGTATAGAAGTAATTTTATAGATACAGGTAAGACACCTGTGTGTGTGTGTGTGTGTGTGTGTGTATGATGTGTATGGTACATAGCCCTGTACAGAGGCCAAAGAATGTCTTTCTATTGTTCTTCACCATATTTCTGGAGACATGGTGTCTCACTGAACCAAGTCCTCTCTAGTTGGCTAGATTAGCCGATCAGTGGACTCTAGGGATCTGTCTGCCTGTCTCTTCCCTCTCTGGTCCTTCCTGATTGGGGTCGCAGGTATACTGCCATACCCCACTTTTTTATGTGGGTGCTGAGAGTCTGAACTTGGGTCCTCATGCTTGCACAACAAGCAGTTTACCCAGTGAGCTGCTATCTTTCCAGCCCAAGACTATTGTTCTTCATATCATTGATAAAGAATGGATTTTTCTCTTGTGTAGGCTAGACTACTTTCTAATTTAAGTGACTCTGGAGATGATGCTAATTTTATTCTTTGATGGAGACGTCTATTTTTCATAACAGGTCAGAGACTTGACTTGGCAATAATGAAGTTTGTAGAGTAGGGTGAGCCCAGCCCCTCCTCGGCAAGCAGGCTCCAGTGACTTCACCTCAGTGTTATGCTTATTTCGAGCAGAGCTAAGAGGAACTCTGGAGAGCACGGAGTCTGTTTCATTTTACTTGTTAAGAAACAAAGGGCCAGAGCAACTAAGTCTGTTCCTCAAGGCCACTAGCTGGCCTGTCCAGCAGAGCCACTGGCGTTCTGCCTTCTCAGGAGCAATCTGTAAACAGCACCACTGCTTTTAGTCAGAACCTCTAAACAAAAATGTTGGAAGACTCTAAAAATATTGGAGAAAAGAAAGAATATGAGTAGCCGTCTTTAGCATTGTTTCTGCCATCTTGCCCTGGTGCTTACGTGCCAGTCGCTTTACTCTGCTCCGTTGGTAACTGGGGATGCCTTTCCCATCTGCCCCCCATTATTCATGGAAGGGAGAGGAAGAGCATGATAGGAAATCTGCGGAAAGTCAAAGTAAGAACAGCACGACCACCAGGTGTTTAATTCCTCCCTGCACGACACTGTCACTCCCGCTGCTGTGGCCTTTGGGTGTGGTCCTGACTGCAGAGGGGCAGCTTTCTAATGCCTTCCTTGGAGAAAATGAAAGAAAAGTAGTTTTTAATTCCTAAAGCAGGTTGCTGGGAGGTAGCTCAGTGGTTAAGTGCTTGTTCCACAGCCTGGTGTTGGTGGGGTGGCGCATGCCTTTAATCCCAACACTCAGGAGCAGAGGCAGGTAGATTTCTGTGAGTTCAAGGCCAGCCCAGCCTATAGAACTAATTCCAGGACAGCCAGGGCTACACAGAGAAACCCTGTCTTGAACCATCAGCACCCCTACTCCCACCACTCCCCACTCCGCCCAAAAAAGAAAAGGAGAGTACTAGTTGCCCTTTTGTAGAACTTGACTTTGGTTCCCAGCATCCATGTAGGGTGACTCACAACTCCCTGCATCTCCTGCTTCTGGGGATCATCGCTGTCCTCTGGCCTCTTTGGGCACCTGTATTTATGTACACATACACACTCACAGATGTACATAACACAGAGATACATGATAGAGTCTTAACATGTATAATGATAATTAAATCAGGAGCAGTGAGCTCACTTGTTGGATAAAATGACATGCTGTCCAGGCCTGACGACCTAAGTTCGATCCCTGGGACCCAAGCTAGAGGAGAGAAGTGACTCTTGTAGGCTGTCGTCTAGCCTCCACAGGCTCAGCGGGCACACAGTCCTCATACCCACACTTGCACAGAGCAACAAGTAGAGAAGTAAAACAGATTTTAGAGTTATTGAGCCAGGTGTGGTAACCTGTGCTTGTGATTTCAGGGCAAGAGAGGCTGAGGCAGAAGGACTGCTGTAAGTGCAGGTCTAGTCTATTGTGGACCAGAGTAAGACCCTGTCTCAGAAATAAACAAAACCAAACAAGGAAGGAGGTTAGTCCTTAGACAGCACTGGACATCTAAGTAAAGATTTCTAAAGCCCTGTCTTCCTGAAACAGTCTGTGAGAGGAAGTCTCCCAGCCACTCAGATAGGAAGAGCAGACCTTGCGTGGCTGCCAAGGCCTGAGCTCTGTGTTGTGCCGACACAGCTCTGAGTGGCAGGCAGCTCTGTTGTTTGTTGGGGGCTTCTGATTGGGATTGTTTGCTTTTCTTTTTCTTTTCTTTTCACAATAACTTACAGCACATAATCTTTACTTCTGTGAGACCTACCAGAGGTGGAATTCACGTAGGGGAAAGTTAGCAGTTAGAACCAAAGTTACAAACTTGAGGACATTTTTCTGTGTGGTAAAGGATTTCCAGATTCCATGCTAGAACACATCCGTCCGTGTTCTCCTCGCTTCAGTGCAGTGGCCCTGGAATCAGTGGCTTCTTTGAGTGCTGGAGAGTACATGAACTCATCATGTTGCCATCCTTCTGAAGAAAAACTGTGACAGTTACAGTTTAGGAAGAAAAAGCAGAAGGAAAATAGTATTTGTACTCCCGTGGAAGCTATAAACTCTGGTTCTGTGTTCACTGCCAGAGACCCTTCGTAGGTCTCTGCCTGCGTGTGTTCTGAGGCAGGAGACTGAGAGGTGCCACACTCTTTACCAGATCCTTGTAGAAACTTGAACTTGTTAGACAGATTGACTGAAAACAGCTCTTAGAACTGGTAAGCACCAAGCAAAGCAGCTGGAAACAAAATCAACATAGAAATCAGTTCCTTTCCTGCGTGCCGGCAACAGACACTGTGAGGACAGACTCGGGAGAGCAGCCCTGTTCACAACAGCTTCAGAAAGAAGTAAGAACCAAAACGCAGAGGAGTGAACCTAACCAGGAAGTAAAAGCTTTCTACAGCAAGAACTTTAGATCCTAATAATTGAGGAAGACCGTAGAAGATGGAAAGATCTTCTATGGGTCAGCGGAATTGATACAACGAAAATAGCACTCATCAAAAACAATCTACAGAATCAGTGCAATCCCCATCAAAACTTCAGTAACATTCCTCACTATATAAATACGAAGAGCAAGCCTAAAACAAAGAATCACAGAAGACCCAGCACAGCCCAAGCCACTCTAAGTAAAGAGTATCGCTGGAGGTGTCACAGTGCCTTCAGGTAAGCTGTACTTATGCTGTGTACCCACACTGGAGGTCTGAAGTCATACTGTAGAGACACAACAAAAGTAGCGTAGCACCAGCTCCAAATATGGCTCAGTGGAGCAGAATGGAGGGCCTGGATATCATTCCACACAGCTATGGCCACTGAATGCCAAAGACATACATTGGAGAAAAGACATGGTCCTCAACAAGTGGTGCTAGGCAGGCTGGACAGACCTGTACAGAAACCAGCCGAAGGTGGTGGATCCAAGGCCTCAGTGTAAGACCTGAAACCATCAGGGCGACGTTTCACAACATGGATGTTTCTGAAAAGGACTCTGGTTAGCTCAGGAAATAACTGGCAAATGGGTTGGCATGAAATTGGAAAGTTTGCGCAGCAAAGGAAACCATTGAGGAAAGACACAGCTATGGAACCAGATGAAAACATTACCAGTTACACATGACCGGAGAGTAATGAGTAATGCTTTATGCAAAAGCCTGGGCTGCCAGGGTAGCTCAGAGGCATGTGGGGGGGGGGAGGGGGCGGGGGGGGGGGGGGGGGAAGAGTTTCCTTTCAAGCCTGACATCCTGAAGTGGGTTAATGTAACCCAAATGATGGAATGAGAACCAAATCCCACAGGTTGTTCTCTGACCTCCATACATAAGCCATGTCACACAGGATATAAAACACATAAAAATAAACATACGTAAAATAAGTAAAAATGACAAAAAAGTAAAACAACCTTGTCAGTAAATGAGCTGTGAAACACACTTTTCAAATGAAGAAGTACAGATGGCCAGTGAACATGGAAAAGAAAGTTGACGTCCTCAGCTGACAGATAAATGCACTGAGGTTTCATCTTAGCTGTCAGCCATCTTAAGACAGTAATAGGACCAGGTGTGATGACGGTGCATACCTGTGGCTGCAGGACTTTAGCAGAAGCAGGAAGATTGTGCAAATTCAAGGCCAGCATTACTGTATGGAGACACGGAAAGAAGAGGGTGGGCAGGGGAAGGAGAAAAACCTAAGAAAGATTGCTTAAAAGAGTTATACTCTTCAGGTGGTCCAGGGCACTGAGATATACTGTGCAGGTATGGAAGTCAATATTAATGTTTTCTCAGACCCCTGCTACACCACTCCTGGATAAACACCCAGAGCACTCATGTTCATTGTAGCAGTATTCATAATAGCTAAATAATAATGAGCTGAAATCTTTCTACTAACATCTGAGAGGGTCAAGAAAATGTATATCTATACAATGACATTTTATCTATCCGTAAAAAAAAATTTATCCCACTTGCAGAATAAATGGATGCAACTAGAGATCATCATATCAAGCACAATAAACAAAAATTACAATTGTTTTCTCACTTGAAGATTTTTCCATAGATACCTAAGACTGCACATACATGTGACTTGGGAGTAGACTAGATTGGGAGAGGAAGGGAACTGGTGTCGGAGAGAAAGGAGAATGATTGAAGAGGTGAATGTGGCCGAAGTGTGTGGTGGAGTTGAATAGAGAGGTCTTTAAGAAGCTATCGCTGTGGACCAGGCGTGCCTGCTGTATCCCCGGCCTGGGGAGTAAAGGCTGAGGCTCACTAGAAGCTTAAGGCCAGCCTGATCTACACAGGAGGTTAGGCCAGGCCACACTACTTAGACCCTATCTCAGGAAAACAAAATAATGGTCATAAGAAGTAAGATTTGTAGTAGCCTGGCTAATTAAGATATTTAAACAATGTAGTTGAACATCTTCTTAGAAGCATATGTATAACTGGGTTTACTGACTCACAGCGACTCTGGAGCCTGAGATAGCAGGACTGAGAAGTCAGGGTGAACCAAAACTGCTTAGTGAGTTTTAGTCAACCTGTACCACGCAGCCTGTACCACGCAGCCTGTACCACGCAGGAGACTATGGGGCAGGAGGGATGGATTGAGGTTCAGAGTACTTGATGCCCTCACAGCATGCCCAAATTCAGTTCTGTGCGCCTACATGTATCTGATGGTTCACAGCGTCCTGTAACTCCAGCAGAGGAAGCCAGTGCCCTCTCCAGGCCTCCATGGGCCCTGTCCGCATGCACAAACCTACACACAGAAACATTTTTTAAAAACCTCTTTAAAAGATGAAGATGGATATTTATTTGTATATACTTGTGTTTAAGCCTGTGTTACTGAAGTGTGTATAAACATTGTGATCCCTGCTTTCTATCAGAACAATTCAAAGTTTCTGCCACACTCCGACACCTTGAGCAAGCATTACCTTTGCTTGAACTTTACTCAGCCAAATGAAGAGAGATGCTAGAATGTTCTGTGCAGTTTTTAAGTTTGCTTATCTAAAACTAGGGGATCTTTCTGGAATCCAGTGATTCTTTAGTGAAATGATGCCCAGTGAAAATTCTACCTCAGTTTCTAGCAGACAAAATTAGTTCCTGATCCTTTCTGAGACCCAGGTTGCAAATCAGCCTGGAAAAGGTGATGAATAATTGATCTTGGTGATGGAATCAATAATTTACAGTGGATTTTATTTTTCTCTTCCTGCTCAGTTTATGATTAACATCAGGAAACTTTGGTGTTGTTTTGAATTGCCCATCTAAAGGATATCATACTATACATTTTGCTCTTGTGTCTTCTTTTTCCTTTACTCTGATCAAGTTCCTCTTCTGGAGACTGATTTTTGCCTTTGTTTAAGACTTTCAGGATGAATCTGGAAAAACTCAGCAAACCTGAACTCCTGACACTATTCAGTATTCTTGAAGGAGAACTTGAAGCAAGAGACCTTGTTATAGAAGCTTTAAAGGTATGAAGGGGGGGGGGAGAGGGGGGGGGGAGGGAGGGAGGGAGAGAGAGGGAGGGAGAGGGAGAGAGAGAGAGATTTTGACTGTTTATCCTATGTTGCAAGTCGTTTCTCTATTTTATGTGGATACTGGTGTAATTTATGTCAAGAATTTTAGGCTTAATGTGGTTGAGCACACCTTTACTTCTGGTGCTTGGGAGGCAGAGGCAGACAGATCTCACTGAATTTGAGGCCATCTTGGTCTACAGAGCAATTTACAGGTGAGCCAAGGCTGACCCTGTCTCACATAAACCAAGAGGGAATGAAATGATGGCACCTTTCTGCATTCAAAATTCAAAAGAATTTTTTCATATGCTGAAATTCAGGGTCTAATGTCCAGGATGTTAAAGTTTCCATAAAACTATCTGTGCTACCAACACAAATAGAAAATCTGTGGTACTATCTGTGCTACCAACACAAATAGAAAATTTGTTCAGCCTGGTGGTGGCACACACCTTTAATCCCAGCACTAGAAAGACAGAGGTAGATGGATCTCAGAGTTCGAGGCCAGCCTGGTCTACGAAGCTCCAGGATAGCCAAGGCTACACAGAGAAACCCTGTCTCAAAACAAAAATCTGTTGTTACTTAATTTGTTACCTGTTGAAATGCAAAGGATGAGAGAGATGTGTTAGTAGGACAGGCGGTCTGTGGAACACTGCAGAGCCTTAAGAAGTCCAATCAACCCCTTTCAGGTAGTAGCTCTTTCTACGTGCATGGGGATTGCCCCTTTCTGTCTCCACATACTTAGATAGGATGGGAAAAGACTTTTCAGAGTATCTGATGAATCTGTACAGATGGTTCTCCCCAGAGGCAAAGGACAATAACCAAAAAAGGTGAGATTTCAGTCTGCCAAAGACAAATGGATCCCTGCAAAGTGCAATTAAACAAGATACCGGAATCTACCTTTTCTATCGCTGTTAAGTTTAGAGTAATGCTGGTTTGTTTATTTATTCTGCTGACTGGAATGGCTAACTTGTACGATTTGCCTCAGGACACCTCGTGTCTTGTCCTCATCTGATAACGAGGACAGAAGTACCGAGGAAGGTTTGAGCCCATTCTAAACCCTCCTGGTACCTGCTGTTGCTCCGTCTACCTGCCCCTCATCATCTGCCTTCATCCCCTCAGAGCTGGTGAGGAGATGATACCTGGAATGGAAAGAATCAGAGCGTGCCCTGAGTTGTGCTCTGATGGTTTCCCTAGCCTGAGAAGTCACAGCAGGGCACCTGCTGCGTGTGTCACTCCACCATTTACTCTCCCATAAGGCCTGACAGAGCCTGATATATATAGATAGTTGGTAAATATTTGTTGTAGTAATTTTTGTTGTTGAAGATTAACTCAGGGCCATAGCCACGCTGAATACATGTTCAGTCACTAAGCCACATCCCTAGCACCAAATATTTGTCAAACAAATAAAATGACTGCCGGTGATGCGTTGCCCTAAGACTGCCACAGTGCTTCAGAGCAGGTGTGTGGAGTTAGTTAGTAAGGACTGTTCTATGCTTGCCACAGGCAGCCTTGGCTGCTTGTTGTATGTGTTCCCTAATTGTTTTCCGCATGCAACTACTTCTCTGTATTATAGTCTGAGAAGCTGAACGGAATAAGAAGCAGGAGCTCTGTGGGGTTCTGTTTTGATAGGCAGTGACACCAGCATTGGACCAGTGTTAAACTGGGCCTGTGTGTGGCCTGTGGGTGATAGAGCTGAGCTCAGCCTCTGGCCAGTGTAGTTCTGCCACAGACATGCATTTTTAAACTCTGCTGGGACACAGTTGTTTACAGCTGTGGTGAGAGTCGACCCAGGTGGCAACAAGATTCGTTGCTGTGCTTTTGGATTCATTTGTGTTGATGTGTATGAGTTTACTTTCATGTTTGTATGTGCACCGTGTGTGTGTACTTGGTGCCTGTGAAGCCAGCGGAAAGAGCCAGGATCCCTGAAACTAGTCACAAACCATGCTTTTTTTTTTTTTAACCTCCAGACAGGGTTCTTCTGTGTAGCCATGGATGTCCTGGAACTCACTCTATACACCATGCTAGCCTCTAACACAGAGATCTGCCTGCCTGCTTGCCTCTGTCTCCTGAGCACTGAGATTAAAGGTGTGGGCTGCTACCACCCTGCTGAGCCACCTCACTCTTATTCTGAAGCCATCTCTCCACCAGATTATTTATGTTAAAAAGAAATCTGATTTAATTTGTAGGGGAGTGGGTGGTTGGTTCTGCAGCAATACCAAGATGTAACTGCCTTACAGCACTTTTTCTTAACAAATATCTGTTGGAATTTTTGTACTAACAATGATTTCTTTGTGTTAGTTCATACTTAAGTGAGTTGAAAGACTTTGGTCTTTTGGGGTTTTTTTCTTAAGATTTGTTTATTTTAATTATGTACTTGTGTGCATGAGCACATAGGAATGAGTGACGGTTCTCTGGGAGGCCAGAAGCACTGGATCCCTTTCAGCTGGAATACAGTTGTTGTGAGCTGCCTGAAGTGGATATGGGAACCAGATTGGGGTCCTCTGCAAGATCAGTGTGGCCAGTTAACCACTGAACCCTCTCTTTATCCTCCAGGCCATCCCCCCAGCCACCCCCTGGTTTTTTGAGTTGTTGTTGTTGTTGTTATTGTTGTTTGAGACATGATCTCACTGTGCAGTCCTGGCTGTCCTGGAACTCACTCTATAGACCAGGCTGGCCCCAGACTCAGAGATCTGCCTGCTTCTGCCTCCTGGGTGCTAGGATTAAAGGTGTGTGCTACCACCACCCAGCTTCTCATTTTAATTTTAATTTTTCATTTCTTACTGACTATGACCTTAAGTATTTAACTGTCATCAGTATATACTTCCTTACTTTCTTGAGACAGTCTCACTAGGTAGCCCAAATCTGTCTGACGATTACCCTCTTCCTACCTCAGCCTCCCGAGTAAAGCTGCACACGACGGCTCTGGCATCAGGGTTGAGTGTTCGGAGAAGCCAGTGTCTCACAGTGAGGTCTGCTCAAGAAAATCACTGTAAGGTGAAATCTCAGGGTTGTTTTGATTTGCATTTCCCTAATGACTAATGAAGTTGAGCATTTTTTAAGATGGTTCTCAGCCATCCGAAGTTCTTCAGGTGAAAATTCTTTGTTTAGCTCTGTATCCCATTTTTAATAGGGTTATTTGGTTTTCTGGAGTCTAACTTCTTGAGTTCTTTGTATATATTGGATATTAGCCCTCTACCTGATGTAGGGTTGGTGAAGATCTTTTCCCAATTTGTTAGTTGCGGATTTGTCCTTTTAACAGTGTCCTTTGCCTTACAGAAACTTTGTAATTTAATGAGGTCCCATTTGTCAATTCTTGATCTTAGAGCATATGCTATTGGTGTTCTGTTCAGGAACTTTCCCCCTGTACCGATGTCCTCAAGGGTCGTCCCCAGTTTCTTTTCTAGTAGCTTCAGAGTGTCTGGCTTTATGTGGAGGTCCTTGATCCATTTGGAGTTGAGCTTAGTACAAGGAAATAAGGATGGATCAATTCGAATTCTTCTGCATACTGACCTCCAGTTGAACCAGCACCATTTGTTGAAAAGGCTATCTTTTTTTCATTGGATGTTTTTAGCTCCTTTGTCAAGGATCAAGTGGCCATAGGTGTGTGGGTTCATTTCTGGATCTTCAATCCTGTTCCATTGATCCGCCTGCCTGTCACTGTACCAATACCATGCAGTTTTTAACACTATTGCTCTGTAGTATTGCTTGAGGTCAGGGATACTGATTCCCCCATAATTTCTTTTGTTGTTGATAATAGTTTTAGCTAAATGCAGGGGAGGGGCAGGGTGGCGGGGGCAAGACCTGGTTGCCCCCAGGATGAGAGGGTCCTCACTTAGACCCAGATGACCCTATGTGACCTTGCCCCTAAGTTATTTTTGATTGGTAAATAAAGAAGCCCACAGAACAGCAGTGCTCTGAACCACTGGGAGAAATGTATGCGTTTCCCTTTAAGAATATTTACTTACTGGGTGAGAGAGGCCAGGCCACGCTGTGTAGAGGTAGGGACAACTTTGGGAGTTGGCTTATTAATTCCTTCTACCTTGATGAGGGTTTTGAGAACTGAACTTGGGTCCTGAGAACTGAACTCAGGTCGGCAGACTCTCGTTGGGCTGTAAACACAGAAGAGATGTAGGCAGGGTTTAGGTTCAGGAGGCTGGGGTTTGTAGGGAGTGTCGAGAACAGTCGGGGAGAGAAGAGGTGAGGAGGAAGAAGGCCGAGGGGTTAGGTGAGTCATGGGAACCGAGGGCTGGCCAATCAGAGTTAAGAGCAGCCCGGAGGAAGGTAGAAAAGGCATAGAGGGGAGAGATCTGTTGAGCTCTTGTGCTGCTCAAGCTATATTGTAAGTAATAAAAGTTGTGTGTCTTTTATCCGGGAACTGAATGATTAAAGGCCGGTAGAAACCCCACATTGGGATTAAAAATTTCTGCAACAATTACGATGGAATCAGAGTGGAGTACCTCCAGCTAGTAAGGAATGGTGTGTGTCCTAGGGAATACTGTCCACAGGGTGGTGTGGGGGAACATAAAGCCATACCATGGAAAAATGCTAAGGAGTAGCCTCACAGGGGAAACCTCCCGAAGCCTCTCCATTCCCCTCAGCTGGTTTCCTGAAGATGATAGGACCGCCTACCACCATCTGCAGGGGAACGGGGAGGGGGGGAGTGTTGAGTTAGCGAGGGATGATGCCCTGGCTGGCTGGCGGGAAGGAGCCACTGGAAGGGGAAGGCCTTTTGTATAGAGGAGTGTTCATAAGCTGATGTTTAGAAGAAGCTTGTATTCCTAAAATAAAACATCTGAATTGCATTTCTGAAAACACGGAACCACTAGCTCATAAAGTAATCATGTGGTGCCAGCATTCTGTGAGTGTCCTTCTTGCTGTGAATTGTGTGAGGGATAATTACAGGTGCCAGTGAATTTCCCCTCGGCTGACATCTTCCTGTGAACTCTGGGATCTGTGTGCTGGGGGTGTTATGCCTTGGAGGAGGGGTTCTGTTGGGAAGTGGCACTCCCTTCCAGAAGCGCAGTTGGGACGAACTGCGTACTCTGCACTTTACCGGCTCAGCCTGAAACTAAGACAGATAGAAAAAGGAAGCAGCTTGTTCCTGTTATTTTGACTTCTGTCATTGTGTCTCCTTGAATGTGGTGGCCTCGTGATTTAGGTTTAATCACAGGTTATTTCTAGCAGCTCCTGTAGAAAGAAGCAAGGGAGACTGTGGAAGTTTTAGTTTAAAGTAAAAGCTGTGGTCTGTCAGGTATAGAAATAATTAGATTTATTAGACTAGAGGAAGCCATCTTGTCAGCCTGCTGACAGTGTGTGTAGAAAGGAGACACAGAATGTATTGGGAGATTTTATTTCTTTTCTGGAGACAGGGTTTCTCTGGGTGGCCCTGACTGCCCTGGAATTCACTCTGTAGACCAGGCTGGCCTCGAACTCAGAAATCCACCTGCCTCTGCCTTCCAAGTGCTGGGATTAAAAGCGTGTACCACCACTGCCCTGCTGGGAGTTTTATTAAATGGAAAACATAGGGCTGCCAAGGCTGATGGCTCTCAGCAGGGAAAGACGCTCACTGCCCAGTGACAAGAGTCTGCTGACCCGAGGTGGACGGAATAAACCCACTCACAAAGTTGTCAGCTGGGTCCTTTGGAAGAGCAGCCAGTGCTCTTAACCACTGAGCCATCTCTCCAGCCTCCCATCTTACTTTGTAAACTCCTTTCTTTGGTGTCATTGGCATTCTTGTCTTAATATTTCTCATCATTTTTTTCTTCCCTATGCCTTTTAAATGAAATGCCCTCCATGGCTGTTTAAAATATAATTCTTTGTGATTCCCGTGGTGTATGTTCAGAAGCTGTCCTCGCACCTCTTGTGGCTATACTGTGATGGTGTTGTATCTTGCTAGTTAGACTTGGGCGTAGTTTAGTTTTGTTGGTTATGTTTGGGGCTTTTGTTTATCTTATAAAATTGCATTTATCTATCTGTCTATCTACCTGTCTACCTATCATGTCTGTGTTTGTCTTGGAACTAAAGTTACATGTAAATTGCCTGGTGCATGTGCTGGGACCTCACAGGAAGCGTGCTTAGCCACTGAGCAGCGCAGTGCATTTTTATAAAACCTGTATTCACTTAATATGATTTCTCTTTTCTGGTTTTCTTCACTGGATATTAAAATAATGTAAAAAATCTGTTAATTCTGATAAGCATGGACATTACAAGGATCTTTCTATTTTGTGTGTAAATCCATGGTCCCCTACCTCCATCGAGTGCCAATTCCATGAGGAGCTGGTGCTTAATCTCCTCCAACTCTGGAAGCCCAGTATCCAGCGCCTCTGTAGTTTCACAGCTATGTGTCACATGAAGAATGAGTTGGGACCCTTTAAGTCTTATGTGAGTATTTCATTTCTCAAAAATAGATAGCATTTATTAATGCTGTTTAGAAGGGAGGCATAACTCTAATAAAGTAGTTTCATAACTTCCACTGTTGATAATTCCCATCCAGTCACGTTATTTACATCTCTGGGAACAGCTTGTTCTTCAGACAGGAAGTCATGGCTTGGCATTTGCTTTCATGTCTGTGTAAAGGGTGCAAATGACTGTTCTGTACCTCCCTGTCCACTGGTTGTACTCACGTAATGAAACAAGTTTTCTCATTTTAATTTTTTAAAATAAAAATTATTTGTATGTTATGTATATGTATATGGGTGTTTTCCCTACATATATGTCTGTGCACCACATGCATGCAGTAGCAGTGGAGGCCAGAAGAAGGTGTCAGGTTCTCTGGAACTGGAGTTCCAGGCAGTTTAAGCTGTCACATGGATACTGGGAGTACAGGTCAGGTCCTCTGGAGGAGCAGCCGGTACCCTGAATGGCTGGACCTGCTCTCCAGCCGCCGCCCCATTTCACCTTTCAGTGAACGTTTTGTCTTAGTATCCTTTCTTGTCAAGGTGAGGTGTAGTCACCTGCACCCCTCCCCCAATGGGTAATAATGGGAGCTTGGTATCCGAAGAAAACCAGACACCCACAAGTTCCTCCCGATCCTACCCTCACTCCCAACCCTGAACCTTACAAATTCTAGGCAAGACCTTCTCCCAGGGAGGCTACTCACGCTGCGCAGTATTAAACACCGCAGTATTCTTTGTTCTTACCTTCTAGGTACTTAAAGAAAATATATTTGCCACACTGTCCAGCTGAGGACTTTTATGAGCATCTGTCTGAATTATAGATCCTGACTTTCAGAATGCATATACTTATCCTAGTTCTGTGGGGTCTGTATTTATTGCAGCTTGTTTTCTTTCCTTCCTTCCTTCCTTCCTTCCTTCCTTCCTTCCTTCCTTCCTTCCTTCCTTCCTTCCTTCCTTCCTCCCTTCCTCCCTCCCTCCCTCCCTCCCTTCCTCCCTTTCTCCCTCCCTCCTTCCTTCCTATGGGTGGGGGGATTGTTTGAGACAGGCTTTCACTTTGTAGCTATCTGTCCTGGAACCCTCGTTGTAGACCAGGCTATCCTTAAGCCCTCAGAGATCCTTCTGCATCTGCCTCCCCAGTACTGGGATGAAAGGTTTGCGTTACCACGCCCACCTGGGAATTTATTATTCAGGGTTTGGGAGGATTTTTGTTGTTGTTGTTTTGTTTTTTTGTTTTTTCAAGACAGGGTTTCTCTGTGTAGTCCTGGCTGTCCTGGAACTCACTCTGTAGACCAGGCTGGCCTGGAATTCAGAAATCCTCCTGCCTCTGCCTCCCAAGTGCTGGGACTAAAGGCATGCGCCACTACCGCCCAGCGGGTTTGGGGTTTTTTGTTTTGGACTTTGTTGTTATTATTGTTGTTTGTTTTTGTATCTTTTAGAAAATGTTCACCATCATCTTTTTTCTCTATTTTCCAAATTAACACTACTTTAAATCTTTTATTAAATTTGTTTCAAGTTTATGTGTACACATACGCACAAATAAATCTAAACAGAAAGTTAGTACAAACTAACTTCAGGCTGGAGAGCTAGCTCAGCAGTTAAGAGTGTACACGTGCTGGCCTTCCAGAGGACTCAGGTTCAATTCCCAGCACCCACCTCAGGCAGCTCTCAACTGCCTGTAACTCCAGCTCCAGGGTTTCCTATGCCTCCCAAAACATGTCCTCGTGGGTGCATACACATAATAAAAATAAAAGTAATTTTTTAAAAGTTCTTTGTGTCAGGTGGGGCTCCCCTGGCTGTTGCACACTCCGTCAGCTGTAGCTCTGGAAAAGGAGCTCATTGATGTGACTGAGAAGGAGCCGTCTCTAGGGTGGCTCTGGGAGGGACGGACGGCGGAAGCTGTGCAACTGTGAAATGGGTCCCAACTGTAATGTTTGTTTGTTTGTTTGTTTGTTTGTTTGTTTGTTTTGAAGCAGGCTCTCCTTGTGTGTGTGTATTGTTGGCTGGCATGGAACTCATTAAAACCCACCTGCCTCGGGCTCTCTAGTGCAGGGATTAAAGGTGTGTGCCAGCATGCCTGCTCTAACTGTAATCTGTCTGAACTGACTCCTAAATCATGCACAAGTGCTCACACAGCTTGGCCGAGGTCAGAGGACAACTTTTGGGAGTAGGTTCTTTTCCTCCCAAAAAGGTCCCAGGATCAAACCCAGACTGTCAGTGTCAGTCCACAGCGAGTAAAAGAGCCTACACTCGTTTCCAGTAGAGAGAGGCCTTCAAGTTCAGAGGAGTAGCTTAAGTGCCTGTCACATGGCCTGTGGGTTAGTCCCACTGTAGAGCACTCCAGGAGTTTGGGGTCAAGTGCCTCCCCACCGTACCTATTTCCTGTGATTCATTAAGTCACTGATTTATCTGCCAGAACCCACCCACTTCCAGGGTTGGCCGTTTCCTTCCTATTCCTTAGGAGGTTAAAGTCTGTGTCTTAGAAAACTCCAATCAAATAAACTCTACTTGGCGTTCCTCTAAACATACGTGATGCAGTTTAGAAACCTTTAAACACGCAGCAGCTGCCTGCCCTTGCTGATGTTGTTTGTCCTTAAAAATGTAGCAAGTTTTCTTTCATCTTCTTGAAGACTGAGAACTGTCTCATGTGTTCAAGTCTGCCTCCCTCTGTCACCACCCATATCACAGCATATGCACTACCCAGCAAACATAAAGTACTAAATAAATGCATGCAAAGTTTGTGTGCTCCTGGATATTTTGGTTATGTGGTTTTTTTGTTCCTTTTGTATATTGTATATTTGTTCTATAACCAAATGTTCTAACTGAAGAGGAATGTTGTGCTGGGCATGGTTGGTGGTGCCATCCTGTATTCCTAGCTCTTAGGAGACCAAG
Organism: Apodemus sylvaticus; assembly: GCF_947179515.1. Classification (NCBI taxonomy): domain Eukaryota; kingdom Metazoa; phylum Chordata; class Mammalia; order Rodentia; family Muridae; genus Apodemus; species Apodemus sylvaticus. Next base: position 58,840,121 of record NC_067475.1, read on the forward strand.
GCAGGAGGAGGATCTCAGCTCTAGACCAGCCATATAGCCAGAGCCGTCGTAAGCAAACAAAAGAGTGTTAGGATTAGGTTGGTGGTATGAAAACTCAGCATACTGCTCTGAGGTAATAAGCATGTGGATGTTAGAATCCCTGTTGTTTCTGCTGCTGTTTGGGGACCCAGCAAAATAGTTCAGTGAGTAAAGGTACTTGTTATCAATCCTGATGAACCCAGTTCAGTTCTTAGGGCCCATATGATAAAAAGATATAGAAAACTGACTCCCGCAGGTTGTCCTCTGAGCTCCATACATGCTCTATATGGTATATGAATGAGTACTCACACATGTTCTTGTGTTCACGCTCTTTCTCATACATACATAACAAAATGGAGAGGGTGCTAAATCTGATGGGTACCAGTCAGGACAATGCAATCCTACTGTAGCTGCTGCTGAAACACAGCCTGACCACAGCAGATGCTGGGAAAGATGAGACTTGAATGCTCCCAAGCTACTGATAAGGGGGATAGTGTGATAGACTCACTCTGGAAATTAATGGAGAAATTCTCATGGTTAGACAAACTAGCTGTAATTACAGAAGAAGCATCTGTCTCATCTGCAAACAACTCTTACTCTGTTGTTAATACAGCTTTGTTCATAGAAGAATCCGACTTGGTAGACTCCAACATTTATTCTCAGACAAGAGAGTAAATAAATGCAGTACATTCACATAGTAGCATACAGTGCAGCAGTAATGAGGACAGATTACAGACATGCCTCCTATGGGCGTGAACATCATTATACTGAGAACAGAAAGGACCAGATACAGAAGCATGTAGTCTGCGGACTGTTTCGATGAAGCTGTGGAACAGGCAAGACTAACCTGATGAAAACAAGAAGCCAGCACGGGGATGTCCCTGGGAAGAGGCGGGCTTCTGGTTGGAAAGGGGCACACAATAACTTTCTGTTGAGATTAAGAATATTCTGCCGGGTGTGGTGGCACACGCCTGTGATCCCCCAGCACTCAAAAGGCAGAGGCAGGCGGATTTCTAAGTTCAAGGCCAGCCTGGTCTACAGAGTGAGTTCCAGGACAGCCAGGACTATACAGAGAAACCCTGTCTTCAAAAACCAAAACCAACCAAACAAACAAATATTCTGTGCTTTAACTGGGATATGAGTAACAGGATGTATATGTTTGTATGGTGTCTTCACACGTGGGGACCAGGAGGTTGATCACTCTTCACCTTATTCACCAGGACAGGATCTCTCCCTAAACCTAGGGTTAGCTGGCATCAGCAAGCTTCAGAGACCCCTGTCTCCACACATACACACACAGGCCCATGGGAGGCCACTTCCAGTTTTTTTACATGAGTATTGGGAATTTGGGCCCAGGTCTTCATGCTTGCGCAGAAAGAGCTATTACCTGCTGAGCTGTCCCTCCAGCCCTGAACTGAACTCTGGTGTAGACTTCTTGGCCATTTGGATTTTCGCTTTCCATTTACAGTCAGTGTCTCGCTTTTGGTTTGTTTTGGTTTGGTTTGGTTGTTTTTGATTTTGCTCTTTTGGTTGGTTGATTGGTTGGTTGGTTGGTTACTTAGTTGATTGGTTTTGGTTTTTCAAGACAGTTTCTCTGTGTGACCCTGGCTGTCTTGGAACTTGTACTGTTCACCATACTAGCCCCAAACTCAAAGATCCACCTGCCTTCTGCCTCCCAAGTGCTGGAATTAAATGTATCACAGCCACCACCCAGCTTCAGGGTCTGTTTTTAAGCTTTTGCTGTGATGTAAGGGATGTGTGATCACCTGGAGTTGAAGTCTGACTGCTTACCTAGGAGGTCCTAGAGTCCATGACCCATTCATTCTAATGAGAGATGGGAGTCAGGGGAGCCTTAGGCATGTATCAGCGGAAAGATATAGGAAATCTCTAACTCACTCACTTTTTTTTGTCAACTTAAAACTACTGGGAAAGGTAAAGGGTTTTTTTTGTACTTGTGTACATTGAAATCTCTAATTTATGTTCAGGAATATTCGCCCTTTATCTGTTCTTCTTTCCTATTGAATTCCGGTACACACAGTCTTCCCCACATCAAAAAGGTAAGCGTGTGGATACAGGCCACAGTCCCCAGAGCCTCCTTCCTAGAGGGACAGGATCCATCGGAAGGACAGACATACTCCACATTCCTTTGGAATGTCAAAACCTGTCACAGACTTTGGATTTAGGGTGTTGATACCACTCTTTGTGGCCACACCCACAGCTACTTGGATTAAATGCACTCTCAGTCTGAATAGATTTAGGACACTTTGGCCAAATAATTGCCTTTATAAATATTCTGTGCTGAAGATTACTTTGAAGGGAGTGTTTGAAGTTCATCTTACTTCAAAGGCAGTTGAAATACTTTTTTATTAGGGGGTTTGTGCATGCCACCACACACTTGTAGAAGTTAGAGGACAACTTACAGGAGTTAGCTCTCCCACAGTACAGGTCAAAGATCAAACAAGGTCATTAAGCTTGGCAACAGGTACCTTTATCAGCTAAGCCACTTCTGTGCCGAGTTATTGCTTTGTTTTGCTTTACTTTAAGACAGGATCTCATGTAGCCCAGGTTAGCCCCAAACTTAATATTTAGCTGGAAATGACCTTGATCCACCACCTTCACCTCATAAGCACTGAAAATGTAGACATGCACCACCAAACCCAGTTTTATGCTGTGCTGTGGACGAAACACAGGGAGGCCTCCATGATGCTAGGCGAGCAGCACGCTGCCAACTGAGCTATCCTGCAGTAATTCTTTTCGTTCTTTTTTTTTAAATAATTATTTACTTATTGAGTACAATGTTGCTGTCTTCAGACACTCCAGAATAGAGCGTCAGACCCCATTACAGATGGTTGTGAGCTACCATGTGGTTACTGGGGATTGAACTCAGGACCTCTGGGAGAGCAGTCAGTGCTCTTGACCTCTGAGCCATCTCTCCAGCCCTTAATTCTTCACCTTTAGATTCAGAATCACTTCTCATCCAAAGAATATAGTGACTGATATCCTGCGAGAGTGGGATATGCACACGCATTTCACTAGGAAGGCAGCAAAGGAAACTGCTTTATTTCTTTGTTGGGGGAGGGTGGACTACTTGAAACAAAATCTTCCTGTGTGGCTCATGTGGCCCGGGCCGGCTTGAACCTCCCAGTCTCCTGCCTCGGTCTGAGTGCCTGGCTCACTCTTTTTGAAGGCAGCAATGGTGCAGCTGGAGCTTGGGAGACGAAGCGAGTGGCTCCAGGGCTAGTCTGTGATGGTATTTTAAGCTTTCCCTAGTGATGTGTTTCCTCCAGCCTGTGAAGGGAAAATGAAGGAGTAATCGGTGGCGGGCGTTCTGCTGTTGATAGCACCTCTGTCATCAGCCTGTCTAGCAAGCCAGTAGTTTTCTTTTCTCTGAAATTAAAGACTAACATGTTTTCTGACAATGTAGGAATTTCTATTCAGCTGAAGTTTATATTGTCACTGAGGCAAAAATGCTGAAATAGGAAATTGATTGGTTTTAGCTCTATTACTAAATCTCTCCAAAGCTCAAACCCAAGATAACACCTGGCCCCTCATGTACATTTTTAATAGCTACAAATCATTAAAATATTAATGATATTTTACCCTGTAATGTAATGTTAGTGGCAGCATATCCCATTCCTCGACTGTGGCCAGCCTTAGTGAGCTGCCTCCTAATACCCATGCCCCATGTGGTCCGATCTGGAGTGTTCTAAGGTTGGGCTGCACACCTGAGTTATCAGGTTCTTGATAACCGGAACACTGTACACTGTGGGAAGCCAGCACTTAGGCCACGGCAAATAGAACCTCATGAGATCCCAACTACCCGGCTAGCCCCTCGTCCTACATTCCTGACCATCAGATACCACGTGAGAGAAGATAAGTATTATCTAAGCTGTTGCAGTTGGTGCTTGTTATGTCACAACAGGTAGCCAGCACCCCCCCCCCAGAAAAGTAATTTTCATTAAATTTTAGCATTTAGCTTTGCTTATCACTGTTAGTACAGTTAAACATGTGGCCCATAAATTGGTTGAAAAATGAGTTTCTCCCATTTTTCTGGTGTTTAGTATCATAAATACAGCCTTCGAGTTGACCTTTACTGTGTTTAGTTCTGTGGTGGAATTGCTGTGTGACCAGAGCGTTTTAGAAGTCTGTCCACAGCTCCTTTTCATTTGCAGGTGAAACCGTGTGTTGGTGTGGATTGTAATTAACCCTGCAGGTGACTATGGAATCACTCTGAAGTATCAGAGAAAGCAGACAGCCTAACAACTGTTCTCAGCTAAGGGTACTATCACTTGTGACTCTGATGTTTACTGATCCCACAAGACAATCACCGTGTGGGTCTTTAAAGTCAAGCTTTAGGATTAGTTAACTCTACACTCAAGCCCACAGGCAGCTTCTTGGCAAAACTAACATCCACATCACCAGTTGTTCCATGACCAGAGTCCCAGCTTCTGCTCACCCATCTCAACTCTCCACAGTGTTTTGAAAAGAAAAGGTAATTAACATAATTTTTTTTTTTTTTTTGGTTTTTTTTCGAGACAGGGTTTCTCTGTGTAGCCCTGGCTGTCCTGGAACTCCCTCTGGAGACCAGGCTGGCCTCGAACTCAGAAATCCGCCTGCCTCTGCCTCCCAGAGTGCTGGGATTACAGGTGTGTGCCACCACCACCCGACAACATAAAATTTTAAAAAGACTCCAGCTTATTCTGTCTATGGGCTACAAAACCAATCCCAGTGAGAGTAGCATTCATTTACTACACTAATGCTGCTGACTTGGCTTTATAAGAAGGGCAGGGGCTATAGGAAACTCCAGGAAAGAGGCAAAGTGTGGTGGCTCATGGCTGTCAGTCCAGCCAGAGTCTAAGACCAGCCTCCTTCCCAGCCAAGAGCTTCCTCCATACTCTAGTACACACAGGGGAAAAAAGAAAGAATATCTGCACTTTGAATGTCTGTGTCTACTGTGTAAATAAAACTTTGCCCATCATCTGATCATAGAATGCCTATGGTTCAAACCAGAAATCAGACAGAAAGCCTGTTTGCTTTGAGGCAGGGTCTCACTGGATAGGCCACACTGACCTCAGTTTA